>NW_020955374.1:298174-330078 GCF_003031625.1 Empidonax traillii | reverse complement strand
AAGGGTGGGCTCAGTTCCGCGCACACTGTGTCTCACCTAAAAAATCCAATGCGCAGGCTGGAAGGTGGAAAGACCTTCCCCGGTTCTTCGTTCGCGAAGAGACTGGCCATCACATCACATCACAATGAGGGATAGCACAAGGCTTGGACATAGGACAGGGCTCTTGCACCAGCAGGTTTTTGAAGGTAGGAGTCCCTCACATTCAGATGAGAGGGGTCTTGACCCTCCAAAACCTAAGGTGAGGGGTGCACCTTTCTATTTGTGTGTGACTGTGTGCACATGCTCATGTAAAATCATTATTATACCAGTATTGACTCTGAATACATAGTTCATTGATGTCTACTTAATTATATGTTGTTAATAAATTAATAAAACAGTTCAATTCTGATTTGGTTTAAATGATACAGTTTTCCCTGCAGTAGCAAGTCTCTATTTTCATCTTAAAAAAGAATAAATAAATGAATCAAACTGTAGGTTTTTTTGCATTTTTTAGACTATTAAACACTCCTGTGCCAAAAAGAGAGTGAAAAAAAAGGGGAAAGAAAACAAATAAGAAAATATCCCTATTTTTCATATTATTTTTCCTTGACAGAAAATTATGAGATGTTCGGACTAATTCAGAAAAAGAAGACACACAAAATACAATAACACTGAATGTTTATAATCTTTATAAGGTTGGCAATGTTCAGTGAATCCATACAAAGTATCAACTAACTTTGTAATTCTGTTATATATTTATATTAATGCATACTGAAAAGGCTTTGCTTATCCAAGCAGCAACAACATCCCTACAAGCAATAGCTAATAATGCACCTTGGGGCATAGACTGATGCTAAGAATACAGTATTCATTTTTAGACACTTTCAGAAAAGTAGAAATTTTAGACAAACCAGTACTCTTTTCTGTAACATGACAATAGTAAAATGTGCAGAAATTATTAAATAACCCCCATCTAGAAGATTCTGGGCAACAGAAACTTAGATATTAGTATTGATTATTTATGCAACACTATTGTAATGAAACCTATTTCTATTTTCTTTTATTTAGAGAAACATGTAATCCACAAGTCTCTTGCTTCTAAGCTGTACTAAAGATCTCATGACAACAGTCTGCAATCTACTTTTCACCAATTTGTAATCTTTTAATTAAGTGAAAATTGTGAAAAAAAAAAAAGAATGAGAACTACAGATTATTATTTACAAAACACAGAAGGAAATTCAAATTAAAACTCCCACACACAGACATAAGCTTATCCTGGGTTTCACTGATAAAATGATAAAAATGGTTCATGTTGCATTGGAAGACCCATTCTTTGTGTCCATTCACAGTAAATATACTTTCCCCTAAAGACTTAGATTTCCCTATAGTTTGACAAGATGTCAGTCAGAACACATGTAGATACAATGGTAAGTGTTATAAAATTCTTAACAAGAGTAGATAGGCAGAAATTCAAAATATAATGTAGGTCAGATCTTTCCAGTTGTTTGAGCTACGATTTGAAGAAGCGAATTAAATTCCCATATCTCACTGACTTTCATTGGGATTTGGGAACCAGAAACTTCTTTAAAAACCCTAGCTGTTATTGAAAATTCTCACGGTCACTTTGAGAACCATTCTCTTGTGTGTCAGGTGCACTTTAACTGGATTTGAAGGCAGTTACTCCTCCCCTCACTGGACTCAGAGATACTCCTTTGTGAGCTGTAATGTGGGCTCTTCAATACATTTAGTTCTATGAATAATTAATGTGTCTCCTGCTCTCACCACTTGATTTCCAGTTATTTGAGTTGCATGCAATATGCTGAGCCAGTTTCATAGCTCCTAGACTCAAATGCAGGTTTCCAATCTCATTAAGTGTAATGGGATATGAAAAATAAGAGTTTAAATAAAAAAAGAGTGAGCTGTAAACCTGTCTCACTTTTGTTACAAAAAAATACTAAAAGTAAAATCGCCAAAAAAGAAAGCATAGGTGTTGCTGATGGGAGAAGAAATGGAAGATTCTATGCAAAAATTCAGTGAATATCAGGCAGGGATTCTTTGTTTGGCTTTATGTTTGGTTCAGATTTGGTTTGATTGTTTGTTTGTTTCCAGTTCTGTTATACATATGAAAAAACATTTGAAATATCTTTTGGTTAGTTTTCATTCATTCACTTAACAAAACTTGGACAAAATTTATGAAAGCAAACTTGTCATTCAAGGTAGTCACCACACTTCATGGATGACTGAAAGAAAGAGAGTTCTTCAAGAAGTAACCAAAAGTAATACCACTGTGAATCCATATGGACTTACATACTGGAGATAAAAAGAAAAAATAAGTTAGATGTCCTTCTAAGACAAAGTAGATCAATCTCTTTGTGTCCATAAGACATAAATGATATAATCTGAACAGACTGGATAATTTCCAGGAGCAGTTATATCAGAGCAGATATATTAAAAAAAAAGTAGCTGCAAGAAAACAGACCAGAAAGGAAACAGAATGGAATACTTCCAGGCAATTCTGGAAGAAAGCAGGAGAGTCCAAGAACTTTGTGTTACTGAGGTAATGAATTAAAACAGTAGTTGTGAAAACTCTTAAAAAAATGTTGACATATTAAAGAAGTTTTCATTCACTGACTTTATGTCTTCACTTTTATGGAATCAGATATCCATAGAAAATTCTCTTCTGTAAGTGATGTGATGCAGAGTACTAATTTTATTTATTCATTACAGTTTAACTGGTGAACTTGAATTAATTTAGAATTATTTGTACAAGAAAAAAAAGAACATCTTCTGGAGTAGTTTCTCTGGTTTCACTGAGTTTTAGTTTAGATGTTAATTTTTGTTTTATTTTCTACACTCTTTTCATCAGAGACTTAAAACTATGAGAATAAATAAATACCGTATTATTCATGTATAGATCCTGGTACTAAATGAGAACATTAACATACTAAATACAAAAAACATAACTGGCTTTCAGACAAAAATGTGATTCAACTTATATTTAACTGAAATATGGGAAAAACATAACATATATGTATAAGTGGATTAAACTTCAGGATGCACAATAGATTTTAAACCCTAAATATAAACTTGTACACAAGTAGTCTATATGTTCTAATTTTGAAAACTTATTATATGCTTCCTAGCCTACTCTCCATTAGGTAAATATATGTATCAAAAAATGTATGTGTAAATAAATCTGCTTGATACAAATAACACTGGGCGCTTTTTTTTTTTTTTTTTGGTTGCTTGTAAACATACGGTGAAATCCAAACTTATCTAAGCCAAAGAAGGTTTTAGAGGTAAGACAAATACTCTCCAGTTTCATTATGAAGCATAGCACGGCACTGTAGATGTCAATTGAGCTTCTCATAAGAGTGGAGGGAGCAGGAGTCATTACATATTTTGTTCAAAACCTTCTATAAAAATAATGAGGATTTATGTTTGGAATGCTCTTGTTAAAACATGAAGTTTAAACTAGTTCTGTTTATTGTATTCTCAAAAATTTTTAAGAGAGTGCTGCTGGAAGCAGTGGTCTCTTATTGCCATACTCCAGAATGAGTGTTGACACCTTTTATGGAGGGCTCATTTGCAATGGTTGCTGAGTTACACGGTCTGGGCAGCGAGGGGCTATGTGTAGGGTGTAGGAGGAATCTGTGGACTGCTCTGTGCCGGCCACAGATGATTCCAGAAGCTCTGGCACAGGTATAAGCCCCCTGTTGTTTGCCAGAACTTTGGGTATCTGCAGGAGTCCACAGGCTCCCCAGCAGAGGCATGTAGGGTTGGGGATGAGGGGTACATGCATACACACCCTTGAGGGATGCGTCTGCAGGCCACAGCACTGGGGCAGGGACACCCCAAGGCACTGTCCCTGCTTCAACCTCTCCTAATTGTTTCACCTCCTCACTAGAGGAGTTTTCATCAACTGTGTGTAACCCTTGGAGGATACAAGGGCAATTAACTCTAGAGAGGGGGGAATGATTCATTGTTTGTATTATTGTTTTCCCCAATACCCAAGTTAGCCAAAAGTTTGCTTTTATTGGCAATAGATTACATACAATTCTTTGACTCACGAATATTTTACCTGAGACAAGGTTGTTGCTGGTTTACAAGGCCTACCACATTCTTTTTCGGTAAGTTCTCTCTGGTACTGGTGTGTAATTAAAGACTTGCTCTTTGAGACACGTATTTAGATAAATAGGACCCCAGAGGTGCAAGTTATTTCTGTTAATGAAAAATGAAAGAAACAGAACATTTTAACATCTTGTCTTTCAATGTCATTTCATCTCTCGTTAATATTTTGCTCTTAAATCTCTATAAGAATTTAATACCAGCCTAAATGTGTAACTTAAATTACAAATATTTTTTCCCTCATCTAGAGTTATTAATATTCCTTCAGGAATACAAAGATGTTTCAATTATTTCCATGTTGAAAACACTATTTATTTTTCCTTTTTAAAAAAAATTCTAGCTCATTTCTTAAATATTAATGTATACCATTTTTAATTCTGTAATAGGAGACACAATATGTTTTAGTATTTTATGAACTCATTCACTTTGAAAAGTAAAATGAAGGATTTTCTGTAACTGTTGTCTAGAATGTAATAAGTTATATATACTGTCATTAATCAGAAAAAAAATTTACACAAAAAGCAAGAGATCATAAAATCAGTTCAATACAAATAGGAATAGCTTCATTATTTCCATAGTAACACAGAGAAATTTTAAGAAAATGTAATCGAATTAAATCTTTAGCTATTTTAATGCCATTATGCATACATACTTTAAGTAGAAGGGGCAACAATTTCTCAGGAAGTCTGTTGTCAGGAGGACAATAGCTAGGAGTTCTTCCAGCTGATCTACCTGAATGTTTTTTTCCTTAGACAAGAGTAAACATAGCATTGCAGCATCCTGGAATGGTGCAATCTTCTTGATTGTAGGGGTCAGCTTAGGTGAGACATCTTCAACTTTTCTGACAACAAAAATCAGTACCAGCCATGTCTGATAGTAGGAAAATGACATTATTGTCTAGAAATATAGGTAGTTGTTACTGAGTGAAATCCTTGAATACTACACTTGACTAAGCTCAGGCACGGAGCCCAAAACTTATACACTCAGTATAGCTTTAAAGAGCTGATCATGTCTTGTTAATATATATGGAGCCATCTCTGCTGTCTTCACATAACTGGGTCTCCTAGAAAGGGAAGGGAATCAGTGACTCAGCTGTACCAGTTTTCATTCCTTCAGTATCTCTTCATACAACCCAGAAAATTCCCTACGATGCCACTGGCATTATATATACACAACTGCAAGAAATAATGAGAGTAATTGATAACAACAACTGTATATTCCTAATTAAAGATTCTATTTTTCTTTAGTTTAGTCTTTGAAAGTTGTATTATAATATAGGCATAGATCCCCAGTCTAGTGGTTTCAAGCCTTTTTCATAGAGGCTTCCCACTTAGAAGGAGAAAACTCAAGTAATACGTTGCTGCTGTTTTTGTGGGACAGGGTTCTGACATCAGTGTATGACTTTAAAACCAACAGGGCTTTAGGACACCCCTAATGCAAGGCGCAGAATAGGACTGCAAACTGAAACACTGAAACCTATTAAACTTATATTTCAAATTCTTATAAAATCACATTTCCTATTTTTAGTCAATTCCACTGAGTTCTTCAAGTGTCTATTTCATATATGATAGGTGGGTTTTTAGCATTAAATTCTGTAAATCTAATGATTTTCAATTTTAAAGTATACTTTTCACTATTTTTTAAGAGAAACAAGTAAAAATGTCTTTAAAGAAATAATATTATTTTTATTGGAAAATTACATTATTAAAATTTAAATATATTTACAATTGGGAGTACTGAGGCACAAAATCAATTTTGCAATTATTTCCACAGCTAGTGAGTTTCTATTACCACCTACTACAAGTTGTGTTTAAAATAATCTTTGCTCTATTATCAAATTTTAAGAATAGTTTGGAAAAGTGAATTGACCAAGTGTTTCTTCTAATTTTGATTATATTCGTAAAAGGAAACAACTCGTACCATTATATTGAAATAGTCCAGGAGGGGAGAAGGAGACATTAGGAGATTATCAGATTAAAAAAAAAAAAAAAAAAGGAAAAAGAAAAAATTTCCCTTTCTCACTTTTTAAATTTTCCAGGTGCGCATTTGAATATGTTAATAAAAATTTTGGAAATTTTAAGGTGTTAGGGTAAAGACTTCATGTGTTTTCTATAATCTTACAGGGTTAACAGTGGAAAGTGAATTCTCAGCAAACTTTATGTCCTTTAGTCTCTACCATCTATAACAGAATTTTACGTATTATATCGCATATAATCTCTGATCTATGGTATGATCAGCCTAATACTCAGTAGCTCAGTTTTCTTGCTTTCTTTTAGGGTATTTGATATATTTTAAAATTATTTTGTTAGGTATTATGTTAGGTTATGCAGAAATGCTTTGGATTTAGTGGTAGTTTGTTTTTTGTTTCTATGTTTTGGTGGTTTTCTTGTTTAATTCCCTAGAGCATTGGTTCTTGATTATTTCCTTCACTTATCTTTAAAAATGCCTTTGTTCTTCCTGTGTGTTTCTGTCTTTTTGCTTGTGACATTCCTTCTAACTATAAGTTTCCCTTAATTGGCAGGTTTGCATTTGAGTTTCCTACGTGGAATGACCCCTTGTTCCTTGTTCTGCAGTGTCAGGAAACAGAAATGTCATTGCTGATTAGGGGCCTGAACCCTCTGCTCCTCCTTCTCATACAGTAGGCAATCTTGTTCTGTACACACTCTAGCTGCAGGGTCAGCCTTAGGGGAACTCTAAACAAGTGTCCACATGGGATACCAAAGTGGAAGGGGCACTGATAGGGGCAAGTATTCTTTGAGCTCATTTGTCTACCACAGAAAGTCACTTCTGTCCCTTTAAATGTAAAATGTCCACTGGCATTGCCCAAGTGTGTACATTTTAACCACACAGAAGCATTTTTGTGCCTCTGGCTTACTACACATGTACATCAGTGATGTTAATAACACCTCTGCCTAACAATGTGACACTGAGATATACTTCTAATGGTTATCTTTCCTCTGAACTGAGATACAAAAGCTTTCATTTTTGGATCTGAAACCCTCTGTTAAACCAACTTTGACCTCATCCCAGGGCACGATTACCTAGTCTTGCTTGGGGCACCTGAAACTCTAAAGATGGCCCTGTGTAGCTGTGGTTGAAAATCTTTGCTTAGTGCACAGAGTGCATCCTGTCTTACAACTGAGTGGAAACCTCTGCTTTTTCCACGTTTGCTCCTCACCTAGGGAAGAGGAACAAGCCAGGAGAGGGAGGAAGAGAAACTACACAGAAAAGAAGAACAGAAGGTAGTGGCTTCAAGTGGCAGAGAGCACGCATAAGACCAAAACTTCTCCCTAAACCAAAGGATTCTGAAAACCAGTGAACTAAAAAGAGGGGAGTGGGAATAAGCCTTGACTTCCTACCATAGTCATAGCCTGAAGGAAGTCTATGGACAATCTACAAACATGAGGAAATGGAAATAAAGCATAAAGGACAAACTATGGATTCCTTTTACAAAAGCTGAGAAAACTGATATTGCTTAGAGTATTTCAGGCTTAAAAGAATAACTATACTCCCTAGTGCAGACCACAAGAGCTGTTCTACAGTCACAAGGATAACTTCTTATCTACATAACAACTCCATATCCAAACCAAAACTATTCATCCTTGAGCTCATAAGCTGTAGCATATGGATTTAATTTTCATTTTACTTATCTGAATAACATTACAAATAACGTATTTTTACACGTGTCAGAAAAAATCACAAAACCATTTTGAGAAGGTGACATGCTCTGTGTTTATTTTGTCATAGGTAAGTACACAGGTTTATTATTACACAAGATGGTTGCTAATATATATTTGAATGAACATATTGATTACCTACATTTTTATGAATTTATAGACAGATAAAAGAGAAAATTGGAAAGATAATTTGTTGTTTATTTTTCTAAAAATACTGTATATAATTTAGAGGTGCCAGTGAGCCAGCCACATTTCTACAAATTCCTTCAGTAAGAGTAAATAAAACCTTTTACCAGTTTCATAAAGCTGTCTTTGGTAGAGATGTAAAATTCAACCCTTCTTGACTGGCTTGTCATTAAAAATCCCATGACACTTTTCACTAGAGAAGGGCTATTAGCTATAATACTCTGGCCAAAGTCCAAATCAATTTGTGGCCACCAAATCCCCACTTGGAGAAGTTATTCTGCACTTTTCTTAAAACCCTCCTGTGTAGAGTATAATTTTTTTTCCTAACAGACTATATCATTTTGATAAGTCTTATACGAACATTTAATATGATTTTTTGGATTAATAGAGTGATCCTGTAAAATAAAAGTTAAGATAATAGCAAGTTTATAAACTCTCCACTGCATTAAAAAAATCAGATGTTTTGAAAAAGGTTATTTGGTATGTCCTTCTTTTTATGATCCGTTTTTTCCTTCAAGAATTTTCTGGAATAGCTTATACATAATGTAGTGATACTTGTACACAATATATCATCTTTACCTGGAATCCATGGGCAGGTAATTAAACAATTAATTAGTCCTAGAATTTTGAATTTCTCTCTTTTCTTAGGTAATTGTTTTAAGTAATACAGCTGAAGAAAAACCTTGCATTTGGTATGATTTGTTTAGATGAGATGCTGTGAGACCATTTTGTTATCCAAAAGATTATCCTTACTACCGAAAAGCAGGACATATGTTCCATGCTAGGCCAACTATTGGAGCTAAAAAAAGTGGTTTCTTTTACTCTATACAGGCTGAAGGCATGTACTATATTTGATGTTTGTGTCATCATGACATGTAGGTGATACTGGTTCAGGACTAGCCTATGAGTGCTGTCTCAGAGCAAGACAGATTTTCAGACACACAATCAGCCCCTTGCTTTCCCAAATACTGAGTGTATCTAAAAATTATCTGAATACTTCTCTTACTATTTAGTTCCAACACGACTGAACACAATACAGTTTCACCAAGCTAATCTAAAATTAAGTAGGTTTAGAATACGTTGACATTTTAGTAAGAAGCAGGCAGTGAGGAATCCCTATCAACTGAGGCTGCCTCTAAGAGTAGGGGCCTCATATTAGGCTTGACATCCTTCCATATTTATCAATTCTCTAAAAAGAAAAGATAAAATCAGAGCTGATAAAATTTATGGGATGACACAAAGATTGGCACTGTGGCAAATAATGAAGACAGGCAGTCGTGGGAAGTGATCTGTATCACTTGATGACTGAACCAATTCAAATCATGTATGTTTTAATACAGCCAAAGTCAAAGCTATGACTTTGCAAAAATAAGAAGCTACAATTCAGTGAGACATTAGAAAAGTTAAAGTTGGTCATTCCATTTTGGTGCATAGTATATGTCCTAGTAAAGATGGGCATATACACTTCCATGCGAGAGCAAAAGAAAATAAAATCTTGCTTCCCTCTTTTGTCCTGACTCTCACAACTTCCTTCTAAGAATTGACTGGCTTCTGACCCTTTTATTTACATATTTGTCTTTTATTTACATTCATGTTTCTGACTTTACTGTTGTCAGGGGAAGGAAAAACGTGAATACAGTTCCATCTCAAGACACCACCGAGTTTGAATCCCATTTCTAGAGTATCATAAACTGTCCTCACAAACCATTGACAAGTGTACACTGCAGGCAAGTAATTCAATATGAGCCTCCAGTAAAATACCATAGCAAAAAGAGACAGTCTGATCTGTTGATACCTTCAAGGATAATATTGAGTAGGATTAGGAAGGCAGTTTTATTTTTCTTTCTTCTAGTCTGCATTTTCAAAAGATTACTGAAAACTTTGGAAGGGTTCAGATAAAAATGATTCACAGTCTGGAGAAAAAAAGTTCAAGCGTGAGAGACTTAAGAAACTTTTCATACATCACACACACACACACACACACAAACAAACAAACAAAAACACAAAAAAAACAAAACAAAACAAAACAAAAAAAACACTTGTAACTGTAAGGAAATGCCTTCCTGAGAAGAAAGACTAGACTCCTAAAGGATCTGTAATCTGGTAAAAAAAAGCTAAGGATGACAATTTTAGAGGCTGAAGAGGGACAAACTCAAATTACAAAAACCAAATAATGATTAGTTATCAGAGAGAATGAGGGAAGTATCTTCACCTCATGCTGTATTTAGGTGAAGATAGTATACTGTCAGTCAGATAGTATACTATACTTTCGGTCAAACTCAAATTATTGGGTTCAATGCAACAATCAGGAGCTAAAAATCTTAGCTTTGCTTACTTTGCACAGGGGACCAGACTAAAAATCTCATCATCCTTTTTTTTCTGACCGTAAATTGTACGGAAATTTTGTATCAAATTAAATTCTGTTTCATTTTTCACCATTTCAAATCTCACCAGTCTTGAGACTTCATAAGAGCAATTAGCTAAACGTTTGTGAGAAATTGCTGACTCAGGGAGATCCCACTGTATGTGATTTTAAAATAACAGGAAGTATAAAGCAATACCAGATGTGAAATTTCCAAGATGAGTGTGAAAGGACAGTGTCAGCGCAAGGATGAAACCTGAAAAAAGACATATTTAGTCTTGGTGGGAGGAGGAGGAAAGATGTGGAAGAGGAAGGAGAGAGACCTCCAAGGATTAGTTTGGATAAATATGAGATTAGTATTCAAACTTCTTGGTACTTCTCCAAACTAAACTTCTAACCTTAAGAGCCTCATCCACCCATCATAATTCTAAATGATCTTTACTCAAACTGAATGGCTATTAAGGGACAGAGAAGGAGACTATTGGAAAAAAACAAACAAATCTAAACAAAACCCCAAAGCTTTTAAATAATAATTTATGCTAATTATGTGTGTGAAATACTTTTTCCTGCATGTCCTAACATGGTATATCTCCACAGTCTCCATCTGTTTATCATCTAAGATATGTTAGCAAGATGTGACTGCTCATCATTCTGCTCTCCCACAGCATGTTACAGTCACTGTAATAACATGTACAATAGAAATAAACTACTTGATCCTTCATTAAAAAATAAATTATACTACCCTCATACATTTACTTTACTTGTAAAACATTAGACTAGAGCTCATAAAAACATTTACCCACAAGAAAATCACGTAGTTAAATATGATCAAATACATACATTGCTACCTAAGGCTCCTTGGAATAATTTCTCCAGCCAGTAGAAAAAAAGTTTATAAATCCATCTCTGGCATTTTTCCAGTAGTGTTATTAAACTTTTGGAATCTCCTTTTTTCTGAGGTTCCTTTACGTGTTTATTGTCATTCCAGTATCTCCAAGTTCCTCAGTATTCACCTTATAAACAGATACTGGCAAAATGTTGATCAACTATTATATAATGGAATTCATCATGTATTAAGTTACAATTCTTGAGGGTTTTTAACATCTCTGCTTTAACTTCAGTTCTACTTCATAGTATTATGGTGGATGACTCTTCTAGCAACTCGGATTTGGGGTTTTTTTTGGAAATCTTATATCCCAAGATTTTAGCACACAACTTTTATAAACAGCAACGTGACTGTAATTCTGGATCTCAAAATCATGATCATTTTGTAATCTTAGGAATGAAACCTTTCTTGAATGATTTTTAGGGAAAAAATTAACTAATAGTCTATCAAAATTATAGTGCTCCACAGCTCTGTGACAATTACTTCTTTAGTTACAGGAGAGAAATACATGTTCATTTGGAAGCAGCAGTCTCCAAATAACCTTATGAAGCAGCATATTCATTTTGTTAAAAGATGGTTATCATCATTCATATTTATAAATATATATAAATATTTCATATTCATATTTATCCAAAAACTCTCTCTAAACAAACAAACAAACAAACAAACAAATAAATAAATAAATATCAAATACTAAAAGTTAAAAAAAAAGTCCAAAGGAAAGTCTGGTATTTAGGATCTAAGACTTACCACAGTCACAAAGGACTTCATATTAAGACTTTTTCTTCCTTCCCTACCACATTTTAAAACTGTATTCCCCTTCCTTCAGTGCAGGGGAAAACAAAAACAAAACAAAAACTCCCCAAACAAACAAAACAAGCAACCAAACTTAAAGTCTTTAATATTTTTTGACTAAATGTGTCTTCCATAAATAAAATGTCATATTGCCATGAATAAGGATAAAGACTGACCAAGGATGGCTCTCAAGACTTCAAGGTGTTATTTTCTATTTCTAGTTCCTCATGTTTTAAAGTAAACTCCCCAATGT
Source organism: Empidonax traillii (assembly GCF_003031625.1). Lineage (NCBI taxonomy): Eukaryota > Metazoa > Chordata > Aves > Passeriformes > Tyrannidae > Empidonax > Empidonax traillii. Next base: position 317,812 of record NW_020955374.1, on the reverse strand, counting down.
ATATCATTCATTAAATGAATCAGCAGACAAAACCAATGCAAAATTAGAAGAGAGGTGTAAATTTTGCCCATATTTGATATTAATGAAGTGTTAACTTTAAAGTGTTAACTTTGAAGCTTAATTGCACCTACAGTAAATACAAATACAGCTAACCTCTTCACTGCCAGAGCTTGAATATGTTCAGCTAAGTCTGTCTAACATATCTAAATTTCCAGTCAGGAATCAACTATTCATTTATTTTAATGGAACTACGTGGACATATGAAAAATTGATGCCATAATGTATACACGAAGCCGAGTAAATGAACCTTGTGCACTATTTCAAAAAACTCCTCTAAATAGCTACACATTAAAACCACAACGCATTTTTACAGAATTAAGTAAAAAGAGGAATTTTTTTCATTCTACCTGTAGACAGTTATTTATAGAAGCATACAATTTAAACTCTCTGCCAACAATTTAAAAGTGTTAAAAGGATTACAATGCATCTTACAGAAAATCTAAAAAACCCTTTCTAATGAAATTAATTTGTGCCAGCCTCAAGAAGAAAAATGAAAAATTTGGCATTGACTTCCACAAATCTTTTTCACGTAAGTCTTTTCCATAGCTTTTCAATTTCAATAAGATTTAGATAAGATACGAGAAGTCATAATTCACTTCCCAAATAGTTCCTTTAAATCATGTATACAGTATTAAGTAGTAGTGTTGTTAAGGGAAGTCAGTTAATTGCAAAGAGCAAAAGAATGAGTGATCCTGTAACCTGGAGTAAAATATAATCCAAAGTGTCATTAAGAATATAAAATTTTTTTCTCACAAATTTTAAATTACTTTTACTACTGATCCATCAGATAACATCTTTTCACGAAACTGTTTTTTAATAAAAATCATCGCAAGCATTTATCTGAAATTATTTCAGTACTAGTGTCAAAAAATAGTAATGCTTTAGCTGCTTACAGAAGTATTACACACAATTTGACATTTCATTCAATTAAAACTGAAGAAGAGGTTAAGTAGGCAAAACACAGGTTTGCAGAATAAAAAATATTGTTGGTTAGGAGTATGGGGACTAGTGCAAGAGGAGTTTATTGCTGGGAAAGAAAGCATCAAAATACATGTATTGATTTTCCAGTGACTTCAGAAACTAATATCTGTATATGGTCCATATTTTTTTTAATTCACTTCTGATACATTTTGAATATTTTTACCTATTGAATTGATTAAACAATACTGAGAATTGTTATTGAATGCACCACAAAATGAAAATTTTCTGAATGTTTTGTTCAACTAACAGTATTAATACTGCAAGCAGTATCTGAGAGCTTCAGCTATAGGTGCTGGTCTGGAGCTTGATTTCCAACTCTTGCGAGGTGGGGGTAAGATGTAGACAAGACCACAATGGAATTATGTATGTATGTATGTATGTATGTATGTGTGTATGTATGTATGTATGTATGTATCTATCTATCTATCTATCTATCTATCTATCTATCTATCTATCTATCTATCTGTGTATCCATGTATAGCACTTTGAAGACATTAATAAGATAATGCAGGTGTATCTAGACAACCCAAATTAGAGGAATTAAAGACTGCAAGACTGTAAAAGCTAAAAAGTACTGATTCCATAAGGAAAAGTTTCTTAAAGACAAGTTATAAAAAAAATAGGTCTTTAACTAATTTTGGATTGCCAAGTCCTAGTCCAGAAGGATCTTTCATACATCCTAAAGTCTTCTGCATAAATATTTATTCCTGACTTTAATTCCAGAAGCAGTACTGATGTCTAGTCAAAGAGAAAAAAAAAAAACAAAACAAAACACAGAACAAATGTGAAGGAGGGTAATGACGATGGTGTAATGTTAATGACCCTGGAAAAATTGTAATTACAAAATAGCCCTAAATGCCCTAACTAAATGAAAGCCTCGCAGAAGAAAAATTATTTTGATTAATAAATATAAATTCATACAAATGGAATTTTTCTTTGCAGTTGACAAACCAATGAAGACTACACTCAGATTTCCCTATAGTTATTCCTGCTGGATAATAATTAATTTCAGAAGTAAACCCTGAAAACCCCCCCACATCAAAAAAAAAAAAAAATCAAATTTCCCAAACCGTCTTTTCTTATGCAATCAATGAATCAATCAAAAAGAATATTCTGTCTTCAGCTTTCCTCTTGTTCCTACAGCAATGCTCCACCTCCCTAAATGGCATTGTGTGATATTTTACTTCGAAGCAAAAGAACTGGAAGAGGGAAACTTCAAGTGGATTTCCTGGAAACTTGAATTCTTCTTATATGCTCTCCAAAATCTGAGCAAAGTTGTGAACTACTTTTCACATCCCATCACCTCACTTTCTTTTCGATCCAATATTTTATAAGTTATTATATCTCTTTAGAACAGACAGCAAAGTGAGGAATATATATGCCTTGTTTACCTCTTTCTTTGACAGCAAGTTTACTTGTCTCTTTTCTCTCTACTACACCCCTCCTTAATTATTTTTACACTATTTTTTTTTCATTTTACTAGTGAGGAAATATTTCATCATAATTGAGTAAAATGCTTACATAACAACATGCAGTTTGACCTGCCAGAAACTTTAAATGTAATTTTGAAGGAGTACTTACATATACATATGAAGACAATAAAGTCTGATTTCTACAGATTAAAAGAGAGTTAGTGACTAAATACTTTGAAAATCTGAGTTTTAAGTTCTTTGCACCTCAACTTCCTAACTCTACAATGTTTCCTGCAGAAGCTGAAATAGGGAGGAGATGGTACTACTCTGTAGGGATCCAAAATTTTGACAAAGAAATAGAACCTGAAGCAAGGCATCTACACTAACCTTGTTGGGAACTAAGAGAGGCTATCTCAGGGCCTGGCTGAAAACACTTCTCCTGCAGATCAGCAGGTCATATGACCTCATTCTTTCCTTCAGTCTGAATAACACAGAGATCATTTATGCAGCAAGATTGTTCTTTATATTCCTGTTCTCTATATGTAGCTGTCTATGAGAAGTGCGTTCTTTCTGTCATCTTCTCTCACGTGACTCAATAGCTTGATTGTGAAATCTGTATTAAAAACCCCAAGCAACAGAGCTTGCTAGTCACTGCAATTGGACCAGCAATTCTGATTTAGACAAATTTAAAACCTATCTTCAGACTCAAATTATTTGGAAAATTTCAGTTAACATAATACTGTGTTTCAAAGATAATACTGTGTTTCAACAGGAAGGTTTCTTTCCTAACTTTGGTACTTGCTGCAGATTCATAGCTCTGCCTTGCCATCTTCCTTCAGATATGTAAAATGTCCTCTGTAATCTTGATGAATAGACTCAATTACAATGGTAAGATAACTCTATTATTAAGAAGAACTCTAATATAATAAATCAAACTATAAATAACCTTAAAGGACTTATCCACACAGAGCTGTACTTAACATATGCTTTATTAAGTAGAGTTTATAAATTATATATTTGCTCTCATTCTCAACATCTCAATTTCACCTTATGAGGCCCATTTCAAACAATAGTATAATGTCAACCTAATCAAAAAAGTCTCATGAAATATATAAAATTATATATTTCATAGATACAGGATTCAAATTCTCTTTAGAAGTTTAAATTTTAATTGTCTCCCAAATTTTGAGTTATTCAACAGCAAACTCCACAGCAAACCACACTATTGTTTCCTGAGCTTATTTATCTGTCGAATTAAAAATGAGATCATCTAGTACTTTTTTTTGAGAGACAGTATTCTGCTTAAGAAAGCATGTTGTTCTTTGTGAATAAAGAAAGCCTGTAAAAGAAGACTCTAATTTCAAATTTTGCCCTTAAGAGTTAAAGCAAATAAGGTTTTATTTTCTGAATCTCTGAAATGATATTAACTCCTTTGGGTTTGGTTCATATTTCCCAGATTTGGCTTTAGCTATCTAAATTGATATTCTGTCCCTTTATCAGATTATTAAAGCATCTTACATATCTGCTAAAGAGAAAACAAAAAGTTATCTGTTTTTCTCTTTCCATCCCTCCTGACAGCAGGAATTGATTGGCTTATTTTTTGGCTTTGGTACTGGTAGGTGAGAGAAGTAGGCTTCACTGCTTTGTTCTGAAGGTATTGAAATTTATGGCCACTTAGATCTACTCCAGATGTGGTTCCACAGTTGTGGGCTGCTGCCAAAAACCTTCAGCAGCTGTACAAATGCTTATGACCACGTAGGGAGAAGCAGTCTCTCAGGAAATTTCAGTCAGTCTCACAAAGCATGGAAGCTTTGAATTTAACACAATATTCATTGGAAAGCAACTTAGTGCTGTGATCTCAGGCACTGTTAGTTCAAATACCTTTCTAAAGTTGTTTTTAAATGAACTTTTGGATGACTAGACTTCCATAAGATCATTATTCATGATAGCAGAGTTTTCAATGAATCAACTTCATACATGAAATCTATTATGGCCTTAAAAATTCAGATATTATACCAGTCCAGTCTAGCCATAAATTGAAGTGGTACTTCTCTTTTAGCCTTGTTTTTACAGATGAAGACTCAGCATCTTTTAGTTTACCATCAGCATAGTTTTAATGGTAAGCATTAAGCAAATATATAAGACAAGGGAGGGTTGCTTCCCCTTGATTGTGCAAATCAGATATTTCAGGCTAGTAGCCGGTAAAATGGATAAAAAAATTAAAAGTTTCAAGATCTACATCATAGATTGCTATAGTGGAGATAATTTAATATTACAGTTCTTTCCTTATAAAAAATAAAATGTAATTTGGGGATGTTGTTGAGATTCACTAATATATTTTTAAATGTTATAATTTACATTGCAATTAAAAACAATAAACCTGAAAATTAAGAATATGTTATAAAGACAAGCATAAATATATAATGCTTTCCTAACCTTTTAGAATGCTCCTGTCTGGGATTAATAATAAGGGATTCCCCTCTGTTGCCTGGGAGAAAAAAGCACTCAGCTGGATGTCAGTTTTCTCCACTCTTAAGATTCCTTGGCTGGATTTCTCACCTCTGTTTCTAGCAAATGTCTGGCCTTTTACCTTCAATTGAAGCCACAGTTTTTATTTGCATATTTTCTACTTGGGCTTAAGAGAGAGAAGGCTATGGTCATACAACAACCATCTATTCACACCAAAGAGCCTTCTTGGTCAGCAGTCCTTGCACATCCTGTAATCAGAACACAGGTCTGCTCGCATGCTAACAGCTATGGCCAGTTCATCCATGTCAACCTAGATATATGTGCCTGATGGGAATCTTATTAATATTTCCAGAAAAAAAGATTAGTCCTTTTTCAAGAAACTTGAGCTTTCAGCTATCCATAATAGGCTATCTAGTTTATGGATTAATCAGCCTAAGTCCTAATTACTTTGTTGAGAATATGCTTGGGATTTTTAGAATTTTATTAGGAGTGATGCCATCTGTGTTCATTGCCTTGTATCCCATGCATCCTTGTGAAAAGAGAACGCCATCTCTTCTCTACTTCAACTTTGAGCTATTGTCAGACTGATTTTCCCTGAGCCTTCTGAACATATCCAGATACTTCATTCTTTCCTCATGTCTCAAGTTATCCAGCAGTATAACCACCTTGGTGGCTCTCTAGCAGACCCTTTACATTTTACCAGTTTTTTTTTAAAGCATTGACAAACCAGAGCTGGACATAATATTGTATGGATCCTAAGAAGTGCTAAGTACAGTGGAATAATCACACCCCTTGAAGCCCAGGGCACGGTTTGTCTTTGCTGGGAGGACATTCTGGTACATTCGGCTTGCTGTCTCATGGAATTTGAGTTCATCATCAATAAAAACAGTCAATTTCTATGGCAAGACTGCATTAAAAACTTTTAACAAAGTCACAGTTACCAAGTTGCAAAAGGACCTGGACAGACTGAAGAGTTGGACTGATTCCAGTGGGATGAGGTTCAGCAAGACCGAGTTCCGGGTCCTGCACTTTGGCCACAACAACCCCCTGCAGCTCTACAGGCTGGGGACAGTGGCTGGAGAGTAGCCAGGCAGAAAGGGATTTGGGAATTTGGATTGACAGGAAGCTGAACATGAGCCAGCATTTTGCCCAGGTGGCCAAGAAAGCCAATGGCATCCTGGCCTGTATCAGGAACAGTGTGGCCAGCAGGAGCAGGGAAGTGATCCTTGCCCTGTACTCTGCATTGGTGAGGCTACACCTTGAGTATTGTGTTCAGCTCTGGGCCCCTCAGTTCAGAAAGGATATTGAGGTGCTGGAGCAGGTCCAGAGAAGAGCAACCAGGCTGGTGAAGGGACTTGAGCACAAGTCCCATGAGGAGAGGCTGAGGGAGCTGGGGTTGTTTAGTCTGGAGAAGAGAAGGCTCAGGGGAGACCTCATCACTCTCTACAACTCCCTGAGGGGAGGTTGTAGCCAGGTGGGGGTCAGCCTCTTTTCCCAGGCAGCTATCAAGAGGGCATGGTCTCAAGCTCTGCCAGGGGACATTTAGGCTGGATTTCAGGATGAAATTCTTTACAGAGAGGGTAATCAGACATTGGAATGGGCTGCCCAGAGAAGTGGTGGATTCTCTGTCCCTGGAGGTGTTTAAGAAGAGGCTGGATGCGGCACTGAGTGCCATAGTCTAGCAATTATGGTGGTTGTGGATCAAGGGTTGGACTTGATGTTCTCAGAGGTCCTTTCTAACCCATCTGATTCTATGATTCTATGATAAGTAATTTGCACCTTAGATTTCTTTTAATTTCATTTTATGTTCCCACTGAGGTGAAAGATGCGAAATGCTAAATCGTACTTCCCTAGCTCACACCAGACCTTTAGGTTCTAGACTCCTGTTTTCCAATCAAGTGATCAAATTTCAGTGGTTAACTTTCAGGCTGCTTTCTAACTTTCAGGCTGCTTTCTCCATAAGCTATCAGAAGAACCTGACATCTTAATCCTGATATCCTAGTCCATAACTGTCTAAAGAACTAAAAACTGGTTTACTTGTAATTTAGTAGTATGCATCCTTCAAGTCCTTGTCATCTTTCATGAACTTGGTTTCAGCGTCATGTTATCCACTCATAATGCCAAGCTTTTCTTAGACCCAAGTTCTTATGACTACCGTCTTTTTATCCTGGTACTTTGAGAGCAAAGCTGAAGTCATAGCACCAATCTGTACCTTCCTCACAATAGTCCAATTTATTCCTTGCAATAACACTTCATTAATTCTAAGTCTTCCTCTTTCAACATCCTTGACCCTCTGAAATCATGTAGACAATATCAGAAACTGGCAAAATAAGACTCAAGTGATATCCATAAAGTAGAAACACATTAGTCCTTTATACTCTCCAAAAACCAAGATAGAGGGAAAGATTTTAAAGTTAGTATTAATTTCATAATATTGATGCAGACTCTGAAGTGTGAATGTATTGAAGTATTTTCTGGAAAATTTCACAGAGTTTGCTGAATTGGATATAGCATCTTTACAAGGAGTATGAGTAAGCTGTAATAATTGTAGGAAGTCTAAGACAGAATGGATTATTCTTTTATCTCTATGGTAGCCTATGTAGCACTTTCAGATTTTTAAAGACATCTAAATTAATGCTTTTCTTTGCCTCATGAAGTTTGCATTTTAAATAGAATCCTCGTGCCAACTGTGGAAGGGGGAAAGGGGGAAAGGAGAGAGAACTATCAACCTAGCATGGTTTATATAATTCAGTTCTTGGGGCATTTCAGCACTATTTTTCCCACAGACTGGATCAAAGGCTGTAGGGCTGCCAAAACACTTCCACTTTATCTCAACTACTAAAGTGTTCAAAAGGGAAAGCCATGTTTAAGGTTACTAAGACACAATACTTCCAAGAAGCTGCCTGTCAGGTTGTCTGCACTGAGCTTTGAGCTCGCTTACAAATGCAGTAGTGATAACAGTTTCAAACACGGTTTGGTTGGTCATATGACAATGTCAAAGTTTCCATAACTCTTTTCAGGCATGATATCTGAGCTGCAACGATATGTAACAAAGACTTTTGGAAAATGTGTTTAAAATATTATATCCTATTTAAGGTAGAATGTCAAGCAAGTTCAAATTTGTTATTTAAATATGACTCAAAGCTCATAGTAGACCAAAAGAGACAGGCTGTCCCATAGTAATATGATGGAACATTTTCTTTGGTGTTTATAAATTATGAGGATGAGACAAAAGGGACCTCATCATGTATTTTGAAATATATACTCATTTCCTACAAGATAATTCATTCATGGTATAATTTTCAGTCTTTGAAAGGCAAATAATTTGCTACAGTTCTATTTTTTCTGTTCTCTATCTTAATAAAGTTTGTGTTGTTCAGATGTCTTAAAATACTGAAACCTTTACTAAGAATTCCCAAAAGTCTTTTTCACTTATTTTTACGTTCTACTGATCTCTAATTAAGACCCTAAATGGTTTGAAGTGACATGCACATAAGTAACAGAGCCAAGGATTTGTGAGCAATAAGAGTAAAATGAAATACCACCAGATTTTTTTTAAAATATTAAAATATTTACCTCTTTGAAATCTCCCACTAGTTTGTTGTTTGTTTTTTTTTTTTATGTGGTGAAGATTCAAAGTAAGTCGCAATTTCAGTACTTGACATTCAGAGCTTCTAAGCAGCTGGAGAAGTTTTCAGAATTTAAAAAAAAATAAATATATGTATAGATATAATATGTATATATATATAATAAATACACCTTATTTAGAAATTAGAAAAGCATTTGAAAGCTTTGTTTTGATAATATTCCAAGAAATATATTCTATATATCATTAGTCATATGTCAGATATGCTAGATAGCTGACATCCTGCATTTTATTAGGCAACAAAGTGAGGAACTTAGATGGACCATATCAGTATGTCTGAAATTTTAATATATTTTACCGATTAATACTTTTTAGTACTTTGAATAGATTTTTAGATAGGCCTGTCTTTTTATGATACATTTCCTGTGAGTACTTTGGTATTTTTATAGCAATTTTACATTTGGTGTCTTTTTTAATAATGAAATGCTGTTTAGGGCTCTAAATAATCAACCTATATAAAGAAGCTGCAATATGCACATAAAGATAAAATTTTTATTTAGTCATTCATTATATAAAAGAATTTCCACATTAAAAGGTTAAAAACACTAGGCTAAGTCCTTCTAAAAACTTTTCAAAAAATTATGAGGGAAAACATTTCATCGTATTATCCACAAGACAATTTGCATTGGTAGATTTTTTTTTTTCCTGAAAAGGATATATCCAGTCATTTCACATGTAACCGTTATGTGTCTGTCTTCTCTGTGACAGTTGCCTGCAGGGTGAAGAGCCTCAATGGATGTAGGACTGAGCAGGCATTACTCAAGGGAACAGAGAAAAAAAGAATGATCATAAAGAAGTTAACAAAAAAAAATTATCAGTGTGCTGTTCCTCTCACTTTATAAATGTAAATTCTATTGCTTTAAGTTTAGAATTATAGTCAAATATAGCTTTATATTTAAAGGGCTGTATCACCTATCAGCAACTGTCATTGTGCAAATTGATTCTCAATGCCACTGAAACAACTGTGACACATCAGATCAAATATATATAGCTATCTATCCTACACCAAGTATGCAGTAGAGATACAGTCAATTAAGAGGCAATGTTAATTGACTGTGAAATCATTTGGCTGGCTGTGTATCTTCAAAGCTAAACAAGGTAGGATAAGAGACATTTGTTTTTTACTTAGTGTACAAGTGGCTCATGAAATATCAACCTCAGCTCATAATCTCGTTCTCATTTTCAAAGTCTTTGGCCTATCTGTCTTGAGTTCTTCCAGCACTCCAGCCATATCAGAACTCACAAGTTTTATTCATCAAATTAAAATGTGTCAGCAACAAGAATCGTGGAGCTAGAGAGTACAGCTACTCGTAGTAAGCAATGTAAAGAAGAAATATTTTGAAAGGAAAAAAAATGAAGCTGAAAGAATTCCTGGAGAAATGATACTCAGTAGATACAGCAAATCTAAAGTAGTAGATATAATAATATATTGTGTAATCCTTGAGAATATTGCTTTAAGTTGTAGAAGAAGGGGAATATAGATATTTTCATGAGATAGAAGCAATTGACTCTGTGCAGCTGCACAACAATTTAAAAGTAGCAAGAGCCTGTTCTAGCCATTCTTCTGACCAGTCGTTGCTTCAGGCAGAGTTGGCATGCAGTGACTGGAAACACAAATGGGGTTTTTTTCGAATGTCTAAGTTCAGATGAAAACTGGTAAAAATTAATGCTTTCTACTTTTGAAAGGGAACTGTGAACTATATTCTGGAAATATTTAGTGACTTTTTACCCATCCTGGATACCATCTTGTACAAGAACTTTAAGGGCTAGTCAGAGTAGTAGAAGTATTTTGACCCAGTAGAAGGCCAGCAACAAAGAACAAAGTAATCTAGATCCTTGTGAGAGGGCAACATACAAAGTTAGAAAAGAGGAACATAAAATTGCAATTGAAAGCTTCTATATATCATTCAAAACAGTGATTTTCTCCAGTTGTTGTTCACTTCTTATGATAAGGCTTTTAAAATTCTAGCCAACAAAGCTTTTATCAGATAAAATGACACTACACAGAGATAATTAGCTGATTCTGTCAGATAAAGTAAAATTAAGATCTGATTCAGCCACTGCAATTGATACATTATAGGTCATATTAAAATAAGTTGAGTCAAATGTAAGTTGTGTCAAATGTAAGTTGGAAGAACAAGAACTGCAATATCCAGTAAAAATTCTTATTTGGTCATATGGGTTCTGATTTGAACTTTAATATATCAATTGGTAGTACTAGGAGCAAAGACAATACAAATAATTCCATAAAACATACAAACAATTTATACTAAAACTGGAGATTGCACCTTCTTTCAGGAATTAATTTTAATCACAGTATAAGTATTTAGGGGTATTGTTTGCAACTTTATGAATCTGAATATGACAGTTATGTTAAGAGGAAGCTTCTCAATTAAAGCACTTGGAAGTAATTAATTTTATCCATTCAGAGAAAGAGAAATATTTCCACAATGATCTCCAAAAGAAAACCTATAGGGAAGGAGAAATCTTTACCTGGCTGTCCCTTACAAGGCATCTAGAGGATGATATCTCACCTTCACCTCAGGGAAAAAAAACCAAAACATAGCCACAAAAAACCCACTAAGAAAATCTGACTCAAAAACCCCCCAAAACATCAAAACTACCCTTAAAATTGCAAATGGATACATAACTGTAAATTTAGGTAATAAATAGCACACTGGGAATCTATGGATAAGATTTTGCAAGCATCTTATCAAGAGCAACGGAAATCTAAAAGTAAAAATAATTTAATAAAGATATTTGCTAATTCATTTAATGTGTTTTACTAATTCTGGACAATCAAGCAAAATGAATTTGAATTTGGGGTCTTGCTGGATTTCTTGTTAGCCAAACCAAACCTTTCATTTATCTGTTAATATCATTAATCACCAGTGTATCTTCAGAATTCAACAAACATAAGTGTCGCAGGAGGGAAATATCAGCAGATATTGTTGGTAGCATTTTGCAAGTACATAAATGCCCAGCGCCAAACCAAAACCAAATTTCACACCTGATGGAAGCCCAAAGTTTTTTTCCGCTGACACTTTCTGCAGGACTTCACCTCTAAGTAATACCTGTGTGGTAAGTTACTTGCCCAGTTACCAAGCTGCTGAAAGCATTTTAGACAGGTTATTATAAAAAATAATTTTTATACTGTCATCAATGAAAACATTTAAAAATTAATCAGAGTATTCCTCTTCCTGTAGAAAATGCAGAGCTTTTTCAAATCCCAAATATAAATTTTCTTGACATTTGACATCTTAAAAAAAAAAAAAAAAAAAAAAAAGTAGAAAAAAGAGCAAGAGGCCATCACTATCCTAAGCTGCTTGGAGATAAGGAGGTATTAAAAAATAGAGCTCTGTGACCTGGGGTCATTAATTGATTGTTAGACCAAAAATGAATCTGTGAATAACTACTTTGATTCCCTGTATCATCACAAAAGCATCCTTCCCACATAACGAGTATACTGATAGGAAAGTTTTCATAGCTGTTTTATCACTCCTTTTACCTCAAGCACTACAGGTTTGGGCTAACGTGAGGTACAGTTCACTAATATACCCTGTATCAATGCACTGACCTTTTACTGTGACTCCTAGCTCCAGGAAGAACTCAGACTTACAATAAGAGTTTAAATTTGAGAGAGGTTATTTTCCAGATCTCTCTTGTTGCTGTTTGGAGGTCAATTGGTTGCAGTGGGGAGAGTAAAGGGTATTTCTAATCATTCTTAGAGCAATGTATTCTGTTAGAGGGCAGTGATATTAAGAAGGAATGTAGGGAAACAGATAAAATGAAAGTTTCACAGCATAAAGATTTTAAAGATTTTAACTAAACATCTACTACTTCAGGGTGGTTGAAATGGCTTAACAAGCTATGGGTTGACCTGTGAAACCTGATGTTCCAAGGGACTGAGATTGACAGTTGGGTTGGGACCAGTAACCCTGTTAACCCAATGAGGGTTTCAATTCTGGAGCACAGAGCAAAGAATCAGTCCTCATTTTCCTGGGTGGAAGTGGCAAAAAAGAGAGCACCCAAGTTTAAGCAGCCTTGACCATTAAGGCAACATATAAAATTGGTGCATAATGACGAACATTACTGAAATCTACTACCCAGGGAAACATGCAGTAGATATATGGAATAACACTCCTTACTATGAATACCAGTATTGAACACCTAATACAAAGACACCACTCTGTAACAGAAAAGAATAGTTACACATGCATTGCCACAGGGATTCCAGAGAATATTGTGAATCATCTTCACACTAAATATTGGAAAACCATTTGAACTTTTCACCTATTGTCGTGAATAATCACTAGATTTTCATTAAATTTATAGTGAATGTGCTCTGACTTGATCACATTCATGATTTTAAACAATATCCCAGTTTTCCAGGAGTAGTTATCTAAAAAGCAAGCTGCAACTTACTGTTGTGGTTACAGATAGCAACATTCACTGTTGTATTCAAATTCAGTCACTCCACCATCTACAGATGCACAACAATGACCTTACCAGAACTACCAAGTGCTGCTGTGTACAGCAGACCAACTCATTGTGTACTTTTAGAGAATCAAAGTAATACTAAAGTATATTCAAGTATCAAGCGAAGCCTCATCTCCCATTTCAAGATTAGTGTGAAGATGATGTTCTGGAAAAGCTCTGTCCTGCACAGGTGAAACAACAGACAAACTGAAATCTTTCTACTAGTATCAAGAGAATTATGCAAATTATAGCTGAGAATCGCATTACGGATCCCCTACATTTGTATTTCTCTGGCAGGAGCACAGAAACACAACTGCCATTTTCCACACCGTTGGGATGAAACATTCTTTCAAATAAAATACTTTTATATCCTTCCTCCCCTGGTCTCTCCTGTCTATTTCCCTTACACAACAAATAGCTGTTAAACACCTCTAGATATTTTGCATGTTGGAATGAAGGAAGCAGAGCAAAGGACTTTATTTCTTACCAAAGAAATGGACCAAATAAAGACAATCTAAGGAAAGACGTAGAATGACACAAGTTTCGTTACATTTTCATCTTTTATACCTTTCTGTGGCTTGATCAGAATAACTCAAGCGAACAGATGCAAGAAAATGATAGATGATTAAAAAAAAAATTAAGAAGACAAAGGAAACATTTATCAGTTAAAGTATGAGTTGCTAGTTAATCACTTAGGTTTCAAATTTTTCAAGGTAAAATATGTAACCCTTATTTTAGGAGCTTTTATTTAGCATCTTTAAATCAGATGCATCAGAGAAAAAATGTGAAGAGGCTGTTCATTTCCTAGTAAGCCATGCACTATTAAGATCATCTGCAAACCACCATTTGTTTTTCAGTCTAGAAGATACACTTGAAATAGAAGTATAATTACTAACAACTTCAATCACAACAGACACTATTCTGAAAAGAATATTTTTAAAATGTGGTTTAAAATGCTAAATCTAGTTGCATTTAGAGTATAAGAATATAAGATAGAGTATTTGTAGCTCCATTATAAAACATGAAGGAGCATTCATACTCTGTTTACTCATTATCTTTTCAAAGAATGCCTCAGTGAAGTAGGACATATAAAAAGTTAGTTAAAAGTTAGACTATTCTGCAAAAGGACATTACTTACCTGTTCCTTTCCACTCGGACATGTGAGGATTAAATGATAAATGTGGCTTTTTCAGCCTCTGAGAACCTGCAGTGACATCTTTTGTAAACTCGATGTTTATGTACAGAGGTGGGAACCTTCCTCATCTAGATCAGTTCTGAACTAGATGGGACACCTTCACAAAAACTTACCATTATTAATAAAATTTGCCTTTTTTTAAGCAGTGAGTTTACTTTGCAAATAGACACTGAGTTGTACATAGGACATGACTAAATAATAATAATAATAATAATAATAATAATAATAATAATAATAGATAAGTTTCTGGAAGAATTTCAAACCTTGGAAATCTGACTTTAAAAATCATCAATTACATCAGATTAGTTGGATCTGAACATTTTTTTTTTTAGCATTAGACAACAGAGAGCAAAAAAAGGAACAAGGACAGCAATTTCAAGAAAAGAGCAACTGCTTCTGTGGACGAAACCAACAACGAATGGTAACTCATTTGACTTACTGTACTTTAGATCAGTAGGATAAATGTGCAGATACTAACAGAATACATATGCACCCAATAACGGATAACACAAATAATGTGTGCAATTTTTTTGTGCTGGTTGGATTCCTCACGTGTACATGTATAAGTGCATATAATCAAAAAGCCATATGGTCATGCCCCAGTGAATTTGAACAATCCTTTCCAAAACAGCTTTCCACAGCTTTCTACCTCCTGCTTTCTTCTGAGTTAGAACTAGTCAAACAATAAATTTGAATATCATTATTCTCCAATTCTGATTATTAAACCCAAATTTATAAATCTTCTAAAATTCAACCTGACATTACAAAGGAGTATGTGATGAACAGTGCAAGTCATCACTGCAAGTCATTATAAAGGTAAGTATACAAAATAGTTATATTGCACATTTCATATTCCATTACTTTCTGCTTGGTAGAACATATAATAAAAATAACTTTGCTTTTTTTTTTTTTTTTTCTTTTTTTTCTTGGGGACTGTTACCATGAAAAGGGACTCACAGAACACCAAGACAGGCCCAAAAATTCCTTTTAAGAATGTTTTATTTCTATTTGAAAAAATATGGCTTATACTTTTTTTTGAAGCAGAGTTCAATTTACACATGACTTCATTCCGCTTCCTCCTCATCTTTGGAAGGTAATCACAGGGTCCAGATGCCAAGCTATGAAAGATCTTCTCCTTTCAGTTTCTTTCTGAATTAAATTAGATTTTGACTTGAGAAATGTGACCACATTATCTGTTTGAACATAAGGAAACTGCACAAATCCCTCATAAGACCTATGTAAAACTCCTTTTATGTTTAAGAAGGGGCAATTTTCTCATGTCCATATTTCTTAGAAAGGAATCTATGCTGTTCTTTAAGGAACTTGCATTCCAGTGCATATTTTTCTGGTGCTAGTTGAGTTTGGAATCAGTAGGAAAATGCATAATCAATTGGTTATGCAGCATAGCAATTAGATCAAGTTTTGTGAAGATTCCCAATGCGATGTTGATTCCATAATACAGCTAAGGTGCCACAGTAAACTCTGTAAATATAGCTAGGGTTATACATTATATGATAAAATTTACTTGAAAAAAATGTAAGATTTGTCAAAACAAATAAATAAAAAAAGTAACCCCAGAAAAAGAACCCAAGGATTTCAGTCTGAATCTGCACTGCAACTCTATTACTGTCCTCATGCACTTTCTCGGTAGAATATGTTAAACTTCTAGAATAAAGACTATCTGCTTTCTAACTTCATTTAATGGGTCTAGTACAATGGGGACTTTGAAGTGAACCAGAAGGCAGTAAAACTGCAAGAAAAAAGTGTAAAATGAATAGTTTAAACACATCCACATAAATATTTAAGTAGGGTCTCTATAGTAAGACAATACTTTGATTAGGGAAATTATAACCCTCAGAGAGGAATTTATATTTTTTTAATATCTCTTTTATTTTTTGCTATGCACTCATTAGTTGTTTAAACTATGCTACCTGACATAATTGAAAAACAACTTTCTAAGGGTTGTGTTCGTAATTGCTTTTAAACATTATTTACATTTCCTAATTCAGTTTGATTTTATAGAATACTTCTCATTTTCTACCTCTAAGTCTGAGTATTTTTTTTAACAATAAACACAATTTACAAACATAGAAAATGAAAAGCGCTTTTAATATCACTCACAACTGTACTGTAATTGTGAATTTAAAAGTGTATCTGAGACATCAGTAGGAGAAAAAGTAATTCCTAATACTGTGACATCCATGCCCCAATAGAGTAGTATAATAGATGAAGGTTCAAAATAAAAGATCAAGAATGAGAACAGCTTTGTTATCCATGATCCAATAAAGGTGAAATAAGCTGTGAAGGCAAGCATTATAGACTTATGAGCCAGCAGGAATACTGCCAAGAATAGTTCATGGGGCACTGAGCAGCTGGCTGAAGATCACTGCTTTTTCAGAACCTTTGGAACATTTCTAGGCCAGGGGCTCAGAAACAACCTTACCACTGCCCTTAGTCAGTGTTTCTTCGAAGTACAGTTCATAAATATAAATCAGCTGCTACTTAAGTTGGCAACAGCAACAGTTCAAAATCTGACAAGCACTGCACTTACTTGGGGCATTTAAAAATTCATTAATTGGCCGCTTCCTGTTGTGGGTGAGAGGGAGAATCTGGATGGGGGAATCATGCAACCATTCTTCTCTTCCTCTGCAGTGTGTTGTGCATGTCTAGTGAAAATGTTGAGTGCCACTGATCAACTAGCCACTTCTCTGCACCAAATGTCCCAAGGAAATCAGTAGCTAAAATCTTTTACTTAATTAAAAGCCTGTGTGTCTAACAGGTGTGATGGAGAAGCCAAGAACTCAGACCTTCATCCTTACCAAATTAAATAAGAACACTCATAAAGTAATGTAAGAAATTAGAGGTAAATTCTCAGCATTAAATTCTTAGTTCCATAAAACTATCCTCATAGAAAAGTCTATAACTTTTTAGAGACAGGATCCACCAAAAAATACTACAATTTGAAAACATTAAGAAATGTTTAATAAGAACTTCTGTATAGTAACTTTATGTCCACAATGACAATACTTCCATGTCACACCTTGGGTAAATCTCAGTCTGCTGTACGGGCTGTCACCAGGTCCCTGGGCTGTGGACATCCATTGTTATTTTCTGAAATGCTCATGCATATTATAAATCTCTTTTTCTAAGGTCAGTTTTCACAACAATCAAAAGTATTTACAACATATCCACAGAAATATCTATTCAGTTTTTCTCTGTAATAGCAAGTTAACAGGAAACAAAACAACAACAAAAACTATCTCCCAAATCAAAATCAAATAGTGAACAGAATTTTTATCTTTTAGAGTACTAGTTGACTTAATTTTAGAGGGAAATTATTTTTTTATGTTAGCAATTTGTAAACATGGTACACATCTATTAAAAAAAAAGTATGACATAAAAGGAGAATTCAAATTACTGGGCTAGATTAGAATATTCAGAATTAGAACAAACCAAAATTCTATGATTGATCATTATCTTCCAGCCTTCAGGTACTTTATAAGGTCAGGAGATTTAATTTGCACTGAATAAATGTTATAGGATTCTGAACACTATAGGATACAAATCAAATTTCAACAACTAAAACTAATTAAAAATAGATAGAAAAAATAATAACAAAAATGTTTCTTTTGCTGTGGCTGTTGCATTTGTTGCCAGTCTTTGCCTAAAAAAGTTGATGAGACCTTGTAGCCTATATTACTAGATATTATTTCTAAAGACATGGAGTTTAATATTTAAACAGAATGCATCATCTGTTATATTACAATGTAAGAGACAAAATAGAAAGAATACAGAAACAGTCTCTAGGCTAGCTCTGTGCTTTAGTTACATTTACACATGTTTATATTATACTATAAACAAAAGTCATCTCCCTAACCACCATCTGGAAAAGTGCTACTGTGTGAACAGAAGAAATAAGAAAACTTGAAAGAAAAATATTTAAAACTATTTTAACCAAGCTGATAAATATCACCCAGAAAATAGACGTTTTTATTCCTTCTGGTTTTGGTTTATGGACTCCCATCTCAAACACCCCAAGGCCCCCCAATTCAAAACAACTTGCAACCATCAACAATTTTGTTTATCGTTCTAAATACGAAATAAAGCATCTGACACTTATAATTCCTGTAGTGGGTTAAGTGGATCAGTTTCTTTGAAAAAATATTTGAAATTGTTGGGCAGGGATATTCAACCCAATCAAATACCTTTAAGCGACAAATAGATATAAGATGCCAATATTAGTGTAAACTTGAGGCCCTTATAGATCCATGAACTTTATGGAGACAGGTGGAGGCAAAACCAGTTCTTTGACTCCACTGGCAAACCTCACTTTTAATTTTTATACGAGTTAGAAAATGTTATTTTAAATCTACCACACCTACTTGATACTCATCAGTACTAACTAACAAGAAACTACTGCCTTATCTAAAGTTCTCATCCCACACTAAAATCCTCCCAGAATTCTTTATTTTTGCCTACCTTGATAAGTAGAGTAAATGCTATGATATGTTTGTTCTTTAACATAATTATGTTTTCTTTAAACAGGGCAGAAAGGTACTATTTGTTACTTTATTGTAACTAATATTTATTTTTACATATTTATTAATATTTTTCTATAAATATTTATTAACCTTTAAATATAAATGTTCTTAGGAAACATTCTAATTTTGAGTTAACTGTGATTTATCCAACAATCTAAATTAGTTATACTTTCTTATTCTTTGTTAATATTCTCATTCTAAATACACGGGATACGTAGAAGTGTCCTCTTCTGATAACAGCTAAGTCACATGAGAAAGTTCCTGATAGCTTACTCTTCCCTTGATACTTTGGTATCAAATCCTCCCTCTGGAGATTACCATAGTCTGATGTCTGCTAGCTGAGCTGTGCATGTGATTTCTTCCTGAACTCTTTCAATTAAAATAACGTGGTTTAGTTCAGAGAGTTTAAATAGTGACTCTGTGCTTGCCCATCAAATTTGGTGCAAAACGGATTAGGAAGAAGTCATAAAACATTTCAGCTGCAATAGCTGATGAGGGCAGTAAAACAATCCAGACAGCCCAGCTGCAGGTATGTGGATGTGTGACAGCATTCTTGGGAGTCTGAGAACTTTCTACAGCATAAACTACAGATTAAATCGCTCCTATTCTCTTCGAAAACACATCAACCACTCCCTAAAAGCACCAGACACTGGCTATACAGAGGAAAAAAAAAAAAAAAAAAAAAAAAAAAAAAAAAAAAAAAAAAAAAAAAAAAAAAAAAAAAAAAAAAAAAAAAAAAAAAAAAAAAAAAAAAAAAAAAAAAAAAAAAAAAAAAAAAAAAAAAAAAAAAAAAAAAAAAAAAAAAAAAAAAAAAAAAAAAAAAAAAAAAAAAAAAAAAAAAAAAAAAAAAAAAAA
>NW_020955374.1:262611-298075 GCF_003031625.1 Empidonax traillii | reverse complement strand
AAGAAGTGCCAGATTCTGATCTTGTTTATATTCAGCGATGTCTAAAAGCCGAAATATTTTAAATTATGCTTTACAGAATTACAATTAGTCAGATTTTGCAGTACAACAGTCTGGACATGACTGGCTTTATATATATTAAAATATACAAACAGCAGTCAAAACTTTTCTTAAAAACTTCAAAATGGCTGAAAGGTTTTGCAACAGTTTGAAAAATCCCATTAACTCTATGATATGAAAAATCCTTGCTTATTTGAGTAGTCCCGTGGAAAGAAAAGAGAGTGTTGCAAAGACTGATGACTGAGTAACAGAGCTGATAAATGTGTGAGAGACAATACAGCAACTTAAGATCATGCTTTTTTGTATGGTGTAATTTAATATTTGAGAATTTATTTGAATAAGTTGATAATGACAGAGCTTGACTTAGTGCACATTGTGTTCAATTCTTACAATAAAAAGCTTTAATCTGAAAATAAAATACATTAAAAAACTACTATGCAAGTAAATACTTATTTTGATGAACATCCACAAGCATAACAGAAATAGGAAAATAATCAATGGACAGGATAAATGCACTGACAGAAAAGGAATATAATCCCCAATTATGGGATTTCTAAGCCTTCATTAAAGCTTTAAATCTTAACTTGCATTAACTAAGTTGCTGTGATTATACTTGGAACTGATCTCTCCGGAAACTCCACATGTCCAGTCATTTATTGAATGCATTTTTTCCCAAAGACCAAGGATATATATTTTCATAATAAGCATCCTTTTAATTATTTCAGATTCCACAGAGAGGACTATAAATATCATTCACAACTAAAAATTACTTCTATACTTTTTTTCAGAATCTCTTAAGAAATAGAGTCGAGTCTGAAATCATTAATGTACTAAAGCCACTGTTTTGGTTTCATGATTAAACTTCCATTCAGTAGAGTCAAATAGCAGGACACACGCTGAAGGCTATCACACTCAAATTTCATTTCAAATTTATGTGTATTGAAAATAAATAAAAATAAAAATAAAAATGTGGAAAGGTAAGAAATTGAATTTTTATGTAATGGTACTGAAGAACCTTTGAAGGTGTTCTGTCACTTATACCATTTCTGTGGCCTTTGAGCCCAAAGCTTGGCACATACTGCTATCGTAGAATCATTGAATATCCTGAGTTGAAAGGAACCCACAAGAATCATCAAATCCAAAACCTGATTCTGCACCAAACACCTAAAATCACATCACGCGTCTGAGAGCCCTGTCAAATGTTTCTAATGAATCTAATGAATCTCAATATGTTTAAACTTAGTTTCCCAGATGTATCAATATTTTGTGATGCTTTCTGTAAAAAAAAGGGGTTTTATTTTTTAATTATACAGACTTTACCCTTTGCAAATTAAGAAATTAAAAAGTGTGACGCACCATATTTTGTCTTTAATTTTATTTTCAGGGTTTTATTTAGTGCCTAATATTTTGGCATTTGGCAAAATAACAGTTGGTTTGGACAGCTGATATCATAGAGGATATAGGATAAACTGTAACACCTTTTCTTTATACATGTTTAAATTTAACATATTTGTATCAGACCATTTCATATTGACAGTGGCCAATTTATAGAAAATTGAAATCTGTGATCCTTTCCTGCACAATGTTTCCTAAATAAAAAAGTGTTATTATCTGTTACACAGGAAAAGGGTGAAATAGCAAATTTCAATATTTATGTATGAAATGTTCTGCTCTTTCAGCAGCTTAAGAAGATAGAAGTGGCTTTTAGTCATCTTTTCTCTCTTCTAATACCTATTGATAACCAATGAAGTAGTCTAAATATTGATGTAACTGAACATGGGAGATTCTGGTTCTCCCAAAGAGACTCTTTCACTCACGCACAACATACCCTAAATCTGCCTATGAACGGAAACATATCTCTGTACTCTTCAGCCTCTTTTTGAATTTAGGAAATGGTGAATCACATTGGGAAGTTACCTTTTGTTTCCAAATTTCTGCGTATAAATTAAATGACATTTTTTTAAAAAGTTATCATCTTCCCCCTGCCGTCCACTGGTTTTCCTTTCACATATTCCAAATAATAAAATTTGCAGACTAACTACTGGCTCCAGTTCACTGGGTGTATCTCCCAAAGAGATGACTTATTGTCTCTCATTTTATACCTGAATGGCAAGTGCAAAAGCAGAAAAAACACCTTTTCTTTTGTGTTTCATAATTCCTGACTGAAAGGTACTAACTATTATCAAATATCACATAGAGAATACAGAATTAGGTCATGGGCCTAAAATCAGCCAAAATTAATACATTTTCACGTTGTCCATAAATAGGTAGTGGAAAGCCTTATCACTGAGACTTGGAGAAATCAATATAATTAGATACAGTCAAATCTTTTACAAAGTCATTTAGATGGGCACATGGATGAAGAGTAAATGAAACATTGCAGTTAAATCTACAGCTCTGAAAATTCCACCACTAAAGGCATGGTCGCTGGAAGCGATGAGGCTCTACCAGGAAAAACATAATTCTGTACTCGTCTTGGTTTTTTTCTGGCCATGTGCTACAGACCAATATCCATGATACCTTTGCTTGGACCAGAATGACAGTTCTTACCTTCTAAGAGTATCAATAGATGGTTTAAGACTTGCAGTGACCAAAAGTATTTCCAATATTGACATTTCATTTGCTATAAAATTAACAAATGCAAAATACCATGCATGCCAAGAATGTTACCTCAGTAATATTTTGCATGCCTCAAAAATCATAGTGTAAATTGAAGATATATGTATATGGAGTATATCTAAAATGTAATAGGACAAACTGATAATTCAGTAATAATACTCAATGGTTGAAATTAACTCCACAAAAAAGTCTTTGAAGAAACTTTGACTGAGAAATTGTTTACTTTTTAAAAGCTAATATTACTGCCAATAGTCTTACTTGGCCTTCCTAGATCCCATACATATTTTCAAGATGCTCACTTATAAAAGTATATTTGTTTATTTTCACTTATAAGAGACAGTCATGATTTCTAAAGAAAGTGGGGTATGTCAAAAAGTAATGAGTTTTTACCCTCCCCTTCCATTGCAGTCAATCAGACAGTTGAATAGCCTGGACTTACAATCTTAGGAAAATTCTGCCTGGAGGCACAATAAAAAACCAAACACACTGAAACAGTAGAAATACTTTCACATTGCTTCCCTTTCTGGAGATAGAAAAAAAAAATCAGAAACTAAAAACTAAAAGACCTTATCACCCTTATATAAATTAACCCCAGTTTTTCTTTAAAAAAAAGGTTTTTTAAATGTAGTAGAAGTAAAAATTATCACCTGAACAATATATCCTTGAAATGCCAAACATCCGGGAAGTAGTTAATTAATTCTTTATTTTGTTTTGCTTGTGTGTGAAACTTTTGCTTTACCTTTAAACTGTCCTTATCTCAACCCATGACTATTCTCACTCTTAGCCCTCTGATCCTCTCCTACATTCTACTGAGAAGGGATTGAGTGATCAATGGCATAGCACTGAGCTGTCTACCAAGGTTAAACCACAACAATTATACGGTTTTATTTAAATAGAAGTTTTAACAACATCTACTGTGGGGTATTTTCATTATTATTTTTGGAGTTAAATGGTGAAATTTTTCTATTCTTATATGTTTATAATAATCGAGGCCTCCATAGAGGCCTCCATAGAGGTAGCAAATTTCAGTTACCAGTTGGGGTGCCAATTAAAAATTAGTCTGCTACACTGTAATAATAACCTGCATATTGTAACACAGAAATGTAAAGAAACCTACTGTAAAGCTCATTGCAAGGCACATGCAGACGTGCCACAGCATAAAAAAAAAAACCAAACAAACAAACATTAAAATGATTTCTGAAATAATGAAAAAGATATGTAAAACACTTTTCAAATGATATAATCATTTCCTCTACAGCAGTGCTCTGCAGTTGCATGTAAGCAAAATTCTATATGAAAATACCATGAAATCAAGTCTACGGATAAACAAGTTGTTTAATCAGCAATTATTTTCCTTTAGCTGAAGACAGCAAAGCAGAAGCAAGGTAATTACCTGATATGATACATACAATTTTTTTGCTCAACACAAATTGTGTTCTGCAAGACATCTTTTTCCTCTCAAACACCAATATATAAGTACATTTTCCAAAGTAACATCATTATCACATACCAAACCTGACAGTGTATTCCCCTGATTAGAGTGAGATATTTGTAGTGAATCTCAATAAATTTTGTCCTAATTCCCCACCATGCTTTGTTTTAATTTAACCATTATATATAAAAGTAACTGGTTTATTCTGTTTAGTTTCTCACTTATATATGATACTGTGCCCCCTTAAGATCCTGAGGAACCTAAGAATCGGTCAGATGAAGTCCCCAGGGACTACTAAAAGGGAAACATTGCACCCATTTTTAAAAAGGTTAAAATTGAAGACCCTGGGATCTACTGACCAGTCAGCCTCTGTGCCCAGTGAGATCATGGAACAAATCCTCCTGGAAGCTGTGTCAAGACATGTGAATGACAAGGAAGTGAATAGAGACACCCATGTGGCTTCATGAAATAAAAATTCTGCCCGAATAATCTGGTGGCCTTCTACAATGGAATGACTATTTTGGTGGGTAAGGGAAGAGTAACTGATGCCTTGTCTTTTCTTCTGTAAGGGCTTTGACACAGTCCTACATAATATAGCTAAACTGATGATATATGGGTTTGATGGATGGATGCATCCAAAGCATTTCAGTCAATGGGTTAATCCTCAAATGAAGATCAGTAACAAGTGTTGTTCCACAGGGGTCCATCCACATTTGGCCTGTTAGTGTTCAGTATCTCTATTAATGACAAAGACCAGGATTGAGCAACCACAACAAGTGTTCAGATGACACCAAGCTGAGTAGTAAATTGACATGATTGAGGCAAGGGATGCCATCCCAAGGGACCTTGACAGACTTGAGGATTGGGCCTGTGTGAACCTTAAGAAGTTCAACAAGGCCAAGTGCAAGGTCTGCACATGGGTAAAGATGTATGTAAATATGTAAAAGGTAAAGATAATGTATATATTGGGTAACAAATGGATTGAAAGGTGTCTTACAGAGAAGGACTTGGGGATATTGGTAGATATTTTTTAAACAGAGAGCCAATTTAGATTAGGTATAAGGAAGAAATTTTACACATTGAGGGTGGTGAGACACCAGAACATGTTTCCCATAGAAGCTGTGGATGCCCCTTACTTGGAACTGGCAAAGGTCAGGGGGAAAAAAGGCTTTAAGACATCTGATCTAGCAAAAGATGTCCCTGTCCATGTCAGGGACTGGGGTGGGGTGGGACTTAAATGATCCTGAAAATTCCTTTACAACCAAAATCTTTTTATGAGTCTATGAATTTTCACTAAATCTCACATGATGTTGTATGGTATATTTTTTGCAGGGTGTTCTTCAGTTTTGTTTTCAATACTACACCAAAAAACAACAGAATAATCTTACAACAGCCACATTTTTTCCGCATTCTCCTAAATTATTATTTTTTATTTATACACACCTTTTTTCTTGTTAACATCCTTGATAATGTGATCATAGTCAGTTACTTTTAGTAAAGTCTCCTTCAAAGTAGTCAAGAAACCAATAAATCTTGAATCCATGCAGACATGTACATGCCCACACGTGTCTTTCATACAGAAAGTTACCATGAAACAAACTTGTGCATTCTGGACAATATGAAATAAGGATAACATGGACAGGAAATATTTATGGACCAGATGCTGTGAAATAAAGTTTAATAGATCACCACAGGCAAAATCAGATTGTCAAGGTCCTGTATCAACTTGGACTTCCTCTCTGAATCTGACAGTGATTCAGCCAATACTCAGGAAAAACAGCCTCATAGCAGCACACCTGTTGTGCATGACTGGTCCAGAAAACAAAGACCACTCTATGAACTGCAGCTCTTCAGTGGCAAGTACGAATAGGATCCTCATTTCCTATCTAGAAAGGCTTCCTACTGAATTAAAGATGAAGAAAATACACTGAACTCTGGCTGCAAGTTTGTCTGTTAGGCAGCTTCCCTTAAGGACCATTGTACTTAGGTCAAACTTACAAATGACAGCTTTAAAATGCACAAAAGTGTTTAACTGTGGCACACATGACTTACTTTGAAGGATCAATACAATAGAGAATTGCTAATATGTATTCTTCCTGAGTACAGTCGTTGTATGCCAAACTGCTTAATTTATTTATGAATATCAACTGCTTTTGTAGACGTTTTCATTTCCCTATGTATTGCATCTTTTTTTTTCTACCTCGTGAAAATTCACTAAAACAGAAGTCTGCAAGACCAATAATTGGCACATGATATAAACACTTATTTGCTGGGGCAAAATTAACAAGAGTATGGAATCTCATAGAAAATTCATAGCCATTCCTTTTTTTTCTTCTTTTCCCCACCTCGTCTTAGCACCCCCAGTTTTCAGATACTGCCCTGTGACACATGCAGATTTAGCAGCAAATTATCCTGGGTATACACTGTATTATATTTAAAAGTGCTGCAAGTGGTAATCTGCAGTATTTTGTAGTACCACTGAAATGCATCTATTTCAATTCTCAATACTTCCTCTCACTTCTATGAATTTTGAATTCAGTCCTGACAAAAGCGATTTTTTTTCTTGCTGTCTGTATTGTGAATATAAGATAAAGATCATAGGCAGTGTAGCAGTTCCACAGCCCATGATCTAAAATCTCTGTTTCCATTAAGGCTACTGTTGTGTGGAAGGCACAACATATTTTTTGACTCTGCATGATGATAATAACTGAATAGGAAAATTTTACAGTAACACTGGTTGTAGAGAGGATAGTGGTATTTCAGAGCCTTCATTATATAGGATGAGAAATAGGGTTAAGCTATAGCATCTTTTTCTCAGTTTAATTGTTAAAAGAAAAGTCTGTCAGTGCTTCCCACAGCTGCTTTGCACAGGAAGCATGCACGTGCTAAAAAGTCAAGTTTTGGAAAAGAGAGTTCCAGTCTCTCCAGAGCAAAATATTTAAAACAAAAATACAACAAAGTTGTGTGCCTTACTTTTATCACAACATTGAATTTTAACAGACTTCAAATAAATATCATGAAACTTCATTATGCTTAATTTTTTCACAGTTGGATTTAATTTCTAACAAAGTTTAGACCCTTAAACAAGTAAAAAGATACTTTTCTATTACAAATGATACTAGAAAATCCCCAGAAGCAAGGCACAGGTGATACATTTCAATACCACTAGATGAAGAAATAAAATAGGCATACATAATTAATTTTTTTATTTAAATCAATTCTGTTTTGCTTTAACTCAGTTTTTTTTTTTTCAGCTGCATCTCAGTTTCTATTTGCTTATAAGCTAAAGAGCACACAATTACATTTTTTTCTGTAAGGTTAAGAGACAGAGATCTTTTTGTGCAGTGCCAGTCCCAGAAAATTTTGTCAACCTGGGATATGTCCTCTCTCCCTCTTTTCTGCCTACTGATTAATAACCCACTCCTGGCTTGTGGTGACACACATATCTGCGGTGACATGCATACACTCCAGTGCTGCCTGAGATATCAAAAGTTTGCTTAATCTGAGACGTGGTTATTTTAAAAGAATGTGGACTGCGGTAACATACGCATATGAAATTGCCTGCATTGCAGGAACGGTTCCAGTTACGTGACAAAGGATGTGCATCTTTCAAAGAAAGGGAGAAATACATTAAAGAGAGGCAGTTCCAAAAAAAAAAAAAAAAAAAAAAAAAAAAAAAAAAAAAAAAAAAAAAAAAAAAAAAAAAAAAAAAAAAAAAAAAAAAAAAAAAAAAAAAAAAAAAAAAAAAAAAAAAAAAAAAAAAAAAAAAAAAAAAAAAAAAAAAAAAAAAAAAAAAAAAAAAAAAAAAAAAAAAAAAAAAAAAAAGGTTAAATAAATGTAAAGAGCAAATACTTTCAATGAGAAAAAAATAAACATAACTTACAGTTGACCCTGGCCAGCTTTAATTTATGGGGTGAAAATGGGACACGCTCAAGCTATCTTATACAACCATAACACTGAAAACCATACACACATTTAGGGACTCAATAAGCGGACTATTTACTAGACAGGTATTTTCATAACTGTACTATGTGAATATCTTATTTCAGTTTAACATTACTGTAACTACAATCAACCAGTATCAGTTCTGAAAACATACATACACTGAATCATGGTATGCAGTGTCCAGGATAGAAATAAAAGCTTGTGAAATCACCTTCAAAATACTTCTTCAAAGTAAATTTGATACAGTGGGTAGTATTAGAGACATTGTTTTTTTTCAATAAGTAAACACCACAGTCTTAGTACCTAACACTTCATCAATATTATTATACAATACTGTTATATATGTAAAATGAGAGAAGAATAGTTAAACTAAAACCCAATGAAGATGGAAAATTGCACAAAATGAAGTAATATGGAAAGAATATTGCTTATTTGTTCATTTAATAAGAAGTATGAAATTATATAAAGCAGCTCCACTACTCAGAAAAGTCTCATAAAACAGATTTTAAAATTGTATTATAGACCTGATGACTTCTAGATTTGACCTGTCTTCTGATGAAATGTTGCATCATTCAAAATAAAAGGAGAAATCTGTTTTCTCCTCATACCGTTCTGAAGTTTCTTTTGTTAATGTAATTTAAAAGGCAGAACTTTATCTGATAAAAAGATGACAAGATTAAATTCCTGAAAGAAAAATCCTGCTTCTAAATATGCTCAGAAAAAAATTCATCTGCGACATTACTGCTTAAAATATTGTAGCCACATGGGACAAAATAATTATTTTGTAAGTTCTGCGG
Organism: Empidonax traillii; assembly: GCF_003031625.1. Classification (NCBI taxonomy): domain Eukaryota; kingdom Metazoa; phylum Chordata; class Aves; order Passeriformes; family Tyrannidae; genus Empidonax; species Empidonax traillii. The sequence continues at coordinate 289,225 of NW_020955374.1, read as the reverse complement.
GGTGCTAAAAAAACCCAGATGGCATTAGGTTTTACATCCTTGAAATTCATTTTGTATTATGCATTTTACCACAGTATGTTTCAGCAATACCAAGTAAATATAAAAAACTAGTCACTGACATTCCTTAAAGAAAATAAAATTAAACTGGATCCCCACAGACTTGTTCAGGAAAAGCTTGAAGAAACAACTTCCTTAAAAAACCCAAACAAACAAGGAAGTCATCCTTTAGTACACTAAAGGTCAGCTTAATGTGTCAAACTCAAGGGAACAGCTTGAAAAGAATTAAGCAAATCTGGAATTCTTTGATCTCAGTGGGGGCTGCAAGTTCTTGGTGGATAAGACCTCTAATGAAGAATGTTCCAGACAATGTTATGTTCTGACCATTAGCAAATACACAAATTTGAACTCTCACAGATAGAAGTATTCCATTATAAAGTAACAAAGTATATTCTCCGCATGATGTTTCTCATGTATTAAACGTGACAGTGTAATGATTTGTGTAGTGTTATTTCTGTAAAGTTATGAGCTGCACATTCTCACTGAACCAGTCCATGTCCTTTTCTTCGAACTTTCAAAATATGTGCCAACAACTGTTTTGTTGAGAAACTCTCAATGTTTCTTTTTTTTTTTTTCTTACAAAACCAGATAGTTATTAGAGCAAACTCTTAAAAAACATGACTAAAAGTAACTGAGGGCAAATACTTTCCTGATTTAGTATCTCTGTGTGACTTTTGGAGTTTGTGTGATATGAAATCTTGTATAGTTTTTGAACTTGGTACAACTTCAAAGCAGCCTAACAATATATGACATTTGATTGAGACTTATTTTGCCAAGTTGTATCATACTAACTTGAATTCTGTCTAGATCACCTTAAGTCTACAAATCAATGCTCACAGATGCAAAGAATGGGAGCTGGACAGGAGGTTTGCATTTTTGTCCAAAGTAATCATTTAAATTAAGTACAACATCCTACCTATGGCAAATTGTTTCCGAATATCGTAAATAATAATTATTTCTCGGCTAAAAAAAAATCTGTTCATATCAAATTTAATTCGTAGCCAGTGGTAGATTTATTAATGAAGAAAAAGCTAGAAAGAGAGAATGCCTACCAAGCTTTGTCTCTTAAGAATGAAAGCAATGTTTATGAAAGGTGAAGTATACAACAATATAAACATAAGGCATTGACAAACATCAAGGTAAAAGTTATATTTTAAATACATGAATGTCGAATAAAAACAATTAATTATTATTATGTAAGCACAAAAAAAATCCACACACAGTTTAATAAGTGCATTGATTTTTAAAACGCTACCTGCAAACTTGCTTGCTAAAAGAAACTGTATGACTATCTTTCACATCATGACAAGGCAAACTTCCTAACTTCTTTGATATCAGTTTAACTCCACTCTAATTCTGTTTGAAGATAAATGTTGATTCATGTTTTTTTCAAAGCTGACTCTTTTTAAAGATGTCTTCTCTTGAACAGCCTACTGACATATCTGGCAGAGTCACATGAATGCAGATGGAATTCTCATTGAGCAGGCATGTTTAAATGGAAAGATCAGCATTTTTAAATGTTTGCAAGATCACTAGTAAGATGCTGTCTGCACTTAATATAAATATGTTCTCATCAAAGGAGTGGAAATTTAACAAGAGTAAACTAACCACTTGACTCACTTGTGCTCATAAGGTCTGAATTTAGCAGCATTCTCAGCTTAAGGTTTTCCTCATAGTGTGATAAATTTTATTTAACCAACTATATTTGATCATCATCTTAGCTCATTAGAATTAATAGAGTTAGATTTTTTTGTTTGGTTGGTTTTGAGCTGTTCATTCCATTGTGAAAACAGCTACCACCACAGAAGTTGATATTTTCTCATTAATGGTTTTAACACACTCATGCCTAAAGCACTGACAACAAATTATTTTGAGCTACACTAGCAACAAACATTTTTAAAAAATTGTGACAAATATTTCTACAATTTCTCCTGTACAACAATCACTTTAGCTCCTCTTTACATAAAAAACCCCATTAAATTTGATAGACTATCTATCATAACATAATTTTGAAAAATAGTCTCTGAGTTTTATTTTGAAAACTAGAATCTAACTTGCTCAAGACACAGAAGGCTGCACCATTGCAAGAGAGGCATATGTTCAAAAATCTTGATTAAAGACATCTATAGTATCATTATTTCTAGGCCCACAACCCACAAAGATCATGATCAAATCCTCCTTGGCTTATTTTAAGTAGTTTTTAAGTAGTTTTGGAAGGATAGAAATGGAAATTCAACAACAGCAGTTATCAACACCAGTTAATTCCCAGTTTATTGTCAAAAAATGCGTGCCAGTTTATTCATGTAATTTTGGTTTAGTTCAGCTGAAGAAGGGACTATCCAATATACTTCCTGCTGAGGAAGAAGGACAGATTTTTATACAGTTACTTTTTCAACTGGAAGACCTTCAACTGAGTGGGAAGCAATCTCTTGAAAATCTCAGTGTAAATAGAGAGTTACAATGTTTAAATATAATAAATATATACCTAATGAACATAAATCCTGCTCTTGCTTTCAAAATAGGGATTGTCCAAGCCATCATGATCTGATATAACTAAGTTTAGAGGTCTGCATTGAATGAGGTATCCAAGCTTATGTTATGGTCAATAGAGATCTAGTCAATACTTAGTTGTAGTGATTAATTTGGTCACCAAATGTGCCTTAAAGTTACACAAGAAGACTCCAGACAGAGCTCCATAATAGTGGAAGATTTGCCTATATCCTTTGCCATATTTGTCAGCACTGTCTATCAGAAATACTGTCATACATGTAAATTAGAACCATGTGGGAAACCTAATCACTTCAATTGAGTTCAAATAGCAATTCAGCTTCTCAGATTTCAGTATCTGCTTTGCTGTGGCCTAAATAGCTCAAAAAATTAAAGAATATCAGAGAATTACAAAATTGTCAAGGTTAGAAGGTGCCTTGTGAGATCAGTTAGTCCAACCCTTCTGGCCAAGCAGGGTGATCTAGAGCAGGTTGCCCAGAATCATATCCATGTTGGTGTTGAGTATCTCCACAAATGTAAATTTCACAACCTATTTAGTGTTTGACCACCCACAAAGTAAAAAGCTTTTTATGACATTGAAGTGAAATTTTCTGCATTCTCAGCTGTGGCCGTTGCCTCTTGTCCTGTCTACTAACAAGGATCTGGCTGTTTCTTCTTCATTCTCTCCTATCAGATATCTGTATGTATCATTAGTAAGATCCTCCTGAAACATCTCTTTCCCAGGCTGAATAATCCCAGTTCTCTCAGCTTCTTCTCAAGTGAAAGAAGCTTCAATCCCTTAATCCCTCTTGTACTGAAGAGTCCAGAACTAAACACAGCATTCAAGACGTAGCTCACAACTTCTGAGTAGAGGAGAAGGTTCCCCTTCCTTGTCCTGTGGGCAATTTTCTTCAAAGTGCAGCCTAGTACACCACCAGCCTTCTGTGCTGCAAAGGTACACTGCTATCTTTTGGTCAGCTTGCTGTTAACTAGGACTTCAAGGTTTTTCTCTGAAGAGCTACTTTCCATCTGGTCTTCTATGGGTGTCTGGGATTATTATACTCTAGGTGCAGGACTTTGCATTTCTGCTTTTTGAAATTCATGACATTCCCGTCAGCTCAATTCTTCATCCTGTCAAGATCCCTCAAAGTGGCCACAGGACCTACTACATTTGGTGTATCAGCCACTTCTCACAGTTTTTTATCATCTGTGAACTTGCTCAGGGTTCATTCCGTCCCACTGTCCAGGTCATTAATGTAGATGTCAAACAATATTGGCCCCCCTACCAACCCCTGGAGTACACTACAAGTTACTTGCCTTTTACTGGACTTCATGCCACTTATCATAATCTCCTCGACTCAGCTGTTAAGCTAGTTTTCAATCTATGTCACTGTTCACCTATCTAACCTGGGATTTGTCATCTTGTCTATAAGGATGTTATTGGAGACTGGGTCAAAGACTTTACCAAAATCAATGTAACGAATACCTACTGCTCTCCTGTTGTCCTCCAAGTTAATTACTTCATTGTAAAATGTTGGTTAAACAGGATTTCCCCTTTGTAAATCTGTGCTATGACCAATTATCTTCACGTCCTTTGTGTGTTTGGAGATGGTTTCAAGGATTAGTTGTTCTATCACGTTCCCAGGGACTGAGGTGAGAGTGACTAGCCTGTGGTTCCTCAGTTCTTACTTTTCACCCTTCTTGAAGAATATTTCACACTAAAACACTTGAATTTACAAATCTTAATCTGTGTTTGAGTTCCACTACAGATATAAAAAATTGCAGGAAAATCTAGCAAAGTATACAGGGAATCAATCCGGTTATAGAGCCCTGAAACAGTATAGTCTCTGTATTTCATTAAATAGGCTTTTATTACGAGGCACGGTTTATATTTAGTTGATATTTGTCTGGCACGAAAGCTATGAGGCAGAAATTGCTACCATACCCTATTGCCATATAATATCATATAACCTGTTCCCAAATCCATGTGAAATACTGTTTGGGAAGCAGAGAACTCTAATCACACTAACACACAATGAAGTCCCTAGGAACTTTTCAATTGCATGTCTTTGGGTCACCTGCCTAATAAAGCCTTTCACTTTCTTACATCAATATGGCGATCCCTAAGCATAATGACTGCAAAAAAACATGAGAAAATTTATTCAAAGTTTAAATAAAAATAACAGGATTCATCATTTCATGTCTTGATTGAATCTTTGTATTGTCAAATGTTTATACGTAAAACACATTTTCTCAATAAACATTGAAGCAGCTTTTTCTTTTTTCCCCCCTAAAAAAAAAAAAAAAAAAAAGAAAAGGAAAATTACTCATTTGGCCTCTTTACTACAGCATCTGACTTTAACAAACCACAAAATGTCACAGCACTCACTGGCACCCTTGAGAAATTATATTCCTCCCTGGTATTGGTGCAGCTTGGAGATCACATCTTCATGGGATCTGAAGCACGTGATTGGTGCCCTGGGGTTTTATGGTTACTTACTTCTGCAGAGACTATTATCTGTCAAGTAACATTGCAATTTAAGCTATTCTTTTTTCAACAGAAGTTGCAAGCTTGGTCTTTAAACCAATTGTCCGCACACTATATATTCTGCCTGCACCTTCACAGTGGCAAGCGCATTGTCCTGAGTATTTATACTCAGCTTTAGTGTTCTTTTCCATAGCACAAACTGTGCAGCCATTAATGAATTGCATGACCTCCTTAAACGAGCTAGGCCAAATTGCACCTTGAAATTCACAACCAAAACTTTCGTTGGTTGCAGTCTTAGTAGATTCAGTGAGAGCTGATCTCAGATTTGTATCTAAGGGCAGAATGTGACCCACTGCATCCATTCACTGGCCTGAGTCTGTACAGCTCTTTATCAACAGGGGGAGGAAGGACATAGATTAATGGACAGAGAATGAAAGAGTGAAAAAAGCAGGGTTCTTAAAGGTTACTGAGGAGCTGAGAGATTGAACACAACAACAGCTTGAAAAAATATCCAGAAAAATGCTCAAATATTTGAAAGGTTATTAAAGTACTTCTCATTACCGACACTTTGAAATACAAAAATAATGTTTTCATTTTATTACTATTATAATATTATTAAAATTACCTTTCTTTTATTTTAACTCAGAGGGAAAATTTCAATGAGGTTAGAGATTTATTTTTTTTTTGACAAAATATAAGGTTTTGTCTCAGGATGGCTTGGGTTGGAATGGACTTTAAAGATCATCTAGGTGAGGTTGATCATATAGTCTTGATAGATTTGGCTCTATTTATTCAAAGTAAAATTTGAACTTCATTAAATTTAAACCTCAACTTATTGAACCTCATAAGGATTCTATATGAGTTTTATTGTTTCATATAAAATAAAAATATCCTTAACTTTAACACAAGGTTTTGACAAAAAAATAGGTAACTTAATAGATACAGGTTTCTCACAGAAGTAAGTCTGAGTTATGTTCAGTACAATATGGGATAGTTTAGAGCAGTTTCTTGCAAGGAGATTGCCCTAATAAAACATTAAGAGAATAACAGCATGTTTTATATACTTTAGTCTTCTGAAACACTTAGCACTCCAAAATCTAGAGAACTGGTTACAATCATGAACCCAGATTGAAAATTCTGAAAGTGTTCAAGAGGGACATTCAGATAAACTGTTTAAATCTCAGATGTGCATTTTTGAGGAATGAAGTTAGATGGTTTGATCCTTTCTGGGTCATGAGGAAAATGCTTCAAAAACTTCCTTCTCACCCCTTCCTGGGTCAAGACCTTAAATCAGTAAAGCTTGGACCAATAAATTAGCTTGTGTATTCATATTATGACACAGTGAATTACTTCAGAGCCCTGACCTAAAAAATTAGACCCTGCTCATCCCATTGAATAGGCAAAAAGGGAAAGCACAAAACCCAGCAAACTCAGGACCTTATCAGAGCCACAGAGTTTGGGTTTACGTCTTAAGATCTGCTCTCTTGGAGTTCAACATACCCCAAAACTTTTCCAGAGGCAGGTATGTAAGGCTACATTTTCTCACCAAAGGGAGATGGAGCAGAAAGTACTGAGGCTAAACTTTGCTTCAGTGCCCACTGCTGCACTAGGAGAGTGCTCAGGCAGTGAGGACCATGTCCAGTCCCTGCCAGGAAAAGGTGAACCTGCAGTGAAGACTCAGTGACCCTACAGGAGTTGCTGGGTTTTAAATCCCAGCCAGCTTGTTTTTCTATCTCTGTTTTACTACATTTCCATTAATGAAGAATTAAATAAACATCATGAAGTTGCATATTCCACAGGTGAAGATCTACATTTCAAGCAGTATAAAATTTCACAGGAAAACAGGCTGGTCCTGGTCTGTATGACAATCTATCCTGAATTCTCTTTTGCTGAGATGCAGTGCTTTAGGACACTACAGTTGCATTGAACATCTACAGGACCGGGCATGAATATTTTTGATTAGAAAGGGTAGTTGTGTTGAATTATCACAGATTTAAACAAGGTTGCTTAGATCATTAATGCCTTCTCAATAGCTACACAGAGTTATTCTCCATAAAAGGAAATACACATTGCTAAAAAATAATTGAATAAATTGCTTCACCAAATTATTGCAGAGGTTCAGGAATTATTCTTGAGAAAAAAAGAGTCATCTACTTTAATAAATATTTCTGACAAGTATTTCATAGCTTTTTTAAATCCTTTTTAATTTGAACAAAACACATATTACACATCATTATATTTAGGTCTTCACCAACATTTAAGTTTTAAGGAAATAAACATCATTACAACCTTAAGAAATCACCAAAAACAAAACAACACTAATTTCATTGTTTCTGAGGATTGTGCTCACAGAGAATATAGTGCTTGTGGATCAAGGTTTATATTTTCCACTTTCAAACTCAGATATATTTTCAAAGAAACATTCATGTATTAAAGTATTTTCAGCAGAATTACTGCCTTCAGTTTGTTTTCACACAAAATATGAGACTCTTTTCAAGTTAATGGATAAATTTGCTCATCTCTTTCTTTATTATCAGGCAAAGATAAATAAGTCTTTTTCACTCAATCTGCTGAGATAACTTGTGCCCATGCCGAAAGGTGATCTGTTCTAATCAACTTCGTGAAGTCTGATGGAATTACACTGAACATATTTCATACCTGACACAACTACAGAATGATACAGTTCAGGACAAACATTGGTGACCTGAATAATACATGACAGACAGATGACCGGGTGAGAAAAGTAATTTTTCACCTACACCACTTGAGTTTCTTTATTAAAGGCTGAGACATATTTGATGGAAAGAAGGCTGCTTTGCCAGCTAAAAGCTGGTGTGTTTTATTAATAGCTCAGTCAGTATTCCCTTGCCATTTTACTACTTGAAACATTATTTTGACAATAAAATACTACATGCATCTAGTTTGCATGGAAAGTACTATGGAAAATACCACCAACACTGCTAAAGAGAAAAAAAAGATTTAAGACATAAAAGTTGTTAACTATTTAACTGTTAGTCCTTAATAGCTGTACGTATTTAAAATCACTGTAAAAATTATCAGAAAAGGAGAAAGAGATTCTGTAAATAAAACAACTACCTAATCACATGAGAATATAAAAAATAACTATAAATGGATAGAACTTATCTTTCCCATGAGCTTGCAAATAGATACAATACATTTAAGAAGTGTACTTTTCATACAAGGCAAGTAAATTTGACCTCGACAATATGATTTTGTTTGTGTGACTTAAATTTTGTTTTATCAAAGAAGGTTAAATGTAGCACAAACAATAACATCTTAGAAGTTGGCCCATGAAAAGGTAGACTGCCTCAAATATTTCTGTGTCTGAAACCATACCAAGTTTTATTCTTGGCTGTGTTTTTCCTCTGCAGACAGCAGCCAGGACAAATAGCTTTCTACAAATTCATAGTGTGTGACACCAGTGATTCCAAAGGCTAGACAAAGAGCACATGCTCATGTTGTACTAATGATGCTGGTTCCATCAATTTAATAAGTAGAGCCCTTCCACCATCACTGTTAACATGAACACTCAAAAATCTATTTTGTATACTTGAAAAGCTTAAAACTTTAAATGAAATCTCAGAAACTTCTTGTGAAGTTCTTCTACTTTCTGTAACAGAAAAACACACCATATACATTTAAACTACATTTCTTCATTTATTTCTTCTATGGTAGCCTTTTGAAGTTAATTGAATACACGGGTCATACTGAAAGTAGTCTAGATGTTGCTATAAGTTTAAACGTAAATACAAAACTGATCATGGACCTAGCAAGTAAATATCACTATATAGTCATAAATATTTCAGTTAAAAGAACAAGAACTTATTCTTTGATATAGGAAAATGCACAATCTGGTCTGAAAAAAATAAAACTAAGTATGCAGTGTATGATATTGGGCAGGTTTTGCAAACACTAAAAGCGTTACATATGCATACAACATTTGCGTGCGCTTTTAAAGGTGTAATGGTTAATCACCTTAGACTCAAGTGTAATCAGGAGTTTTCCTAGATCTGCAAATGGCTTTAAAATCCTCTGCTTTTCTACATATATAACACAAACACCATTTTTCACTCAGGAAGATTAGCTTTTTAGGATTTATTGTCTAAACTTTTCAGACATGAGTAGAAAAGCCACAGAGAAATTATTTCCTCTCACATGCCCATGCTGCCTTTGTCATATCCTAACTGCAATACAGAATCCTTCCTGTACATAAGGCTCAATATCTTTGATGAAGCCCACAAACCCTCCAAATTTGGATCAGTTTAGCTGAAGCTGAAGAAGGGGTCTTTTTAAGCATAATATATAGGGAATTACCTGACAAAAGTTGCACAGATATACTTTCCCAGATTAAGAGTTTCAACATCAGTTTTTAATATTACTTAATAAGCCAAAAAGATGGTGATCAATAATGTTATGCTAACGACAGATCATGATCAACAATGTTGTGCAAAGATATCTTCAAGATAATATTCAGAATAGTACTTTAGATCACAAACTCTTGTTGAGAAGAGATAGACTGCAATGCTCAAATACTGAGAGGATTCTCCAGTTCCAGTACAGGTACTGAGAAACCAGTGCCAAAATCTTTGGTAGGGGTTTTCAGGCTAATGAAAAACATAATACTTAAGAGGCCCCCACAGTGTACAGTAACCAGTGGTTTTCTGGATGGAAACTTTAGCCTAAATCTCCCGCGTCCAATCATTAACCATCAGCATCAAACATGACACCACATATATGCGCACACACACATTTAAATAAGAGAAGGAGACTGTTGGAAAATCTTTCTCCAACACAGTGACACAAGCAAGCTAAAACCTAACTTGTTTCAAAAAAAGAACTCATCAGTTTCTGCATGTGATATACTAATGCTTTAGTGAAACAGAGTGAGGTGAAATTTTAAAACTTTTGTAGCTTTGATCATTCTTACTAAAGCAGCTGTGTCATTATGGACCATTGTTTTTCTGAATTTTCTTTCAGGATTTTTCGACACAAGAATGTTTTATCTGTGAAGATTAAGCTTATTTCCCTCTCATCAAAATACAGATTTCTCAATTTGAACACTTTTTTTCTGGAATGGTGTATTTAATTTATGTCTTTCCATATGAAAGAACCTGAGGTTCATTAATTGAGCTTTAGAAAGTGTAATACAGCTGTCAGAGGTTGTTTGCAACAGCAAGGACTAAGCTGAGATGTCTATGAATTCCTCCAGGAATCAAAAAAGTCAAATCTGGTTTCGAGCCCTCATGTCCAAAGAAGGGTAAAAAAAATCCAAAACTTTTCTAGTCATCTTTGGAAGTAAAATTTTTTTCATCATGTACAAACTGAATTCATATACAAAGCAGAAATATCCAACTTCCCATGAAGTAGGCAAGTTATATCACATTATACCCAGTAGCTGGATAGCAAAATGGCCATTAAGTTAAAAGTTGTTGGAGAGCAAACTGGGGAGCAAACATAAAGAATCCTCAGATCAAAGAAGGCCCAGGGATGTCCTATGGACGGTTTTATAAGGGCATGTAGATGAAGGACAAGGGGAAATGGATTTAAACTGAATGAGGGTAAGTTTAAATTAGATATTAAGAAGAAAATCTTTAATCAGAAGGTGGTGAGGCACTGGAACAGGTTGCCTAGAGAAGCTGCGGATGCCACATTCCCCAGTGTTCAAGGCCAGGTTTGATGGAGACCTGAGAAACCCAATATAGTGGAGGGTTCCCTACCCATGGCAAGAGGGGGTTGGAACTAGGTGATCCTCAAGGTCCCTTCCAAACCAAACCATTCTAAGATTCTATGATGTGAAAACATAGCTAAAATAATAATTATATATATATATATATATACACAAGTTTAATAAAATGCACCCATTGTTTGTATTTTCAATATTAGTCATGTACCTTAGTGTTCTGCTTGGATAATACATATATCTATTGGGTATGTGGACATCTCTTTCCTTCTACTATTTTCACTTTATCATATTCTGGTCACTATTTAGCAGTTGCAAAAATGCTTGAAAGCAAGAGGTCACAATGAAGGCTCTTTTCATCTTGCCTTAAGCACGGTGCTGTGCTATTCTCAACATAACCCTTAATCTATAAATCATTCTCTATGTTACAGTCATTAGCAGCAAAGCTATACCTGTGCTATTATATTCCTATCACATACTATCAACATTCCCAGTATTTTACTATACAGGCTATACTACTCATTTGCTATACAAGGAACAGGCCCTGCTCCCTCCTCTGATGATGAGATTCAGCCCTACACCTGCAGAGGTTTCAAGTTTTTGTTTGTGACAAAACTTCATTTATGTTACTTTTGACAGTTCTTTTGACTCTGCATCAGAAGCAAGAATAATATTACTCCTATATAAAATAGTTCAGGTTATTTTAATTAAAACTCTCTATCTGGAGATGGGAAAAAGAAATTAAAATATGTTTGAAGAAGAATACCCTTTCCTCCTGTTAATCAGCAAGTTGTAGCAGTCTGTTACCATACAGTTACAAGTTTGAGGATTTGTCTTCATCAAGTGCTGAGATCTTCGAGTATTACACTTTACAAGTAGGCTTAACTGACTCCAGCCTGGAAGAGTGGCTGAACCTCATTTCTCAAGATACTTCAGTGGTTTTCTACTTGTATGTTAGGGTTTAAAGCTGTTAAACAGCAGCAGTGAAGAACTTTATCATAAAGTTTCACTTCGTGGCAGAGCTAAGCTTATTTATAAGGCTACTATTCCTTTATTTTGATTTTCAGCTTTCATTTTTATTGCTTTACAGCTCCAGTTTATTATGCAAACTGTTATGCACTGCCAAGAAACCCACTTGTGCTATGTACCAGTACTCTAAATAGGAAGGAAGTGTATTATAGATTCTTTAGCCACAACTGTGGACATTTTAACCAGTAGCTATTTACATACATACCCACAGGGCAATTATCTAGCTAAAAGGGATCCAAACTAAGCTGTGAACTGTAAAATTGTCTTTTAAGTTTGTCTTCGTCAGTTGGGTGGAGTAAAATCAAATACCTCTGCTCTTCCTTTATAAAAGACTAAAATGCTTAAAGGCTTTCAATATTCAATCAATAGATACAATCTAACATGTAAAGCAAGAAAAATAGTATCACTATATGGTCAAAGAGTATCAGGTACATTATGCAAACCGTTCATCAAAACACTTGCCAAAGAAAATCACAATCTTTTCCAAAAAAATTTGTAATTCTCACTCCTAGAGTTTGAAGAATGACATTCTCTTTGCTGATACAGCCTTTGGTCTTTCTAGCTGCCCTCAATCTATTCTAAGCAAGCAAATAAAATTAAAATTACAGAAAGTAAATGAATAAAGTAAATTTTCCATTTCCATTTCTCCTAGAGGGATTCATGTTACATATATTTGATGTTTCTTCTCTTCTTAGGAATTAACTTTCTCTTCCTGATTTCTTCCTCCCAAGAGTAATGTTCAGATTACTGCATGCCCACATTTGAGAAAGAAAATCTAACCCATACTATAAATTTCTACAGACACACAAGTTGTCCCCATAGTACATGTCATGCCATACAAACTCTCTTCTCTTTTTATACTATTTTTGGTAAATATAATTTTAATTTTATTAATTCTGACTTTCTTTTTCCGTAAGCATTATCTTCTGAGAAAGGATATAAATATATATATATATATATATACAGAGGAATAGAGACTGGAAATGGAAGAAGAGAAAGATACTTTCTTAGAATAAAGAGATTTGACATTTAATCATGAATAACTGCTGAGCAAAGTGGATAGAATTAATAAATCGCAAATCTCACATATTTTCAGCAAAAGACAATAGAAAAATCTCTGAATATTTAACAAAAAAAATTGTTTATCTATTTAAATAAAAAGTTAAATTTGCAATTATATACATTCTGGGCCAAATTACGCTCTGTGATGCAGTTCTGTAGGATTGTATGAAAGTCAGTAAATTGAACTAACATGCAAACATAACTAATAAACCCAGAAGTGATACTGACATCAGTGAATCGGTGGAGGAGGTTCCACAACACACTTTAAGCCCTCTCTTTGTTGCTTAACACAAATATGCCATTCAGAACACAGTAAAGCTTTAGGTCACCATGATAGCAGCATACATGTGCATATTTATTTCTCTGAAGACTATTCCCTTACTAAAGCCACATTTGTTCCTCCTTTTTTATATTCTGGAAATATTAGTTTTTCTTTCCTATAAATGAAGCACCTGAGTCATTTTATGTGCCTTTTTCAAAATTTTGAAGGTTTCTATCATCTGGTGTTCAACATTCATAACCAGTTTCTCTATCTGAAATTCTCGTTTCTTCATACTTTATTTTATTATTTTGCTTTCATCTTTATGTGTATAATTTTGTACTTGGTAGTTAATAAATTTTATCCTGCTTCTACTACTTGCAGTGCTAATATCATGCAGGTCTCCATGACATTCTGTGTTTTTCCATTGGCATGGCCAGTCAACATTCAACAACCCACAAATTTCCTCAGCACAGTTTTTTGCTGACATAAATCAAAATATTTACTAAAATCAAGCTCCTGAGAAATGCAAATAATAGATTCACTACATCCTTTAAACTGACTCATTACACTTAAATTCTTTGCTTTTTCCGTGCCACCTTCAACCCTCCTATAAAATTTAGTCAATCTGTCCTCAAGGCTTCCAGCTCCTCTTTCTTCTTGCAGGAAGATTTTGGCAGCATAGTTCTTTCTTTCAGGATACATATCTCATAATCAGGCGTTCTCCCAGTGTTTTCATCTTCACATAGCGCTTTAACATATTAACAGTAATGTATTACAACATATTATATACTAATTACTCTTTCAATTCCCTCAAATCAAAACCTAGTCCTTCTGGAGATCTCAGTATAACAGAATAACCTATTCACAGCCAAAGTTTATTCCTTACATATATTTTCCCTTTTTTGTTGGAGATGATACCACATCAACATCTTTCCTTTAAGCCAGATCTATGTAGAGGGGAAACCAAATAGGTTTAATCTCCATGCTCTAACCAGGATGGTCTTTCTTCTCTCTTGTCTGCCAAGGGAGGACAGGAAAGACTGGATGATGAACTGAGCTGTCACTGAAGGTCTTTTTCCACATTTCTTTCTCACATGTTATGGAAAGTGAATTCCTTCATATGCTCTACTATTCACTGAGACATTTAATAGAAAATTCCAACCAAGTTCCAGAAAAACTGTATTATTTTAGTTGCACAAATAGTAGAAGAGATTTGAGATTTCCTATCTTCCTATGTTCTTCCATTTTTGTGGATAGAGGTTTAAGTTCCAGTGTTTAATACAACAGACACTTTATATTTGAAGTAATGCATACGTAAAGTTATTTAAGCATCATGTTATGGTGGAGGAAGTCTCTACCCACAGAAAAAAACCCACATGGATACATTCCTACAGAATATACACTTCAGAGACACTCTCCTGAGCAATTTGGTTGTTAGGAGACAGGATAAATGTGGAACTTGCAATACCATAATATGGGGGGGAGGGGGGGAAGGAAGGCAATGTATATATTGCAGAAGATAGCTGCTTTTCTAAAAATTTATTCTCAAAATAATTTTTTTTGGTTGAGATTTTCCTGAAATTTTTCTTGAATACTGTACCACAGGAGTGCTTTAGGGAGTATTACATACAAGCTACAGTGACCTAAACATTTTTTTTCCCCCATACACAGGATGGACAATGGAAACGTCCATTCCACATATGAGCTGGAAATGTTTCTGTTTGAGGAAATATTTGCTTAATTTTATGAGCTGTAGCTACATTGTTAATTCAGATCTGGTTCTTAAGTTTCCAGAATAAGTGGTCACCTCAGGCTAATACTCTATGCTGTAGGTCTAGTAAATGAATAAATACAGCTTTCCACTATACTGTACCTGCCAGCTCTCAACTTTTTCATCTGATACATAGTTTTAAAGGAGTATGTCTAATCACAGCATAAAGTCTTGTGTTCATCTCGACTTGTATTCATCACCTCCTCTTCTGCTGTATGCCGATTTTCATGTGGTTCCTGGATATCCCGTTTTAAAACCCAGCACACCCAGAAGGAATGTAGATTTTTTAGCTTAAAGGGAGAAAAGTTCTAATTAAGAGGTGTAAATCCTTCTGTTCCACATATTTTTAAAAAGGAGTTAGAGCCAACACTCACAATTTTCCGAGAACTATCCCTCCAGCTACTGTGTGTGCTACATAAGGGAGTAGAGCCAGTTTTAGCCACTTATGAAACTCAGTGTATTTGCAGAGGGGCCAAATACAACAATCAACTGTATGAACTACAGAAACCTTCAGCAATCCAGTGGTGAAACAGCTGGATTTGAGCCATTTTTCCATTTAAATGTAATGAGAAGTAGTGGGACTTTTACTCTTTGCACTCCAAGCTTGCAGAAGTTTCCTATGTGTATATTCTTTATTTAAGAAAGTTTTAAAAATAAAAAGTATAAACTAAAAATAAAATCTCCACCAGTAAGTCAGTAATTCTTATGACAATGGGAAGCTCTTTCATGTAAAAATATTACCAACAATAATAAGTAAAATAACCCTGGCTATGACATAAATACAATTTCTACCTCCCTTTAGCTCAGTTACGATGGAAAGATGACAACATATCTTTCTCTTCTGATCTGAGGGAAACAGTAGGGCCCCATTAACTTTGATTAGTCCCAGCACTTAAGAATAGTTCACCACAATGTATTCATTTACTTAACACAGCTTAAGTCAGGGAGGGCTTTGTAACTAAAATCTGAAAACAGAGTTGGGGAAAAAAAACAGAAAAGCAATGAAAGTTTTTCCCCCTGACCACCTAGAATCATTCCAAAATCTCCAATGAATAACCTTTTTCATTTTTTTAACGAAGTTTAATTTATGATAACATGAATGTCTTTCTTCAACTCTAGTGAAACCTAAGATACTAATTAAGAGTTTCTTCTCTTTCCCCAAATTCAGCAAAACTGAACTGGCAGCATTAATATTTCAAAGAGAATACACAATGAATTTAACAGAAAAAAATATTAGGTAGTGTACTCCCAGAATTAAAAAAGAAACATGAATAAATGCAAAAAAACCCACTCCTACCATGACAGAAGCAGTGTGGAAACCACCCGACACAGGATTTCTGAGATTGTTGTATGTTAAGCAATCCCTCTTGGCCTGTATTTTTTGCATTCTTTTTACAACAAAATTCCTGATACTGAACTTTAGAATAAAGAAGACATTCAAAAGTTCCATCCAATCAGAGAGAGAGAGAGTAACCACAGATTTTGTCAGTTTCAAAAGCAACCCCCAAGCTCAACACATTTATCTGTCTGAAGTTGGATCAACCCATTCCAATAATTTGTCCAGTCTTTTTTTTTTTTATTTTTAGAGAGCAAAATGTGAAAGGTTTAATGCAGACACACCTGCCAGACTTACTAACTTTATTCAGCACTTGCAATTCATTTTAGCTGTGAGGTTGATCAAATCTCACCATTAGTTCTACTTGAGATGTATTTCATCACAGTAAACATACACCTAAATTTGAGATCCAAAGTGCTTTCGCATATTTTTAATTTTGAGGGAGGCACTCCTCAAGGCATACTGTCAGACAACCACTATGCTTATTCTCTCTCTCCTCTCTTTTTCCTCCACCACAATGTGATTTAATAACATACTAATAAGACAAAAGGATTCTTGCCCTCAGACTTCAAGACTTACCTCTGTGCATGACATGTAGCACTGACCAGTGCAATGCAAGACCCTATACAGGTCTTTGTTGGGACATCCGGACCAATGAACAATCACGTGTAGTATTTTCTACTTCAAGACTTCATGACTGTACTAGATCACCCAGCCTTATATTATCCTTTTAGGTGGGACCAAATGTTGCATCCTAATGCAGTAAAAAATGAAAAATAAACATATTGTCTGTATAAGATTTAACCTCTACTGTTTTTCAGTTTTCCTACTAATTTGTTTTCTCTGGATAGATTAGAGGTCTCAGCAACACAGGGACCATAGATAATGTTCACCACTAATGCGTAAAGAACTACTGCTTTTTCTTTGAAAAAAACAAAATAAAATTATTAATTATTTAAAAAAAATAACAGTAATGCACTTTTCCTAAAATTTAACAATGAATAAGGAATAAGGTTTCCAAATCTTTACACAATAGCTTATTTTTAGGCATGATAAAGAGCCTGAATTTCCTAAAGAATGCCTCGTCTGATAAGCCAAACAAATGAAACACACAGATGTCTGTGAAGATTCAATGCATTCACTGAAATTTTCAAAAGTGGACGAAACAGACCATAAACAAAGGAGTAAGAATGAAGGAGAAGAATTCCACATGTCCATGAAAAAGTTGTAGAGATTTTTTTTAATTGTTTGAATCTCCAACAAAATCAAAAAGGAAGTGAACTGGAAAGGAATGCAGACTACAGAGGTCTTCATGGATGCAGTGGTGGCTCAGTAATCAGAATTCAAAATCCTGAAAAAAAACGTAGAGCTGTGGTGCGACAACTGCTGCCAATACTGGCCACTTTCTGTAGCCAGTTCAGACTATGTTAATGACAGCTAAAGCATGACCATTTATGATCCTGATAGAGAAAAACTAAGATGAGTTATACTCATGCCCTTGCACATAAGGGTCAGACTGGAAATGAGTTGGCTGAGGTGACTGTCTCTTTTGAAAGTAGTAGGTTTCTAACTAAATCCTAATAATGCAAACATAAAGGCTGTTAATGTACTTATTAGCCATCACAAAATGCATTTCACATTGGATGGTTACAATACATTATATCAGCAGCAATCACACCTCTGTAATAACAGTAGCAGTTCATTTAAGGAGAGCAAGTACACCTCTTCTTCCAACCCATTATGGGAACATGATGAATGATGATGGCACTAGGCTCATATGGGAAAGAACTGGAGCTAGAAGGTGAAAGAATTGCCTTTGTAAAAAACAAAGGGAGTACCTCATGTATAGGTATATCTGGGTATATTCAGGTATAAACATTTGAAAAACCACCACAACTAAAATATTCCTTGAAAACCAGTCAAAGGAGTTTAAATATAAAGCAGAAAAAGTCCTCAAACCAAAACATATAATTTCAGAATCAAAAGGAAAAAAAAGTGAACAAAAGTGAGGAAATACTAAATGAAACATATTTTAGCAGGGACTAGCTCCGAAAATGAGAACCAACCACTTCACAAAGGTTGTAATAACAACAAATTTGTGGCACAACAAGCGGAAAAAAAGCATAAGACTATTTGAATTAAAAAGTTTTAACTACACGAGTTTTACTTTCTATTCAGAGGATGATATAATATAGGTATGCATAAGAAATAATGTTGGAAAGATGGGGAAAATAGAGTATTTTTAACAGAGTATTTTAATTATTGTTTACAAACTAAAATACATGTTGGTATTTGACTATGTCCCTGGAACTTGAAGGAACTTAACGAACATAAACACAGTAAAAAATATTCATAAAATAATTGTTCCTTTTCATATAGTTCAGGTTACAGGCTGTATATGGATTTTGCCTGCACAGCAGTATTAGTGAGGAATAATTAAAAAAAAAAAAAAAAAAAAGGGTTCTTTCTTCCTAAGGACCCCAGAGAAAAGAATGATCCTATCTTATCACTGAAAACAGTTGCAAGTAAAAGAACCAGCTGGAGTGTCACAACCCTCCTGGAGAGTTGTGGGGTATCAGGTGCAAGATATGTCCTCTTCCATTGATAGATGCTTTTATTGTCAGTCAGCCAAGCCATAGAGTCAGGTTGCTACCAACAGAACACATAATCTCCCAACCTGCCCTTTGCATTCCAGACAAGAAGGTAAAAGATCTGCAGGGAAATGTCCTGCAGACGGCCAGGACCTTCATTTGCATTTACAGAGTTGAGGAGGACCATCAGAATGCAGAGGCTTATCTTCTGTCACTAAAAAAGCTGAGCTCTGGAGTTAGTGCCTCTGAAAAGTTCACATGGTTCTGGAGGTTCATAGGGGTCACAAACATCTCAGGTGAGAGGACAGTGTATATTTTACTGGCAACAAAGTGATGAGGAGCACACTTGAAACTTTTCAAGACAAGGAAGGGGGAAAATAAACAAATAAAATGCCACACAAAAACAGAGGTGGAGTAGCCAAGAAAGATTCTTTACGGCATTCAATGTTTCTCAGTGCTCCACTGTAATGGCTTCATGTGTTGGGACTATTTCATACTGATTTACCTTTTCCCACATTCCCTAATTATTTGTCTCTTTGTTTCAGGGAATAAAAGGTTAGATGTTTTATAGATGATTATGTTAACAAATATGATGCTGTGTTTGTGTAGGTGTTTCCTCATACAGAGGATTTTCCAAGTACAGGGGAAGGATCACTTCCCTGGTCCTGCTGGCCATACTATTCGTGATACAGGCCAGGGTGTTATTGGCCTTCTTGATCACCTGGGCACACTGCTGTCAATCAGAACTCCCGGGTCCCTTTCTGCCTGGCTGCTCTCCAGCCACTCTGTCCTCAACCTGTACTGCTGCATGGGGTTGTTGTGATCAAAGTGCAGGACTCAGCACTTGGCCTTGTTGTACCCCATACCACTGGATTCAGCCCTTCTATCCATCCTGTCCAGGTCTCCCTGTAGAGGCATCTTACCCTCCAGCAGATCAACACCCCAACTTGGTGTCATCTGCAAATTTGCTAACAATAGACTAAATCCTCTCATCCAGATCATCAATAAAGATACTGAAAAGGACCTGACACCACACTGATCCCTGGGGAACACCGCTATTCACCGGCCACCAACTGGAGGTAGCACCATTCACCATCACTCCCTGGGCCCAGCCATCCAGCCAGTTCCTAACCCAGCACAGTGTCCCTGTGCAAGCCGTGGGCTGCAGCTATTCCAGGAGTATGCTGTGGGAGACGGTGTCAAAGGCTTTGCTGAAGTCCAGGCAGACCACATCTACAGCCTTCCCCTCACCCACCAGGCAAGTCACCCGCTCATAAAAGGAGATCAAGTAGGTTAACCAAGACCTGCCCCTCCTAAACCCGTGCTGGCTGGGTCTGATCTCCTGTCTGTCCTGTAGATGCCATGTGATCGCACTGAAGATGATCTGTTCCATAACCTTGCCAGGCACTGAGGTCAGGCTGACTGGCCTGTAGTTTACCAAATCCTGCTTCCAGCCCTTCTTGTGGCTGGGCATCACACTGGCCAACTTACAGTCATATGGGATCTCCCTAGAGAGCCAGGAATGATGGTAAATGATGGAGAGCTCTTCTGCCAGCTTCCTCCTCACCCTAGGATGGATCTCATCTGGTCTCATATACCTGTGAGCATCTAAGTGGCTCAGCAGGTCACTACTTCTTCCTCCTGGATTATAGGGGGCTATTTGGCTCTCCATCCTTTGTCTACCAGCTCAGGAGGCCAGTTGTCCCAAGTATAACCTGTCTTATTCTTCAAAACTGAGGCAAAAAAGGTGCTAAGTACCACAGACTTTCTCTCATCTTTGGTAATTCTATTTCCCCCGTGTCCAATAAAGAATGGAGGTTTTCCTTGCTCTTCCTGTTGCTATTCATGTCTTTATAAAAACACTTTTTATTATCCTCTACAGAAGTGACAAGATTAAGTTCAAACTGTGCTTTTACCTTTCTAATTTTCTTTTTGCGTGACCTAATGACATCCTTTAATACTTCTTGAGTTGCCTACCACTTTTTCCAAAGGTAATAAACCCTCTATTTTTCCCTGAATTCTGGCAAAAGCTCCTTGACCAGCCAGGCCAGTAATCTTCCTCACTTGCTCCTCTTTCAGCACATAGGGACAACCTGCTCCTGTGCCTTCAAGATTTCTTTCTTAAGTATGTCCATCCTTCCTGGAACCCTTTGTTTTTTTAGGGCTGTTTTCCAAGGTACTCTCCAAATCAGCATCCTGAATAGGCTTACATCTGCCCTCTGGAAGTCAAGGGTAGCAGTTTTGTTGGTGCCACTCTTTGCTTCACTGAGTATTGAAAACTCCATCATTTCATGGTTGTTGGACCCTGGATGGCCTCCAACCACATCTCCCACTGTACCTTCTCTGTAAACAGCAGGTCCAGCAGGGCCCCAACCCTTGTAGGCTCACTCACTAGCTTTGACCAGAAGCCATCCTCCATACACTCCAAGAACCTCCTGGACTGCCTCTTTGCTATGTTGAGTTCCCAGCAGACATCTGGAAGGATAAAGTCTCCCATAAGAGCAACGGTTGGTAATCTTGAAACATTTTCCAGCTTCTTATAGAATAATTCATCCACCTCTTCATCCTGGTTGGGTGGCCTATGACAGAATCCCACCAGGATCTTTGCCTTGTTGGCCTTTCCCCTAATTCTTACCCATAGATTAAGTTCCTTGAAATGTTTGGTCCACCTAATCCTTGCAAAATTCAGGATAAAAGTGATAAAACAACAGTCCATCCTCTTCTATGCACCTGCACATGTTACAAATTCTTAGCTAGTGTTACCTAAGCAATTGGAGGTTTTAGCAGCAAGTACTGCACAGTACATGGGAAATGGAGTTACTTGTAAAACAATGCCAGGAGAGGGAACCACATACTTCCTTCCTGATTTCCATATTCAAAACTTTATATAACAGGGAGTATCCTGTATTTGGGCATATGCACTGTCAGGCAGGACATTTTCTAGAGAAACTCATGATATTGATTTAATCCAAGGCCTGAATGTTTTGGCAGTGTTTCTTGAGTGACTTTGCACTGCAGCTATGGCCCTTTTCTCAGAAGGAGACCCTATTTCGCCCTCTGCCACGTGAGTCTGTCAAACGTTCACTACTGTTCACAGCAGTGAACGATCTTCTTCACCACTCAAAATCTGTGAGAAGAAATGTCTCTGAAATTGGGGTAAACTTGAATTAATTTTGTCATTGGCTTTACATTTTGCCTATACATTATATATCTGCAATGATGCGAATGAGCAGCTCTTTACAGTCTATTTTTCTTCAGAATATGTTTTTCAAAATCATGTTGTGGAAAATCAAGTTGTCTGATAGAAATCTAAACAAAAAAAATTGTTTTTATCTAAGAAATAATTTATATATTTCTCCCATAATACAGGATTTAACAAGCTGTAACAAAAAGCCTAAGAGTTTGCATGCTTGTACTGGGTCTTATGCAAAATAAAATAAATTGTAGACAGAGATTGGGAATAAGGTAATATAGAATAAATCCTTCCCAACTGCTTCAGCAAGTTTTACCACTAGGCTTCATTTTAAATCTAAACCAGAAACATAAAGACATATGCCCACACAAAGGTATTATCGTCAACAACAATAATAAAAACAATATTATCTGAGACCTAAAAATTGTTGAAGGCAAAATAGCTCAAATGATTCTTAATGCCTTTCAGGCACATCTGAATCAAATAAGGTAATTATTCTTTAAAATGCTTACACAAAGTCTGATTTGCATGCTAGTAATTGCTATGCCTTGTGGCATCTAGCAATTGACACAGCAATGATTTTAATTATTGTAATTTCATCAGTATAAATACTTCAAAGTTATGCAAATAGTACCTCATAATCCACATAGACAGTTCAGAGTATTTGATTTACTAGTCTTGTAAGGCTCTTTGTCTATGCAGTTTACTCTCAGATGTGACTGTGCATTGCAATTGAAGCCTTTCACTCACATCAAAGCTCTAAATCATAACAAGATGAGCTAATTTTACAAAGACTGACACTTCAAACATTAACTTGCAAATACAATTATAAGATGAAATATATAAAGGACTTTACCAGGATATCATCTGGCATGGATACCTGCAGCTAATCATATCTAATGTTTTCTACGACAGTGGTAAGCAATGATATTGCAAGGCCAAATGCCTTGGTGTGAACAATTACAAACAGCCACTCTTGCTTCTGAACTCTGTAAAAATACTACATCCTCCTGTAGAATTTAAAGTTGTATATTTGAAGTATATTTTTTAAAAAACCTTAGTAGTGTTTTTAATAGCGTAGAGATAAAACTGTTCTCACTGCAGTTTCTGATATGGAAAAATAAATGTATCACAGGTAACATTTTCATGTCAATAGTAACACAAAAATGCATTAGAGTGCATTTAAAATCAATTTTTTATGACAATTAAAGGAGGCAAAAAAACCCTGTTGTGCTCTCATCAATATGTCTTTTATTTACAGAAAACTCCAAACTCATGTTTCAGGCCAGATATTTAGATGCTGTAAATCACAGCTTTCAGTAAATTTTAGACATTGAAACACAGCTCTCTTCCTTCAGATACGAAGTTCTGCATCAAACTCACAAGCAAAAGGTTGGATATCCCTAACAACAAATCTAGAAACCAGTGTTGACCACCAATATTTACAAAGCTGTCACTAATACTTTTTTACAGAAGAACTAAAGTATTGCAGTAGTCATCCCCAGTTCAAGATTCACATGTGCTGAATGAGAAAAGAATCAGACCTGTTGCCTACCCTGAAGAGTAGATGTAAACGAAACTGGAAGAAAATCACCTATAAAATAAATACTTCAGAGATGTTCTGCATGTACAGATATCTTGGAGGGAGTTTGATGTCTGACCTGACAAGCAGTCTATGGAGAGAGAATATGGTAATGACCAGAGATATTCACTAAAGAAGACTATAGTGTTCAGTTTAAGTTAGAAATGACATTACAACAGAGATAAATTTTCCACAACAGAAAACTCTAAAAGCATCTTTACAACGCCTTTATAAAAACTGCCATTAAACTCCTTTGTTTCTTATTAATTGAATAATATTTATAATTTAATCTTGTAAAGGAGAAAGTAGAAGTAGAAATAGAAAAGAGAGAGAGAGATAATAAGAACTCTCAAAATCAAGGAACATCCTTTATGTAAGTAAACTTAATTTGGGAAAACAAATCTGAGGTAAAATATGAGAAAGACCTGTTTAGAGAAAGTATGTAGGGAGCATTTAACTCTAAGACAATGAGAAATCAGTGGATTAAAACTACAAGAAATGAGATTTAAAACAAACAATTTTTTTTAATGCAATATGTCTTTAAAGGGCAGTATCACTTCCTCAGAATATTTTTAAGACAGATGTAATAAATGGGATAAAAAAGTACTAATTTAAAGAAAAGGTGACTGTCCAAAAGTATGAACACTGGATAGGATTCAAAGGCTGACCCAGGAGGTCCCTGGGGGACTCACTGCAGGAACTCGAAAGGAACCACCTGCATACTCATCATCTCTCTTCTACTTGTGTAGTATTTGCTACCAGCCCCTGTCAGATGGGAAACTTGCACAGAGCAACTGTTCTGAGACTCCAGCAAAAGTCAGTGATTGTAATGTTTTGCAAAATGGCAAGCATACACAAACACTAATTTTAAAAATTAGCATGAAAATAATGTATGGGATGAATATCTTGGAAGAACGTGTTTGTCTTCCACAGTGTGTTTGTGGAATGCATATTTACCTGCTTACACATTCAAATGTAACTTCAGCTCCTGGATATCGCTCCAGCAGAAACAAGAGGAAGCTGACAGAGAAAAAAAAGCAAGATGTCAGCATCAAGCATTTCAGCCAAGTTGTAGCCTACAAAGGTAAAGAATGACTTGCAAATCCACCTCATGTAAGAAAAGGGAAGCAATGACTTGAAAGGAAACATAGAAAATCAGACAGCAGCATGAACAGCTAAATAAATTCCACACAACAAACAATGAGACACTGAATGATAACAATGTTGAATCACGCTATAAGAGCACTGTGATGGAAGTGACATGCAATGAAATCCCATGTAAGAAACTGGTAATATCACAAACCAAAATTAGTTTTACATTTGTTACTAGCTCCAATTATTCTGGATATTAATCTTTTCTTCTTTGATTCACTGACTTACACTTTCTCATTGTTTTAGTAAAATTCCTTCAATTGATGAGGATATTAGAATGTTTTAATAAATTTTAAAATATTTTAGAGGGAAGAAGCAGCTTCTTATGTCTCTTCCTGACTTTCAGGTGGAAGCAAAATAATTAGCAATTATAAATACATAACTGGTTATTCAACATCTGTTTCAGTCCAAACTACAAAACCCACAAAACATTAATCAGAATATATTTCACACCTAAATCTCTATTTGCGCATCTCAGGGGCTTATTTTTTTCACAGGTCCTACCTTCTTTCAGTATCGCATAAATCAGTGGTGGTTTCACAGAGATTTCACAGAATATTCTGAGTTGGAAGGGACCCACAAGAATGGCCTGGATAAAATTACCAATTCAAGAATTCTCACTACTGCAAGTGCCAAAATATTCTGCATCTTAACTGAAATATAGTAAAGATATCAAAAAATATGTAGATTAAATGACTATTTTTCAGTTCTTTAACAGCAAATGCAATATAGACTGAAAAAATACTATGAGAAAATTTTACCATCATTATCTCTGATGCAACAAAGAGTAGAAGTCATTACATTTCTATAACTCCATCACTGACCCTTTTCCAACCTTTATAAGTTTTTGAAAAAATAAACCAAAACACTGTTACTGACAGTCTGGTTCTAAGAAATCAATAAGCACAATGCATCTCAAAATAAAGTTTACAATATACATACTAGGGGTGTGCTTTTGAAGAGGGAAAGATCTATGACTTGCTAAGACATATTAAAAAAATCCACAAAACCTAATAAAATTCAAGTTTAATTTTTAGCCTCTTGACTTTTCTTTCTGTTAATTAACATTGGGATCCAGTCCAAAAGTATTTGCACAACATTCATTTGCTAATAAATTAAATAATCTCAACTATTTCTGGGAACAGTACATCCTTATAGTCTGGGAAGTATGTGTTCCAGAAATACTTTTCTTGTAACCATTAAAAGTAACGTGGAACATGATTAAAAACCATGTAACACTACATTCAAATTAAACACGTCGGTAATTAGATTCACATGTGTTTGGAGCAACACGATAAACCAGTATGCACACAAATATTTATATGATGAAACCCAAGTAAACAAGCAACAACGGAAAGAGAACAGGATGGAAATTAAAACATTAGTCAGCCTTTATATTATACCACACAGTACACTGACACTTATAAGAAGAGTTAGTTAGTGTTCAGTGTTGTAAAGTATGTTACATTATTTTATGAAGATTTAAAAGAATCTGTTCCTGCTACTATGGTGAAAACCACAAGCTGAAGTATTAGTAATTACAGCATCATCTAATGAAAAACAAACCAGACTCAAAAACCCTGTTAAAAACTTAATTCTTTCCTCATTCTACTCTACAGATTGCAGTTAAAGTTTTAGGTTTTGCTCAAAGTCACTTTGTCTCACATTAGACCTGAGTGTTTTAAGTTCTATGATTCACTTATTTAGAGTGCAGAATAGTTGACCCATTACCAGCAGAGGTCAGGAGATCTGTGTAAAGCCGGTGATCAATAATTGACACTCTAGATTATTCCATGAATGATCTAGAGAAATGTCAGAACAAATTAAAACCAAGTTTTTTTCTTACTGAAAAAAAAAAAAAAAAAAAAAAAAAAAAAAAAAAAAAAAAAAAAAAAAAAAAAAA
>NW_020955374.1:223184-262496 GCF_003031625.1 Empidonax traillii | reverse complement strand
AAAAAATTTCTTTATTAAAAAATATAAATTGTTGTTTTGCTAACACCCATGCCCAAATACCTTGAGATAAAAGAAAATTCTATATCATAGAATTTATATCATAGAATCTATATCATCTGCAGGAACTAGATTCCTAAAAATTCCATATCTAGATGTACATGCCAGATCCATGAAAGTAAAATTAGAAACTTAATCCTGTTTGAGAAATGAGGGGCCTTTCAGTCATGAGTTCTTGTCCATGTCTTGTCTCAGTGGTGTGAAGTTATCACCATTGTTGTTATTTGGTGGCTTCTTTGAGAAATAGGCGATGGTATTGATCCAGTTTATCATGATGAATGAACCTCACTATATCCCTTTTTAATAGTTTCCTCAAATTCAAGCAAATTTACTAAGAGTTAGGTCCAAAACCCTCAGAATAAACAGAATAAATTTAGGAGAGAGAATAAAAGAAGCAGCATTCTTCCCAGCAGACTCACATTGTGACTCTTTCTTGTAATGGAATGAAATGAAAACTATAAAAAAATAGTTATAAAATGTATTTCTCAATTTACAGCATTTGTGGTCAGAACAATTTCCTCACAGAAACTCTTAGGCTGCTGTGTGGAGTGATATAAGTATAGCAGAATTTGAAAAGCCTTGATTATATTGTACATGTATTTCATGTCATAAACATATGAAACATTTAAAATATGGTATTAAATATGTAGCAACATTTCCTGGCACAGAAAGAACAAAGTTGTGAGAGAGCAGTTTTTTAAAAAGCTTTTAAATAATGCTGGTAAGAAAAGTCCCAACATGATAAAAATCCTGTCTTAGAATAAATTCTCCTTCATAGTATTCTCTTTGTTGTAGATACAAGCTGTACCTGAAAAAGGCACTACTGGTTGCTTTAAAAAAAGTTTTTAACTATTTAGACAGCTACATAATTATTCTAAACCATTTGGCAGAAAATTTGGCTACAGCTTAAGGGTTAAACAGTTGCTGATGTTTATGAGTAACAGTTATAAACAATCATAATAGTAACAAATGATTAGAATTTAAAAAACTTTATACTTTTTTTTTTTTAAATAATCATCATCTTATCAACTCTTTCCTGCTGCTTTCTGTAGCTTTCCCATGACATTACCTTGAATAGGGTAAACTACCTGTCTTTCTTGTAACAAGTTCTGAAAGCCACTAAACCCAAGTGCATACTATTACCCTGTCTGAAGTATTTTGGATCATACGTGAAATAGGAAAAAAAAAAAAAAAAAAAAAAAAAAAAAAAAAAAAAAAAAAAAAAAAAAAAAAAAAAAAAAAAAAAAAAAAAAAAAAAACAAAACAAAAAAAAAAAAAAAAATAAAAAAAGGAAGAAAGGGAGGACTAAAATTGGAGATGTTGAAAATAACCTTATATAGAAAATTTTTTTTCTCAACATCAGATGCTCTTGTTCTGCCAGACAGAAACCTGCTTCATGCATCATCCCCTTAACTATTTCTCTGATAAGTAAGGAGAGACCAAAAAGGAGCTAAATCAGTGAAAGATGGGTCAGACTTGGATCTCTCAGCAGTCATTTGAAAAACTTTTGGAAGAAAAACCTCAATGCTCTTTTTTTTCCATTTGAAGATGCAACAAACAGAATAAATCAGAAATCAGGTTGACCAACAAGTTTTGGAGCAGTCCCAAAATATTGCACTGAAGAAATAACTGCCTTCACTTCCTGCACCACCTGTTCCTCTGGATGTCAGAGAACACTATGCCAAAGGCCTGCTTCATATAGTTCTAAGAACAAGGGGGAAAGACTATATGTCTTACAATCCTCTCCCAGAAAAACTCTCCCTGCGTGGCTGGTAGTAGGGCTGAAGAGCCAAGCACATGCTCTACATTTGTAAGCATGACTGGCATATTGTCTGGTAAAGGCAAAATACCAATAGCACTTGTTTCTGATCGCCCTTAGAATTTCAGGCACTGAGTTATAAAAAAGGTACTTTTTCCTTGTCTGGCTTAAGAAGTAAAGCTCATCCAGGCTACAGTGGCTCCTGGGAGTCATAGGATGTCTCACCGCAGGTAGGGTCCTTCCCTCCAGGCCAACCTGGCAAGGATGCAGGTAAATAAGGTAGGGTGCAAGGTTCACTGGTGGCACATCTCATCAGGATACTAAATCTCATAGGAAACACTTGCCTTTTTTTTAATTTTCTCTGAGCCCAAATATATGAGATCAGCTTTCATAGTCTTTTAAGAAATTTTTCTGCCTAGTGAGAGTGCAATCTGAAACTACTGTATTGAAAAAAAATATATTACATATTGCTCTGGAACAAATATAGGAGTTTCAATTATTTTTTGGTCTATACACTGACCCAAATTAGCTTTATTGCAATTCTCTTTCTATCCATGAAAGTCTGATATTACTGTTTTGCATCTTACATTGTATTATCTACTCCTCTAACCCTGCATGCCAAATTCTCACTGGCGTAGAAATGTGGCATCCTCTCACAAGATTCTTTGTTTATACACATGGGACAAATCTCAGAAAAGAAAAAGATAGCTAAAGATCAATAAATGTTTTCCTGTGGTACTGACAAATGTAGCAATACCAGAAGGAATATTTTTATTAGCCATATTTAAACAAAAGGCAATGAAATGTTAAAAACACACTCAAAAAAACCAGTACGCCAAAATTTTTCAAATTACTTTTTCCACATAAGCTTGGATGGGGAAACCTGATCACAACAGAAATCTCCCTTTTCCAACACCTCCTGTGCTGAGCAAGCAGGATTATCAAGCAGTACTTCTTCTGCCTGGTAGGTAAGGAGAGGCTAGAAGAGGCTGCCTGTAGCCAATCTCTACCAAGAACTACAGAGGATACCACAGAGGATTCAGTCTGCAATGCCAAATTACTGAATTACGCAGAAAGGCCCACGTGGCCTCTTTAGAGAGCTCTGCACAGCAGACATCTGCCTCCTCTGCTCTGAGCCCCGTGCCTGCTATGGTGGTGCATGCATTCGTTCCCACTGGTACTCTCTTTACCCTTCACTAAACATGCTTGCTTAATGCAGTCTTTCAGCTAGTGGAAAATAGGTCCCTTGAAGGCTGTCATTCCCTTTCGGTAACCCCCTGGAACAAAACAAAGAGGTGATCTGACTTTCTGCTCTCCAGAGTTCACTTGGGATCAATTCTAACAACTCTCATAATGTCGAGATTAGGCAGCTTTTCCTCCTCCTTGTTAACAAGGCAATGACAAAGAGAGAGAGAAGTCAATTTCCTTTTCAAATAAAACTAAGAAGCCACTCAGCAGTAAATAGAAAAGTTACAAATAAATAACTGAAGTTTCTGATTAGTAGGGCCCTGCAATACTTCATATTGGAGGTACTGGCTCCTGAACCAGGAGGGATCATCTTTAGGAAGTTGGAATTGGGATTCCATAGGCTTTAAAGAGCAAATGCAAATCCCAGAAGACTCCTTTTCAAGGTTAAGCTTGAAAGCTGCCCTTTTGAAACAGACAGTTGCCAGCCTGACCGCTGACCCTGCTGCTTCTCAGGACAGGGGTCCAAGCAATTGGGGAACTGTCATCTGCCCTTCCTCCCACATGGCAGCAGGCAGGATCTGGTACCTCCAGACCCAGGCTGTTCAAATTTCCTCTGAGCTGACTAAAAAACAGAAAGCAGACCTAAGAACCAGTCTGGAAATAACAGAGTCAAAATTCCTTTCTCTAAAGCAAAGTCCTTTAAAACATGGGCTTTCAGGAAGGTATTTGGCCAAGTTGTATCGGACCTTTCCAGTAGCCATTAATCTCACCTAAGTCTGACACCAGGAAAACATCCTTCCCCCTGTTTACTTCAATATGAACACCAATGGGTTTCCTCCCAGTCAGCCACTTTATGAGGACTAATGTCTCTCCCACAGCAGAGCGGCAAATCCCTGCTGTCCATTCATATGGACTAGAAAACCATCAAGAGCCACATGGATATTAAGTATAACTTTTCTTAATTAATTAATTGATTACAGGAAAAAACCAAAAAAACAACAAGACTAACATGGAGCATGGTCCCACCACTTTGGTGGGCATCCTCACAATGTCCATAAAAATTTATCATGGTACAGCTGTGTCGTGGCATTTGAAAAAAATTGTATATGTGTTGCTTGACCAATTCCTGCCACACAGGAGATAAATCCTGACGTTTCTCTGGCCTTTTCCTTCAAATGAAGCTCTCAATATTTTATCCAGCACTGCGTTGATTTGGATGTGTTGTGTGGGCGGGACTAAGCGACTGAGAACCACTCCATGAACTTAATTTTCATAGGAAGCTATGCTATAAACAGACTGAAAGGGCAATAAATCCCATCTTTTATGTTTTCTTCATTGCAGTCCAAACGTCCCAGTACATTTACAAAAAGTTTAGGAAAGAATAAACTCTTACATTTCAAAAGGAAACACAAAAACCCAAATCCAAGGAAATTGAAAATAAACCCCAAACAAACAAAAAACAGCAACCTACCAAAAATCCCAAACCCATCCCCCCTCAAAAAAAGAAAAAAATCAATTATAGAAGATTTATTTAATTTAAGAGTGCAATCATTTTATTCCTGTGATAATTTGTTAGGTATAGCATTAGCTGCAAGAGACCAATTTCTCTTTGCAATAAGAATAAAGATATTCTCTAACTAACTACCTAACCCTCCAATAAAGTAACCAAATACAACCTTTAAATTTCCAGACCACATTTTTAATACTTTCTTAAAAAGTAAAATTATTAGTATAGTTATTGAACTAATTTATGGTATATATACTTACTCTGTAAGAAGAAAAATGGTCCATCTTTTAGTAAATCTCACAATTACAACCTTCCACAGAGATATTATTTTAAAGAAATTATTCTTAATTTCTTTTTTTTTTTAAATTACATTGTCATGGAGTTTACACCAAGTATGGATTGCATTTTCCTAAATGATAAACACAAATAAAATGAATAGACGTTTTCATTCCTCAAAACTTTAGAAAGTCTTGGTTTAGTTCAAGTCTTTTATTTGTTTAAAAACATACAAATCCAGTCAAAATACAATATAATCATATCAATGTTGCAAAAGAAAATATAGGATTAATACAAGTAGGTTTATAAATGTTTGTTCAGAAGCATTTTATTAATGTCCAGAATTTTTCATTTTCTTATAGTTCTAAAAGGCATTTTCTACAATTCTTTAATCATGAAGCTTTGGGATTAAAAATATTATGAATACAAAAATTCATGGTAAAATTGTTTTGGTTTCCTACAACACTGCCTTGAATATGCTATAATAATAACTATGTGTTGGAAAATATATGAAAAAAAAATGAAAAAAGAATGAAAAAATCACAATTAGAACTAAAATCACAAATAGAACTAAAATTTATAGAGAATTTTGAATATTGGAACTGTGTTACTACAGTTTTCGGTATTTCTAAGGAAAATTTTTATTAAAAAATTCCATCTCTACAACATTTTATCTACCAGTCATAAAGAGCACCCAAGAGCCAATCATACTTACCAGCCAACATAATTTTCAGAAGCTACAGACCCAGTTTTTACCAACTTTATTATTACTCAACCTACAGACTCTAACTTTGCCTATATATTTGCTTCCCTATCCTTTGGGAATTTTGTAAGTTACTAGTTTAGCCCACTTGAATACATATTCTCTCTCAGACTGACAATGTTAACATATTGTAGCTATTTATTTCTCAAAGAAAATTAAGATTTTGAGAATTTTTGTGAATTTTTCTGTCTAATCAGGGAGTCAGAATGGCTGCTTTTGAACTACCACAACTAGCCAGTATTCAGCCCTTGGGAAGCTGCATATAGTAACATATTTTGGGAAATGCATCTACTCCCTCATATATTATGTTAAAGTAAACAAACCCAATAATTTGTGGAAAAAAGCCTGCAACTTCAGTATCCAAAATCAAACACAATAGGAAATATATTCCCATATATTCCCACTGTGTTTTGTTAGCTTTTTCTTTTTTTTTACTCATCATCATGGCTAGGCTTCACGAACGAAATTTCACAGGTGTAATGTCAACATAACACTGCCTAGCATTCTAGGGAGGGCTGCAGAAGACATCTGTGATTAAGCATAAATTAAATGCTTTAGGATTTCAGTAAACTTTGGGAAAGCTATCAACATTTCTGAACCCTCTAATTTTGTCATAAGCTCCCCTTTTAACAGAAACTTCTATTTCTCACTCCTTGGTTTTTCTCTACAGTGTTCAGTTGGCAAATAGTTGAATTTGCAACAGAAGGTAAGGGAAACAATATTTTCATTGTGGCAAGATGATGTCATTTTATTCCTCTTCTCTAGGAGGCTGTCTCTGTACATAACTGTTCATCATCCTCAAGGTAAAATGACAAATTAGTTTGATCCCCTTGCTCAGAGCCCCTCAGTTACAATATGGAGGAATGACCATAATAAAAGTAACTGAGAGAAAAAAAATCAGACCCGTGACCTAAATTGAAAATAAGAAAGAAATAACCCAAAATCTAAAACACACAAATGGAAAACCTCAACATACATATGATGCCCCTACCAGAAGAACTTATGAGGATTTGTACACAAAATTCTCAGGAACCAATGTACAAATGAGCTATGGTAAGCATATGTACCAGTGGGGTGAAAAGGTATTTATCCTCCTTTCCAAAAAAAGGGTAATTTAATAAATAATTCCTTTTTTCTTCCTAGAAATACTGCTTCAGACCCTGCAAGCAATTCTAAAATTATCAGTGTAAGAGAAGGACAGCAAAGGTGCAACAAATATTAAGGTCACACTATCAAAACACTTAGAGATGCATATGAAAATTAAATAAATACATGCCTACATGAGTGAAATGGAGATTGTTTTTAGCAGTAAATATATGAAACATCTAAAATTATTAGTAAGTTCTAAGGAACAGCCTTAGACCTATATTATGCACTATTCATTTTGCTGGTTAGTACTGCCTGAAAGTGGTCATCCCCACCAAGATCAAAAGTCTACCTTGAGAAGTATCCTTACTTTGAAAGTAGATAGTAGTAAATACTTACATTTAAGCTCTGCTGCCCATGGTACAGTATTAGCACTGCAGTTACACAAGACACAGTGCAAATGAACCCAAACATTTTTTTCCTTCAAATAGCAGTTTCATGTATCAATATATATCTGCTATGAAAAGACAATAATAGTACAGTACCTAGAAAGGTACCATGTCAATATCCATTTTTGGGCGGTGTTTTCCCTGAAAATCTCTCCCAAAACTTGTAGAAATTCTTCCCTACTTTTACCAAAAACTGTGAGAGGAATGTTAGGGAAGAGGGTTTTTTGCCTACTTAAGGCTTCCCATATTGCTTTTTAAAAATCAGTTTGATTAAAATAAACTACAGGTAAAAACATCATTTTCCTTGTGATCACATTTAATACTTGAAAATACCAACTTGAAAAATAGAGGCCAGGCACTTGCCCAATAAGACATGATTTATTGTAACACACAGAAAATTCAGTCTGTGATAAATGTTAACACTGAAAACAATTTCTATATTAATGTTTACAGATTTCAGTCTTTTCAATCCCTACAGATATCTATCTTGTTTATTCCAACAATTGTAACTGTAATAGTAATTTCATTTTCAAAAATTGCAAAAACGTTGCTATAATAGTGGCTATTGACAAGGATATATCTGTAACCAATCTTACTGTGATTTTTTAAGAAAAAGATAATTTATTTTAATTTTCCCTGGCTCATACAGAGGTTGGAAGGGCACTATTCATGACAGAAAGCATATAACATATAAAAGATGATAATTTTTTAATTCCTACATTGTAAGCACTTTTTGGAAGATCAGAATTTAAAATTCTCACAAAGGAACGATAAAAAGCATTATAAGTAAAGTTTAAAGACTGCCAATTCAAATCAACATGCAACATCAGTTCCTAGGTATTATGCTGATCTAGATATCTTAAAAGTGAAAAGAGTAAGATGAAAATGAATGCAGTATTATGTGAAACAATTTATTATTTCCATTTTGAT
Organism: Empidonax traillii; assembly: GCF_003031625.1. NCBI lineage: Eukaryota > Metazoa > Chordata > Aves > Passeriformes > Tyrannidae > Empidonax > Empidonax traillii. Next base: position 254,481 of record NW_020955374.1, on the reverse strand, counting down.
TATCAAAAAACCTGATCTACCGATTTCATGTATTTTCTAGTTGTTTCATCTTAAGGCTATGACTGTACTATTCCAGTTAAAGAAAATGTCATCCTGTTGCACAAACATTTTTAAATCCTCTCTAAAGAAAGCATTTCATTTTTCAGAAAACAGTAGTTATTACTAATATAGCTCATATGTGCAGCGTAGTTTAAATAATTTGCCACCCAGCTATACTTAGACTGAAAAAGAAAAAAAAAAGGGGGGGGGAAAGAAAAAAGTAGAGTGAGTAGGTTTTTTTCCTTTACACTTTTGAAAGAGGCAAATGGCTGAAGTGAACAGCTCATAATACATATAAGGTAAGGAAATATAGACCCGAAATAAGCAAAGTTCCTGAAAACAGTTAAGTAAAACGAATAGCACAGTAGGGACTGAATTAAATTTTTAAACGCACACAATAGAATACCTGTATACCACAAGTGATTTCCTTCTTACAGTCATAAATTCAATGTACAGAAACAATGCATTGCAGAATGATGCACTTTATAGGGCTTTTTTCTTCCCTTTTTAAAATATAGAACTATTATGATTCTCTTGTGTGGATGATAAATCCAGCTCAAAATTCTACCCACTGTGGGTTCTACCAAAACATAGTGCTGAGAATGAGCTGTGAGAGAATGAATTATGATATACCAGTGGTTCGTGCAGTGTGTGAATGGAAGACAGAAAGGAGTGGAAGAGAAAGAAGGACACACAAAGCAAAAACCAAATATTTTAAAGGTTATTTTTAAAGACACAATAGTATTAGAAGCAACATTAAATAATTTTAAATTAATTGAAGTCCAAACCAGAAAGTGTATACCTTATAAAATTTTAAATTAAATAAGCTGCCTATGGAAAGTATTCTATTAAAAATGAAAGATACAGGCATGACTTCAGGTGTCAACTGTCAGCACCATTATTATTACAATTATTCCTTAAATTGTTTTCTTCACAAGCAATAGCTGATGTACAATTTAGTTCATCAAAGCTCCTATGCATCTGAAACTAAAGGATTTCAAGACTTAGTTATCTCTGAGACCTCTGAAAGACAAATATTTGGACCTAAAAATTCCAACAACCCAAAATAAGGAAAATCAAGATAACAGGTGCATACTCAACATTCGAAATTATTGTAGACATTCACAATTGTAAAGAGTATTTGAGCAGGAGAGACTAAAACTCTTCTAAAAACATGAACCACTTGAAGCACTCCAGTAATTTTCAATTGCTTTGCGATGTGCAAGCAAGGAACCTTGATCACTTTCACAATGAAGCACTTAAGCTCTCTGATAATTTTACACCCTTATAGGCCACATATTTCTGGAACCCCGTCATTTCCTAGCTGAAGTGGTTTTAAAAATATGTGAAGTGCTCCAATAATTTTAAATTATTCTGTGCAATGCAAGCTCAGAACCCTGATCACCTCAAAATTTAAGAGCTTATAAAAATTTGAAGTAGCCCAATATTTCTGAATGATTGGGTATTGTGATTTCACTTGTTTTATAAAGTGCTTCCATTTGCAAGGAATTCTGGTGATAAACTGAAATATAGCTGTTGGCTAGCAAATATAGCCATGTAAAAATATAAGATAATATTAAAAAATAAATCAGAGAACATACTTATGCCCTCCACAAAAATCAAAACTCAAGAAGTACAATGAAAAGGAAAACATATCCTGAAAAATCAGTTGCGAGCAAAGGAGAAAAGACCTGCTGAAAATTTCAGTCACAAGCTACATGTACAGAAACAGCTAACATATTGAAATATACAGTAGATACAATAAATGAAATCCTGCATTGTTTCCAGGAGAGTTATAATTATTCATATGTCTAACATTCTTTACAGATATATTTTGTGAATATCTCTAATGAATACTATTTGATCATCTTGTCAATATATAAGGTACTTAAACACGTCTCACTTTAATCTGTGCTCTCTGGATTTTTTTCTGGGTTATTTTTTCATATAATAAAATCAGACAGGAATATTGTCACTTATACAATGGATAATAATGAAAAATATTATTTATTTCTGCCAGCAGTTCTACTCAACAATGCAATTGTTTACTTAAAAAAAGTAAAAATAGAAGTATTTTTATCTATTGAAGTTTTGTAGATGGTTTGCTATTCTGGAAAGGCTTGGATTTTAACTGATTATGCACAAAATTTTGACAATAAATATAATAGCTACCAGGTTTATCCACCTATATATGGGAAAGTGAGGCTTCTGTATGTGTTGACTTATTTACGTTCATAACCTAAACAAAAAATGACACCCTATAGTAGGAATTTCAGCAGTGTTTGTCGGCTTGTATTTTGACCAGTTCCCATACACACTCAGAAACCTATTTTGGAAAAAATAATCTCACATTCAACATTCATTGTCCTCCTTTATACTTGCCTTTATCTTCCTCCTTCTGCACACATGCAGCAGGATTTTAAATTAGAGGGTTCACAGACTCAGTGTTGTATTTTTCATTAAGTTCCCAATTAATATTTAGTTGAAGTCTGGCTGTGGACAGGACGTTCCTCTCACTGTAAAGCAGTGTCTTGGAAAAAGACAGACTATCTGCTGAAGAAGCAGAGAAAACAGAGATGTTGCCAGGATTCCTGCCCTTTCCACCCAGTGCCAGGAGCTATTATGATCATTGGTAGATATTTTGGTTAATGCAATGGTTCTGCTGTTGTATCACTTTCTGAGGAGCCTGAAATCCACTCAGCAGGGTGACCCATTTGTCTGCTAAGGTGTGTATATAACTTCTATTAGGATTAAGGGTAGTAATGTTCAGCAGTGGAAAAGCAGCTAATAAGGTATGTTACCCTTCAAGCACCTTTTTTCTAAACTTTTCCACAACTAGGTCAGAATTTCCTTCTCAAAGAAGCAAGAGAAGACACTGACATCAAACAGAGACCCTCCTAAGCTACTTCAGCAAAAAGACTAATCAACAAACTGGATGAACTATCCAGACTTCAACAGAATTCTTGTATCTGAGAAAATTTATCATCTCCCATAAACAGCATGTCTCCTGCATTTTTTAACAATACTGGCTTGTAAAGAAGGAATAAAACAATTCATATGATCCCTCACATGAAGAAGCAGAAAATGATATCAACTAATTCTTTTACTAAATTGAAATCCAAATGTTCTGGCATGGAAAAAAAATTTTAAAAAGCTCAGGAATTTTTCTTCAGGTAACAAAACTGGAAAGAGAATATAACTTCTTTCTTAAAAAAAAAAAAATTTATTGCTCTTTCAAACTATGCAGCAGTAGAAATATGTTTTCTCTTTAGCTCTGTTTTCTTGGAGCAAGAGAAAATGAGACTTTATTCCAGGAATTCTTGACATGATTCATTAATGAGATTTTTGTCCAAAGTTTGCACTAGAATATTCACTCATTAAATGTATCCAACTTCCTTTTTCTGGCCCCAGCTTTTAAGAATAGACTATATTGATTATCAAGAGAGGTGTAGGAATGCGATTACTGTTGGAGTGAAATGTACTTTAAGCCTCTGGAAGTGTATTTTCAAACATGGCCAAAGGTACATGTAAAAAAAGTGCTGTTATCCATTTTGCCTCTGAGCTTTTGCACATCTCTGTTTTCTCTTGTGTGTTGGCTTAAAGTGAAAGAAAACTGAGTCAAGAAAGGCAGACTGTAAAACACCCAGTTTAACTTAACAGAAGCAATAGAAAATACAAATAATCTGAGAAGGGGAAGCTCTTTTTAATAGAGATTACAATCATCATGATTTAAGGAACTTTGATTTGGAATATGTTGGATCTGACATGCCATCAGGATGACTCATTGTGCTGAAATACATCATGTTTCACTATTATTGCATAATGTGGCATATTGATATAATCAGATGAATTGTCAAAACAAGATGTCAAGTATGTGAAATTCAAATTAAACAAAGTTTGGGTAAAGTCCTCAAAAGGGACTACATGTATTACTTTAATTACATACTTTACTCCATTTCGAAAAGCAGGTCTTTCTACATTAGTACCTCTTTGGACTTGCATTTAAAATGTCTTCCCTTAATTTAGCCACACATTTTTGAACTGTAGTTTACATTTGCATGGACACCTGGCCAGAGCATATTCTCTCAAAGTAAACATATTATCCAAAATATATTATCTAAAGTATGGGAAAGGAAAGTCCTTTTCTTTCCACAATTTCCCATCTTTTTTGTTGTATACGCACAGTAGTTTTTTAATCTTTTTTTTTCCGTGGTGTCTCAAAAATCTGCTAATGACTAACACTTCTAGAATAGTGCTGGAAGTGACCCTTTTGAGCAGGGCATTAGACAAGATGACTACCAGAGGTCACCTACAACTTCAACCATTCCATAATTCTGTGAAAAATTCTAGCTTTAGCTTTGAGTTTCCGTCTGTTTTCTAAAACCTTTGGAAACATTTGAAAGAGCTGATTCCAATCTGAATCCCATTGCAAAAATGGATGTAGCTGTTATGCCACTTCCATATTCCCAATACTTCATTAGTTATAGGAATAGTCAGACTGATATGGAACAGACCACTGTTCAGACCTGAGTATCTGTGGTCTTTCATTTTGAGTAGTAGTTATACAGGTTTAAGGCTGCAGCACTCCTTACAAAACTTCCTAAATGCAGAGAAAAAAAAAGTTTAGTCCATACAACAACTGTCCAACCTCAGTCCTCATGTAAAAATGCTAGGAAACATTACTTCTGAAAAAAATGAAGTAGAGCTTTAAAAAAAAAAAATCAAAACCGCCAAACACATCCTCGTACATAAATAAGCCAAAACATTTGGAAGCATTTTGTTTTGAATACTTGTAATACATTATGTTGTTTTTTTTTAAAAAAAACTACAAAATACCCCCAAAGGATATAGAAAATGGTTTATTGCTGAACAATAATACAATTTCCATGCTGAAAGACAAAAACTCCCTATCCTGAAATACTGCTGGTTAATTCAAATCCTGCCTGAAACACGGCACACAGTAATAATGATGACAACATTGAGTCCAATAATACAAAAATCAATAGAATGCATTGAACTGCTATCCAAAGCAAATCTAGAATGTCATTTGGATGATTATTAATTAAATTGACACCTGCTAAACTAAATACTAATGAACTAAATACCAACAAACTTTATTTTACATGGAAAATTAAAAAGATTAAGTAACTGTTATATAAAGCAAGCAGAAAAGTAGAGTATATCATAGTACTAACATAGAATCCTGACAATTTTTATGCCTTAGGCTTTCAGATATTTAAAGAAAGAAAAAGTGATTGTATAAATTGTATAAATATAGCTTTAGCAAATGATCTTTTAATATTTATTGATCACAGCCTTGGCATTCAAAATCTAATTATACTAGAAAACTCTGCTATATCCAATGTACTCAGAAATCATTGCCTGAAATTAATCAGCACTCCAAGCACACCATTCCTAATTACAAACTGATCTTTGTAGTGCTTCTTACAACTTTTGTTGATGTTCTTAAACACGATCTGACAAACCTCAAACAAAATCATAATTTCCAGATGACAATTTTGTGGTATCATATATGATACATAATGAAAGTGTTCCACAAAGCATTCAGGTAAATAATCAGAACATAAAAATTCCACTAGAAGAATATGTTTTGCTTGAAATTTCTTTTAAAAAAACCCAAACAGAACAAAAAAACGAATGATCCAGAAATATTCCTTTCTAATCCCAAAATATACCTTCTTTCAGGAAGACTTATTTTCTGCATGCTATTTTTGAAGTCCATTTCTCCCCCTTATTAATTGTATTACAGACTGAGGTTGCCTAAATACTTATCTTAAAACAACAGTTTCTTGTACTTTTTAAGAAGATACCAACTGTGAAAGCTAAGAGCTTTTCACACCTTAAATAGGTAAATTTCCTTTCAGATGAGAGGTTTAAACCTGTTTTAATACAGGGATATTCCTGCTTACCTCAATGATGAACAGGTAGAGTTGTTACCTTGATCACTCTAATGTGTTTTGTTTAGTTATATAAATTAATAGTCTGACACTGAATGTTTTAAGCATGCCAATTAAAGCTAATTTCACAGGGTGTTGTTCAAATAGAACAATGAGTTCCATGTGGCCCATGTAAAATAACTGAGTTAGATCAAGCTTATCACTACAGTATGTTCACGTACATGCAGCAGCACCACTGGGATTTTTTTGTTGTATATTTAAGTTCAGGTACAGAAAGCTTTGATAGTTTTCATCAGTATGTGAGGAAAAGGAAAGTATGTGAGCATAGAAGTCTAGTAAAAGAGAAATTAAATCATAATACACCAGATATGAAAAAAATATTTTTATAAGAGATTTCAGAATTCTTGCCATTATGAATTGGAATTATTTTCCAAGTTTTGACATCTTTTCTGGAAACTGAAAGTAAGTCTACACACATGATTTGCCTTATTAAGGGCCAAGAACCTAAGGAGAAGTAAAATAGTGGATACACCCCAATTCAAAATTTTTCCAATTACACCTGGCAGAACTCAAATCATAGTCTAAGAAAACAATTATTCTTCAGGATGCAGTTAGTAGGGTTTGACAGAGAAAGTAAATCAGTTGCCCTAGCTATTTCCCAAACTGAAGATTTGCCCTTAGATAATACTTAAAGCATAGATAAAAATGCATTAAGGAACGAGGAAGTTATGCTCACAACCACTTTCATCTACACTGAACACTGAAGTACATTGAAGCACTCTCATGGCTTGTGCTCTGGACTCCTTGTCCAACCCCCAAGTTGATATAACACCATAAACTTGAACAATTTCACAGCAGATTCTTGTAATAACTGGCATCAAAGTTACACATTTTCATTAAAAAAACAAAAGTACATTCAGCTCCAAGAGTCATTCAAGCTCTAGGACGTTCAGTTTAATCTTCTATACAGGTGTTTCATATTTCTTATATACCTATTTGAAATGTTCAGTGAAGGAAGCAATGTTTCCCTCAATAGAAGATTATTTAGAAAAGCAGCACATTGTAAATTCTCTTTCTAGTAGTCCAAGAAAAAGCTGATGCAGTAAATAAACTTCTAGTTCTAAATTATGAATATCCTGTGACAGGTGTGTCTTTAATTGCTGAATACAAAAACTGGGTCACTTTAACTGAAGAGAATTGAGCCCCAAATTTGCAAATTCAACATTAACTAACTAAAATCCCTGGCTACTCAAGGTACTGTTTTCTGAGTCTTTGAATGAATTATAGAAAAGTAAGTGCAAGTATAGTCTCCTTTTCAGATTTAGCAAAAAGAAATATGTCTGTCTGTTAAGAAACTGACGAGATCCTTCACCTTTCCTTTTTTTAAGAAGTTTATCCCAGAAACCTTACGAAAGGCATTCCATAATCTGTAACATCTCACTATTGATCTAGAAAGCAATCATTAAATCCTTCTATCTTCACAGACAAAGATTTATCACAGCTTTAAATAATAATTTCACAGCATCACAGAACGGGTCATGTTGGAAGGAACTACAGTGGGTCATTTGGTCCAACCTCCCTGCTCAACCAGGTTCATCCTAGAGCCTATCGCAGAGAATTGCATACAGACTGTGCTTGAATATCTCCAATGAGGGAGACTCCACAACCTCTCTGGGCAACCTATTCCTCTGTAGAGTCACCTTCACAGTGAGTTCTTTCTTATATTGGGTGAAACATCCTGTGCCTCAGCTTCCTCCCATTGCCTCTTGTCTTATTGCTTGACATCACTGAGAAGAGCCTGGATCCATCTTCTTGACACACTCCCTTCAGATACTCATGGACATTGATGAGGTTCTCTCTCAGACAATCTCTTCTCGAGGCCAAGCAGATTCAGCTCTCAGCCTTTCCTTGTAAGAGTCCCACGATCAGCTTCTTTTCCCTCTGCTGCTCCAGGAGCCCTGTGTCTCCCTTCTACTGAGAAGGCCAAAGCAGGAAACAGCTGGACCTTGTGTGAGGCCCAGATGTGGCCTCACCAGGGCTAAGCAGAGGGGCATGATCACCTCCCTCGACCTGCTGGTCATGATCTTCCCAATACACCCCAGGATAACACTGACTTTCTTGGCTCATGGACAGTTTGTTGTCCACCAGGACCCCCTGTCCTTTCTCTGCAGAGATGCCTTTCAACAGATCAACCCCCAGCCTGTACTGGTGCATGGTTTGTTCTCCCCCAGGTGCAGGATCCTGCATTTGCCAGTTCTTCTCTGCCCATTTCTACAACTTGTTGAGGTCCTTTTGAAGGGCTGCACACCACTTTGGTCTATCAGCCACTTCTCCCAGCTTTGTGTCATCAATGAGCCTCCTGAGGAGGCACTCTACCCCTTCATCCAAGTCATTCATAGAATCATAGAATCATAGAATCATAGAATCAACTGGGTTGGAAAAGACTTCTGAGATCACCAAGTCCAACCCTTTGTCCAACACCATCAGATTACTAGACCATGGCCCTCAGTGCCACATCCAGTCTCATCTTAAAAACCTCCAGGAACAGTGAATCCACCATCTCCCTGGGCAGCCCATTCCAATGGCTGATTACTCTCTCTGTAAAAAATTTCTTCCTAATATCCAATCTAAACCACCCCTGAAAAAGCTTAAGATCTTGCCCTCTTGTTCTACTACTGGTTGCCTGGGAGAAGAGACCGACCCCTAAGTGGCTACAACCTCCTCTCAGGTAGTTGTAGTGATGAGGTTTCCCCTGAGCCTCTTCTCCAGGCTAAACAACCCCAGCTCCCTCAGCCTCTCCTCATAGGACTTGTGTTCAAGTCCCTTCACCAGCCTGGTTGCTCTTCTCTGGACCTGCTCCAGAACCTCAATGTCTTTCCTGAACTGGGGGGTCCAGAACTGGACACAGTACTTCAAGTGTGGCCTCACCAGTGCTGAGTACAGGGGAAGGATCACTTCCCTGCTCCTACTGGCCACACTGTTCTTGATGCATGCCAGGATGCCACTGGCCTTCTTGGCCACCTGGGCACACTGCTCTCCAACCACTCTGTGCCCAGCCTGTAGAGTTGCATGGGGTTATTGTGGCCAAAATGCAGGACTCGGAACTTGGCCTTGTTAAACTTCATCCCACTGGAGTCAGACCATCTCTCCAGCTTGTCCAGGTCCCTCTTCAGAGCCCTCCTGCCTTCCAGAAGATCAACACTTCCCCCTGACTTCATAAATAATTTAAACAGTATTGGGCCCAATATTGAACCTTGGGGGACACCACTAGTGACAGAACTCCAACTAGATCTTGTGCCACTGGTTACAACCCTCTGGGAACTGTCATTCAGTCGGTTCTCAATCCAACTCACTGTCCACTCATCCAGTCCACACTTGCTGAGTTTGCCTATGAAGATGTTGTGAGACACCGTGTTGAAAGTCCTGCTGCAGTAGAAATAATCAATATCCATTGCTCTGCCCTCATCTATTCAGGTAGTTGGTTCATCAAAGAAGGAAATCAGTTTGGTCAACCTTTAGTGCATCCATGCTGACTACTTCTCATCACCTTCTTGTCATCCACATTGATAGAGATGGCCTCCAGAACAAGGCACACCATCGCCTTTCCAGGGATTGAGGTGAGACTGACTGGCCTCAACTCACATTTGAACCACACATTTGAGCATGTGTAGTGTCTTCCCCCAGAGTCTATTTCTTGCAAGTACGGTCCATTTTAATTTACAATGGAAATGAAATAAAGAAACTATATAGCTCATCTATCATGCCTTTTCAAGAGTACTGTTAGGCTGCACTTCTGACTAAACACAACCAAAGAAGTCATTCTAAGTGGTTTATAAATATGTGCTGAGATCTGGACCATGGAATAATTTAAAGTTATTTGCATATCATTCTGATAGTCTTGTATTACCACAATTATTTTGTTAATTTTCGTAATTTTTTTTTTAATCAAAGAATACCTCTGAAGACTACTCATAAAGGTTTTCTTAAATCTTATGTCAGCGATAGCCTGAATAATTCTTTCTGACACCTTTTTTTTAGTGGTTATAACTGCTCAGAAGAGATAGTAACAGCCTTTCTATCACATATGGAGATTATGATAACTAATGAAAGACAAATAGTGTTATTAGAAAACATAGAACAATATGGAAAGGCTGTTGGATCTTTGAAGCCTACATCCTTTTTAATTTCTTTATAAATATGACTGCTGTTTTAAGGGGAATAAGCTCACATAAGATTTGGTCAAAATTGCTGTTATCTGAAGGCACTTGGCTGTCTAGAGTTGCTTGATAATTCTGACGTGCTTAATTCTAGTGTGCTTCAACTTTCTCATTTAAATATCTCTTCCCATCAATCATTAGTGCTTTCCTTCCTGGGTCATTGAGAGCATAATACTTCATTGTGTCAGCTGAAGGTGTGCTGACCTACTTTTCCTGGTTAATTTCAAGGGTAGGATCAGATGTTCCATTGCTTTTAGTAATTGATCTAACGATAGATCTTTACTAGAGCACCCATGACATGGTCTGAGGGGCATTCCAGGCATCAGTGACTTCAAGGGCATAATTGAAATGAAAAATTCACCAATCAATTAGGTAACTTGACTGCATAGTTTGTTCTTGAAAATTATTCTTTAAAAAACATATTGTTTTTCTTTGACAAAAACTGGGGATTAATGCAGAAGATCATATGAAAGTTGCTACTACCTTTTGGTATTTAGTATTATTTTTAATGTTAGAGGCACCTTAGCCATCTTAATTTTACATTAACTACAAGTGTAAAACCAAAAAGGTGCTAAAACAAAAGAATCATCAATCACAGCAAAAACAATAGTTTGCCATAGAAGGTGCAAATAAATAGTTCCAAACAAAACAATCTCTTAGGAGTAGACTTCTAAACTGCTAAAGAGGAGACACATTTGTCAATTTGTTCTCACTTTCTTCTTCTGGCACAACACAAAATTTGATTTTTCAGGTTCCCCTCTGCAGTGTGGTTTCATAAAATGTTACTTCAGTGTTTGCACTCCCACAGGCAGAGGACATACACATCTACCAGGCAAGCTTCAGATGTGCCTGGATTTTCTTTTTTTCTATTTTTTGCTATTGGAAATGGTATGATATTATTACCAGAAGGGGGAAATATCTGTCCAAAACACAACTACAACATGAACAAGACTCTCATAAATGTATAAATAATGTAAAGTAAAATGCAAAATGTAGCATATTTAGATAGCTTCTGAAATGTATAGATGTTTAGCTAGTTTTTTTCACCTATTTTCTATTATTGCAGATAATGCACATCATACAGTTATGGGAAACAATGAATTCACACAGTGTCTGTATTAAGAATAAAAAATTCACACAGATAAGTACTTTCAGCTATTCTTTTCTCTATTAGATTGCTTGTTTTAGAAAAAAGGACTTTTAGATTACTAAAATTTGCTTTTTAGAATTAAAGTCTGTATAAATTGATGCAATGTTTCAGCTGTGGAAACACTACTGGTTGAACAATAATAATAATAAACCAAATAATAATTACTTCTTTTAAGTTCTTGTGTAGAAAACAAATAAAAAAATTTGTCTGTATGGAAAAATCAAAATATATATATTTACATAAAGTGTTACAATTTACTTAATGAACAATTTCTATTAAAGCCCAAACTGATTTTTTTTCAAAAGTCTACTGTAAAAATTCAAATTAAAAGTTAATATTTTAAAAACTATATTCATGATGTTTGTCTTTCAATATAGTATTTAAAATTATTATGAAGATTGTTTGAAACCAAAATAATTTCAAGTTTCTACAAGTGTTGTTTATGTGGTCTGTTAATGGAAACAAAAGCTATGGCATATGTAACCAATCAAAATAGCTCAAGTTTCCTATACTTACAATATGATAATCCCCACAACCAGATCACAAACAATCCTGTGGATGCAATATAGATCCATAAAATTTGGTTGAATAACTTTAAAGCAAACATCACATAGCAAAAGAAGGCTAAATTTATTACAGAGTACTTCACCTAGTACATTTGAAATATATTACACTCTAAACATACTATGAATAAGAAATATTCCTGTATTATATACATTCACATTTTTTGTGATGTCATTAGACACCACAGGTTTCTTAGAATGGACACAAATGAACAACTTAAATGAGACAATTACTTTCCATTTTATTGAGAATTGGCACAACAATAACAACCACCACCCAGAAGACAGACATATGTCAGTCTTTGAGCATTTGCAAAGATTTTCTGGGGACTGACAAGAGAGAACACGAAATTCTGTGACATTATACTGAACTGAGAAAATAAAACACAGGGATTGCCAGGGACAAGAAAAACTCTGGAAATGATAGCCCTGAGAAAGAATAATAGAGAATGATTGGCGGCAGTGGTAATAGGCAAAAAAACAGTAATGGCTTTTAAAGAGATCATTTCTATTTGTGTGATTCCGACTGTATCTAAAGAAACAGTTTGTGCATCTAAGGACCCAGATCCAGGAAGAATGAATGAGTTCTCCAGAGAAAGATGTCTCAACTATATTATGTCTACTGGAATAAGTGGGTATAATACTTTGATACTTTTGATAAAATGATACTTTTGCTAATTGTCTGGGTTAAGTCATGTAATTTTGCAGATGAAAACTTCATCTGAAAAATTTTTCATGTGTATGAAGTTAACTATTTGTATACTTCTTCAGAAATTCCAGATGGACACTGAGATTATTTAAAAAAATAGCAACCTGTCTTTCTTCATTAGCTGTAGGCAAAGTAATCACAGTTCAATTTATGTAGAACACAAAAAAATTCCTATTTAGATTACTTCCAAAACATACAGACCAGATGATATGACATCTTGACATGCACTCTCCTTAAATCATAGTTACTAAATATCTGATAAATTTTAGCATGAATTATATTTGGACCTTTGTAATAATTGAGTAGAAAAATGATGAAATGGTGGAAGTTGGAAGGGCTCTCTGGAGATCGCCTAGTGCCAATCCCTCTGCTCACAAAATCTTGGTGATAGCAGATTATCCAGGACTCTCTCCAGCCAGGAGGAGACTCAACAACCTCTCTGCGCAGCCTGTTTGGCTGTTTGACCACAATGCTGCTGACCAGGGTGCATCAGGTACAGCATTGCCAGCCTGTCAAGGGAGGGGTTCATCCCACTCTGCTCTGCACTGGTGTGGCCTCACCCTGAATATTGTGGCAGTTTTGGACACTGCAATATAAGAAAGATATTAAACCGTTAGAGAGTGTCCAAAGGAGGGCAATGAAGATGGTGAAAGGCCTTGAGGGGAACCCATATGAGGAACAGCTGAGATCACTTGGTCTGTTCAGCCTGGAGGCTGAGGCAGACCTCATTGTAGTTTAGAGCTTCCTCATGGGGGGAAGAAGAGTGGCAGACACTGATCTCTTCTCTGTGGTAACCAGTGACAGGACTCAAGGAAATGGCCTGAAGTTGTTTGTTTCAGGGGAGGTTTAGGTTGGATATAAGGAAAAGGTTCTTCACTCAGAAGTGGTTGGGCACTGGAACAGGCTCTCCAGGGAAGAGCTCTCTCACAGCATCAAGCCTGACAGAGTTCAAGAAGCATTTGGATGATATTCTTGGGCACATGGCATGACCCTTGGGGATGATCCTGTGCAGGGTTGAGAGTTGGACTCAAAGATCCTTGTGGGTCCCTTCCAACTCGACATAGTCTATGATCCTGTGGAATGTTGCCTTTTCATTAGTGATCAAGTATTTCAACAGGACAAAAGGAAAAAATAGCACACCAAGAAATAAAAATAATCCACACACACAAAACCACACCTGTAAACAATGTATATATTTTTCAAATCCCTTAAATATGTTGAACAACATAACAAAAAATAAAGCATTTTAACTTCACTACTGAATACCTGAACGTTTTTTAGCCCTTAGCAAGGGGACCTTACTAGCTCTAAAACATTTACATTCTATGATTTTTTTTTTAATACTGTGAAATAGATCTCTCTTGGGAAGTTCACTTCAAATACACCTAATTATTGACAGTATTGGTAATGCTATTAAAATAAATTTAGAAGATTCATTATTCTAGATATTATATATTACTTCAGTTCTTGAAGCTAAACTTTACTTTTATACATCAGCAATATGACCTAATGAAGCAGCCAGAAAATGAAGATCCATGACGTAGTGGTGATAGAATTGGGATTCTCAGCTTGTCTGAAGTTACAGTATCTGCTTCTTCAGTACCTCTGCTTGGCTATTGCAAAGGCAAGACAAATTTACAGGTATTTAACTTAGTCACCAGATTTTATGTCAACAAATCACAGCAGTATATCTCTCACATCAGTTATGGGTGTGACTGGACTTGGTATCAATTTCCCTGTGTTTGCCAATGAGGACATCTTTGAAGTCATTATTCCTACTCAGACATTAAAAGTGTTACAAATTTTTGCCTCAATCCATGCAGATGAGGATGCAGAAGACAATTTTCCACAAAATACTGCTGCTGAATCCATTAAGTATGTATAAGACAATGAAAAGAAATAAGAACTTTCTTCCTAGTTGAATGTTTTGATGTCTTCGGCTGACAGAGAGGATGGCCTTCCAGAAATTTCCTTGAATCTCTGCCTAGAAGCATCACTTTCATCTTATGTTTATCATGAGCCAACTGCTTTCTCTCAAACTGCATATATATCTTCCAGGCACTTCCAAATAGTTATGGAACTGACACAAATCAGACTTTTAGAATTAAGAATACTTTAAAATATATTTTTAAATATTTAAGGAATGCATCAAACAGAAAGGGGGAAAGAAAAAAAAGGAAGGAGGAGCATGTTCTGGTAAATTTAGCAAGATAAAACTTCTAACCGTGATGACTTTTATTAAAGTATCTCTTACTGGTTTATGGTGGGTATATATTTTTAAAATTAGGCAGTGCCAAAGGCACTATGTTTGTGTTCTTTGAAGTTGATACAACCAGATACAGTAGACCTTATGTTAGGAATGAAATATTTTTGCAGGAGAAACTGATGCTAGACAAAGAGATTTCAGTCTTCATATCCTGATTCAAGCTTTCTGGTGTAACCACCAACTTGTATGATTCTCACTGTTTATTTCACTGTGTACCTTCTGAGTTTTCTTTAAATATATATGAAGACATTACTGAGAATCTGATTCAATAAAATGTATGTCCAGACCTCCATGCCCTGGAAGCTCAAACAATGCTGCAAAAGCTGCAGAAATGGGACATATTTTCTATTGAATTGGGTACCGAGAATGCTCATAAGTTTTTTGTATTGATTTTTGTAACAGCCAGCAGTGAAAGACACAGACAATATTAGCTTCCTCCACTACAGGTCTGTGGATTTCACTTTCTGCATGCAACAGGGCATGGAGTGAAAACAGCAACAAATTTAAAAAGAGAGTACAGGCTAATTTTTATTCCATATAAAATCAAATATCTACCTTACTATAAAAAAATAATTTTCAAGATAGAGACCCTACTATGATTAAAAAACTAGACAAGACTCAAGTGTGGTCATATCTGCACTTTTTAAATGCTTTTACCTAATATTAGCACTGTATGTTGATGTTTGCACCCTACAGAAAAAGACTACAGCCCTGAATCACAAAAATAAGTAGGACATCACAAGAAATTGAAAAAAAATCTTATTTGCAGAAAAACAAACAAACAAACCAAAAAACCAAAAAACCAACACTTGATAGCTAAAAGCTCAAATTTCTCAACTATCATTCCACCAAAACTGTTCTGGGGTATTTTTATGCAAGATAGACAAGACTAAAGTAGCTATTCTTTCACCTCAATTACAGTGGCTTTCTGTTAACAGCACCAACACCATCCATGTTTGCATTTTCAACATCATGTTGCAGCTATCAGAAACCCAAGTAATCTGTTGCAAAGCTACACTGAGCTCAGTTATCTTCTAAGTTAACCTGTGAGCATCAGCTGCCCAATCCTAGCCTACTCCATGTCCTGGTTTCAAAACCACAACTGCATCTAAAAGACGACCAAGTGATGCCATACACACAAATGAATTTAAACATTTCAGATTACTCAGCATCAGTAGTAAGTCCTATGGAGTATAGTTCCTGCCATTCTAAACTGGACCAGCTGATGTGCTGTGTTACCTCCTAATAAGCATTGTAGAGATTAGAAGGATCTCATAAAAAATGAACAAGGATCTGAAAACTTACAGAACTTGATTTGAGATGAAAATTTCTGATTTTCTGTATATGCTGCTACAAGGCACTGAGTCAAACACTGGGCTTGTATAACAGATATAAATTTTTAATAATTACAAAGTTGGTCGAAGAATCATACTATGGAACATGAGACAAGAATAAAACACTAACAAAAGCCTTACCCTCACCCATCACCCACCACCCTCCCTGCAATACAAAACCAAAACTACCTTAGGCATAGTGAAATCCTATTTACTTTTTCTAAAATAGACTCCAGTAGGATAAACATGCATTTCAATTCTCATCCAAGGAATTTCTCTTTTGATATAAATGTATAAAATCCTTGCTATATAAGAAAAAAAATGTGAAACTAATTTCAATGTTTAATTGTAAGAGGAATATCAAATGTGTGTAATTAACCTTCATATCCAAAGTCTTTTAACACAATGAAGATACCAATAAGATTTTAATCTGAAATTCCTGAACCTCTTTATGACTTCCTCTCAGTTTTACAACAACAACCTTTAAAGAGTTGGTATAAACATTTATTAAGAAAAAAAATTTACAGAAAATGAAAGGTAAAGAAAGTCTCCCTTGGCATTCTCCCATAGTTTAGAAATGAGTACTGTGTAAGCAAAAAAATGATCATGTTTGGCAGTTGCAATTCTTTAAAATTGTTATATTGTGTTAATAGGGACCAGTTGCATTTTCTAAAATCCTTAAGACTTAAAACATGGTTTTACTCAGAGAATACCTTGATTGCAGCAGAATTAGAGGCAAGTATAAGATTACATACCTCTCTACATGTTGGAAGAGCTTTGTATTTTTTTTTTTTTTAATAATTGTAGAAGACATTTTTTAACTCTTTCTCCTGTTCAGGCTTATTTGTACATGATGTTGAGAGCTATGGCTTAGATACTAATTTTTTCCTTAAATCCAAGAAAAAAAAAGAAAGAGAAAAAGTAAACTTTCGTAGAGTGAATACTTATAGAAAATAACTAATGCAAACAACTATCTCATTGTTTTTAAGGCAATATATACTGTCAAATATTTGTTTTACCTCAGCCATACTTGCAGCTATGAGTTTTTAGAAATATGAATCCATATGGAGTTGTAATGTAATTCATATATAAAAAGATACTTTCAGTTTTTAAATTAAAGCTTGGTCCATAATTGAATCCGGATCTCAAAATCAGTAATATAAATCCATTTTTTCAAATTTAATTGAACACTTGCTTCACTAAAGCTTAGTTTATGTATCAACAGAATTTTTTGCCCATCTACTTGAAAACAGCAAGAGAATGAATTCAGTCATATAATGTTTAATATAATACATAACCTTTATAAAAAAGTAATTCAAGAGTGGTAAAAAGTTTGCTTACAAGCAGGTTTTATATTTCTAAATAAACAGAAATCTCACCATAGTATGGGACAGCTGAAGTCCAAATTAGAGCTCAAGTTCTTTGATTAACATTTTATATGTCATATCATTATTACTTACATACAGATTTTCTCATTGATGTTCCTGTTGATTAAGTATTTATGGTCACTGCTTTTTGCTTCTCTAACATCAACAATGTCCGGGCCTGTTACCCTTTATTACATACAGTCAGCTGATGTACTATATAGCCAGTGGCCCATGATAAAAATGGACTCTACAATCAGAACAGTAAGAAAATCAAGTTGATATAACTAACAATTTTTGACATCTGATTTTGATGGAAATGGGACTATGCTTTTCAATCATATGTATTCAAATACTAAAGAGGAAAATTTATTCACAATTTGTAACATTTTTAAAATTGTGTGTTAAGAGTTAGATAGAGTTTCAGTATCACATGAGGAAATTTTCAAAATATATAAAATCCAGCAATCTGCTACTTTGTCCTTTTGGACTTCACATTTTGTTTTTGACCAGTGAAGACCTGTGTGCAATCCTTCAAAGAGGATTGATGGCTGTGGGAAGAGGAGAGGTATCTATCCTTAACCAGAACAAGTCCCAAGAGGCAACTACTACATCTTCTAACACTTTATTATTGGTTAATCTGGGGGCTTCTTTCACTCAGATGCCATAGCTAGAAGGATGTCACTGAACAAATCAATACCTACTGTCTTGCCATTGATGTGTCTGCTACCTTAAACAACAACAGCTGTGTCTATGATCATCTCAGAGTTGTTCAGGATACTAATTGTAGTAAGCACGCTACTCCTTCTAACAAAGAGTCTGGGAAGATGTTGTCCTCCTAATACATATTTGAAGAGTTTGCTGCACACTCTCCAGTAGCCTTTGCCATCTAATTTTCTGTCTTTACTGGTTCCAAAAGGGTTTCACTTCCATTTAAATTAAAATTAATGTTTACTTTTGGCTTAATGTTGAAAAAATTAAGATATTAATTTATTAACAGAAGTAGATGCTTGCAGTCCTTACACCATATTGACATTAAGAAGCAATATGTTTTACACAGATTTAACCTTTTTTTCTAGACTTCTTAACCTAAAATAATCATCCAGCACTTCTTAAAGCATTGCATGGGAATGAGTTAAACATATATTTAAATTCTTCTAAATATATTGTTGGAGACAGTCAATGACTGGATGTGGCACTGAGGGCCATGGTCTAGTAACCCGATGGTGTCGGATCAAGGGTTGATCTCAGAGGTCTTTTCCAATCCAGTTGATTCTATGATTCTGTGATTCTCTGTCTTAGAGGGTGTTTTACTGAAAGGTGGTGAATGAGTATGACAGGAGTGAATATTGGTTGCTATGGGATATTTTCATGGCTTTTTCTTGTGGGTTCACTAGAAGAGTTTACTGAAGCTAATAATGCAAAACTTATAGTTCTCATTACACCTCTCTAGCCACGTTTTAACTTCTGACATTCCCTCTGCTCGGTGTTAGGTCTCCACAAAGCCTTCTCCTCTGCATTGTCCCAGGAGCAACCACTTCAACAACTGTCCCAGGTCCCTCAGGGAAAGCTGGCTTAAACTGGTCCTGAGTCATGTCCTGCTGCCACAGTCCTTCAAACACTAACATACTCCAACTCTTATATCCTGATTACTGCACATAACATAGCTATTATACTATTTCCTTAAAAAAAAAAAAAATCTACTAGTGAAAGAAAAAGGGAGCATTCACATAGTGGAGAGCATAGACTAGATCTGTAGGAACAAGCCCTCTACACTGATACTGCATATTAGAAACTCACATTCCTCCTGAAATGTCTCAGATTACTTAAACAGACCTTTGGAGATGGGTAAACAGGCTGTGGAAAGGGCAGATCCACTTTTAAAAAGCATTTGGTATTCAACAACCATTTTACTGTGACTTTCAGCAAAAAGTTGAAATCAGCCACGTCTGCCACAGGATAAGAAAGTCTGTCCTCACATGAATAAATATTAAAAAAAAAATTAAAAAAAATTCACTTTCATGGTAAATGAAAATGAAGGTCAAATAATTCCTATAGTTTTCTGGGTGGAGGAGTAGATAGCTCAATATATTCAGAAATTATGTGGAAATAGGGATGGATAGACTGAGGGGATGAAATTTGGTTAAGATACTATTTAAGGAAATAAAAGCATAATAGTTTCAGAATGTAGAATCCTTCCAATATCAAAGGAGATGAAATTCAGTGCAGTTAAATGGGTGAAGCATGTGAAAAGATCCCATAACTTTCCATGTAATGAGGAGATCTGGTCTGATTACTGCTGCAAACCTCAAGTCTTTTAACCAGATATTTCTACAAAACATAATTTCAATTATCAGACAGAGTATTAAAAAAAAAAAAAGCCCTAACAATGCTAGAAACAAAAAGCATCACTTCTGCAGTGCTTCTGCATTCTGAACAACCTGTGTATACATATTCTAGAGTGCACTAACTTAAGGATTTTCTCTAGAAGCATTTTCTCCTTGTACAGAACAAGTTCAGAGAAAGAAAACCGAGGATGATATGAAGTAATTTTTCTCCAAATTGAGATACATGTGTGATTGAAAGCAAGTGTTAAAAGCTGAGAAGCCCTTGATTTTCAATCTTGCACAACTAGAAAATTTAATAATTAAGATCTGCATCTAAGGTCATTAGAAACTCATCTATCCCACAGAGATAAGAGAAATTTCCCTTCCTGTCATATATCCGACATACTCTAAAACACAAAATTGGAGACTCTCGGATATTCCAACTCAGGGTCAATTAGAGTCTCTCTGTATAATACTGAGTCATGAATGAAGGAGCAAATGAATAAAAATATAGTTTTTCACAACCATTGAAAAGGAAAAATGAAGAATCAGGCTACTGTGTACTACAGCATCTTTACTAAAGTAGCTGCACCTGAACTGGCTTAGGGAACAGGAACTAGAAGACGAAATCCTCATGCCAATGAAGTAAAAAAATTTGCCACTGACTCCACTGCAGCTAGATTTATCAAAGCAATGAAATCCCAGTGGAAAAAGACAAATCAGGAAAAGATGTCTATAATATGAATTACAGCCAAACATGAATTACAGGCTTTTGCGGGAAGGTTGAAGAAGCCTTTCCAGAAAAGAACTCTGGAATAAAACAAAATTGTAGTAGTAGATCCTTGCTTCCTCCCTGCCCTATTCAGCAGCTAAATAAAGACAGTCTTTCAAGGCCAGACTTGCAGAATGCCACAGCATTCATCTAACCCTGCTCCTATTGGAAACAATCCATTGTCTTCTAAGCCAAAAGCGTCTTAAAAAAATTCCAAAATGAGTATTCCATCTTTTAAACATATGTTTGGTGTTGCTGAAATCAGAAAATAGGAGGAAACCATGTGAACTAAATTAAATGTATCTGAAAACTAATAGTACTAAGCTAAACCTGAAGTTAGTAACAGCATATCTGACATTCTTTTAAAAAGTAAATAATTCATCAGAACTTTGGAATAATATCTTCTAAGAATCCCTCCATTTCAAAATTGAAGCAATGATTCTCAGGTTGGCAGAGTTGGCAGAGGAAGTACTATAGTTTATGAAAGTACAGTGCAAATGATGCAACATGTAGATAACATATTGATGTCAGAGCACAGGTACAAGGAAGAACTGAGGGTTCAGAAATTTTTAAAATCCCTCTATAGCTAAAGATTACACAGGTATTCACATTCACAAATTTTTATAGTAGGGGACTGAGAGAGAGACTTTTAGCAGCTCTTGAGTGACTGTAATATTCAGAAGGTAAAGACTGCTCTTGCCTGGTAGGTAACTCGCTTTTATTTTCATTTCCTGTTCAGGAGTGAGATTACTGTTTGGGGAGAGTTAAATCTATTTCAGGCATAAGAATCATTTATCCCTGGAGGTGCTGAGCTTCGATTAATAGCTCTTGGATTCTTCTTATTCATCTTAACTCCAATTTGTGCTGCTTGGCACTAAGGGTCCAGTTTGTTGCTTTCCTCATTTTCAGTTCTCCCTTCCCCCACCCAGCACAGTGTATCAGAAAAACTTCCACGCTGCCACCTTAGTTTAGGTATATATTTTCATGTAAAGTTAGTGTTCAACTCCTGATTCCTCAGTATTTCTCTCATGTTGAGAGTCGTACTGAGGCTACATAATTTTTGATGTTAATGAAGGTCTGAAACAATGTTAAATCAGAAATATATCTGCTCGACATGTTATTTTTTAAAGCTAGCTATAAATCAGATATGACATCTGTTTCAGCATTTGTTGTCTCTCGATTTTAATTTTTGTGCAATAAAATCTTCGCACATGTTGCAGATTAACCACTTGTAAAATTATGATTTTATATTCTGAAGCCATTTGCAGCTGTAATATAAGTACAAATTTAATCCAGAACTCCTGAACCTCATTTATTTTGTACAGTTCAGAACTCAAATCAGTTTGCTGAAAATCTTATAAATACTTAGAGCTAGAATGTACTCTGAGTGTGCATCTCACACAAGAGGGAGATTTTGGATTATCTTTCATTTGATTGAAGCCTAAACAAGAAATCCTTAATGTGACCCTTGCATTGCCTGATGCTTCAATTATTCCACACGCTCACTGCTCTCATCTACTTTTCCTTAAACAGCAGAAAATTAAGTCTTCAGCCTCACAAGGAATAGTGGGGGACCAAAGGCCTGTCTACGCCACCTTTTTCAACTAGCTTGAATCATTCATGAATTCAGTTTGCAACTTACTTTCTGTTAATCTAATGGTTTTTCATTATGAGAGAAGTAAACACCTAAAAAATCCCAGGTATGTTCAGCCTTGTCAAATTAACATCAACTTGCCAAGATGATATGCATATAAATTATATATATATATATACATACATGTATTTGTGCACATACACAAACATGTATATCAAAACCCTATGCAGAAAATGAATATTTTATAGAAACAAAAATACCTATTAACTGTGTATAGCACTTAAGAATTTCTACCTAGCTCTCTAGCATCTTTACTTTTTGATTATTCATAATAGAGCTCGATTCACAGTATCTGTCACTCCTAGGCATCATAAACACTTCTTTATAAGATCTATGGCCACTGACTGCCACAGCCACCACTACTATCTTACTACCAGTTCAGATGTAGACCCTTCAATGGGAACAAACCCATAACTTTAGAAAATATACTGCAGACAGGAATGGGCAACAGAGGCCTTAATGTGATATCTAAGGATCCTCTGGCTTAGTGGAATCCTCAAGTGGCACAGAAAATGCAAAAGCACTTCCTTATTATATGAAAGGATTAATTTGTTTATCTTTAGCAATGCAATTGTTGTTATACAAAATGAAGACTTTTTCTGTTCCCAGAGAGGTTTTCCATCTTTTTTATTCATACTTTAAAAACAGGAATTGTAAGAAATTCTGAGATTATAATTTAACTAGAGGCATAAAAACCTATTCATGAAAGAATTAAAAATACCAGAGTTGCTTTCAAAACTAGAAAGACAAATCAAACCAGTACTAGTTAAGAAATTAAAAACATTTAGCATCAGTCATTTTAGAGAAATGCAGCATGTCAGATGAAAAATTAACATGATGAAAACATTAAAGGAAAAATATTGACAGCTGAAGAAAAAAAAGAAAAAAAGAAAAATGTGAAGAGGTAAATGAATGCATACCCAAAGGTTGCATGTGCAATCTTGCAATACATATACAAGGAGTAAAAAGTCATTGAGGATGAGCTGGAAAGTCCAAAATGTAATCAAAAGTAAGGAAAAAGGAAATATGAGGCATAAAACATCAGCTACACAGCAGTACTGAGAAGATTAGAGAATGAAGTTAAGAGAGAGTGCAAAAAATGATAAGAAAATTAAGGGTAGAAAATGAAAAGCAGATTGCATGAGGGTTTGAGATAAATCAGAATTTTTTAAAGTACATGGAGAAGAAGAGGTCAGCAAGGAGGAAAAGAGTAGGACCTCTCAGAAATGGGAAGTGTAATTTATTCACAGAAGAGGTAGTTACTGCTATCAGTTTAAACAAATCATATCAATTTTCAGAAAGGAGGATATGGAATGAATACTAGAAAACAGTCATACATTTTGCATTTCTTGGGTTATAAAGAGAAAATAATGAAAGAAATTTTATCATTCAATGGAAACTGATGAAGCAATTGTACAGTGTGTTCAACTGGACTGCCTGGATCTGATTTGAAGCATGGGCTTTTGGAATAGAGTCCATGGTTTTTACAGCACTAAGCACAATAACGGCCTGCTATAAATAAGTCATCAAGTTTCATCAAACTCTGAAAAAAAATGAGATGCTGAGAAATCTCAAAGTAGATGGGGAAAGATTTTGTTAGTATTACAAAAAGCTTTTTGAAAGTAACATTTTAACATCTGAAAATGGGAAGAGGTAAATAAGTCCAAAATTTAGATAATCCAACATATAATTATAAACTAACTTGGTAAATTTAAGTAACACTTAGTGTATATGTTGGAAATTATTGCAACCACTTATGCATCTGTAGGGATGAGATTAAAAATACCATTATATACATATATATTGGTCTACCCTGGCCTCCAATCGGGAGGCCTGGAGACACACCATCTATAACGCTACTGCGTTTGAGAACACACGCAGGATCACTCTCGAGGAGAAAAAACAACGCAGAAAGAATCGCGTCTCGTCGATATCACCTGGGGAGTCTTTCTGCTGTACGTTCTGCAACCGGACTTGTCTATCTCGCATTGGCCTTTTTAGCCATCAGCGCGCTTGTAGCAAGCGTGGGTAGAGCCCCTCTCAAATCTTCGTTCGCAAAGCCTAACCGTGATGATGATGATATATATGTAACTCCTTGTTAATTACTCCTTTATGGCATAGAGCCCAGAAAACACTATTAGGGTGGAGGACAAAAATGATAAATAGATAAATAATCAATTTGTAAATACTTTTATTATTGTTAACTTCCGTAATATTAAAGACTTTACAAAAATCCTATTAATATCTTTCTTTGTTTTGAATTTCTATAGTATGTTAGAAATTTGTGGCTGAAAGAAAAAAAAAACCCAATGCCTTTCAGGAGACTGCATTGACAAGGGTAGTGAAAGAAGAAATCTACTCACCAACTGATTAGGAGTAAACACCAAACAGCTGCTTCATCCAGCTGAGGAATTCAACTTTACTTTTCCATATGTTTTCTGAAATAGCAAGGAAAAACGATTTAACTTGACCAGAGAACAAGAAATAACAATAATCTTGTCTTGGTACCTTTGCCAAAACAATGATTTCCTTTAGAAGGGATTTAACACCAGAAAGTAGTCACAAGTAATTGGTGGGATGCTAAAACACAAATACCAAGATAAATCTGTGAATATTTCCAACATTTTGTATTGTATTTGCCTTTCTTTCTCAAAGCATCCATAAAATTGGAAAACACCTAAAATTAAATTTTTTGGTTTTTTCTTTCTGATACCTAAAGACCAGCAATAAAGACTTAAACAAATGTGAATTCTACCTCTTACATAAAAATTTTCATCATTTTTGCTTTGACACATTCATCCTGAAAATATGAACTGACACAAACTCATTGCAGGGGTTGCATTTTTTTTTCTTCTTCTATATATCTAACTTCATCTGAAACCAGAAGAGGTAATATGCAATTTCTGAAAATTACCATCAATCACTTCATCATTTCAAATTACTCCAAATCCTACTGAGTACACATTTCCTAACTGTTCCTAGGTTCCTATATTCCAGTTCTTCTGAACTACCAGGAAAATATCCACCAAGAAAGTAAATAGAAGGAAAAAGTCTGAAAAACTAAATTTATAGAATTGACTAGGCCTTGGATTTTTTTTTTTTTTAAACACTAAGCAATCCTAATTTTGTTCCAGTGAGCTGACTCCAGCAGATTTACCCATGTATATCAAGAAAGTATGACATCCTTGTGCCTTTTATACACCAGTGGTTTTGAACTTTTGTAATTCTTTCTCTTTCAACTCTCTATTCCCCTCCACTGATCCTTTACACCTTAAGGGCCACTCTGACCTCTCCCTACCAGTGGGTCTTATTTGCTTGTCCTTAGTATTTGTAATGGTAGTGCATCTCACCAAAAAGAAATGAAGCAGTGCTTAAGAACAGAGTGGTTTGAATCTTGTGCATTTTTTTTATCCAGCTGATCTAACCAAGAATAGTTCATTGTGGAAAAATAACTTGACTTTTTCAGAAAAAAATTTAAATTGTTGTGTTAACAATTTCAAACACCCTTAAATACTAAATTTAAATATGGAATTATAAAATAGCATGAAAGTAACAAACTGCCTGAATGTCTGTAATGTATTGATACAGCTGACCTATTTATATATCTAATGAATATATAGGAAAAGTCTCAACAGAGAAAGATATTGAGGTGATATATGTTCAGTGTTGTGGTGGGGTTGTATATGTAGGTTGGCAGCTGGATGAATGAAAAAGGGGAAAAACTGTCAACATCTACTCTTTCTTTTCTTTGCCCCACTTCAATTTCCCAATTCTTTCATCTGCTAGCAGTTTGGTCACATAGTCACAGTAAGCTGCACTTTACATCTTAGGGACTCTAGTACTTTTGGTTCTTCACATTCTATTGATTCTACTTCTTCCATTAATGCCAAGACACCTTCTCTTGAAAAAAAAAAAAAGTAATAGCAATACTCTATTCAGAACTAATTTAAAAAATATATTAACCGCATCATAGCCTAGTATTAGCATATCTAAATATGTTAAGAAATTATTTGTTAGAGTTACCCTTCACATGAGGTAGGCTTCAATTCCACATTAACTTTGGTGATGTAATTCATTTTACTTTAACAAAGCTTTTTAGCACCTACAGTATTCTTTCTGGCTTTTAGCTGCAAATTCCAAAACCCCAAACCTCCACAGAAGAAACTAAATATCTGTCAGCTTTGTGTATGCACCCTGTGTATGGTCCAGTGGCACAAGGCACAAGGCACTCCAACTGAGGCCCAGCACAGGATTGAGGCACCTGGTACGAGGAGGCTTTCCTCAGATGGAATCTCAGCTGCAGTCCACTTAGATTTGTCATTTGGAAAGGGACATGAATGCTTGATCTTATACATGAGAAAGCTTCCTAAAAGGAGGAGCTCTTTCAGTTGTTCACAGAATATAATGGTCACTATTCCTGCCATCAATCCACAAGTCAAAATGGTCAGTATGTTGGAGTCTAAACAGCAGTTTTCAGTAGACTTAGAAATCAAAACCATTCTTTCTTTGCCAGGACATGTTATTCCATACTTACAAAAATCAGACTTATGTTATTCTTTTATCATTATTAATACATGGAAAGGCTGTCTATGATAAAGTAGATACTTGTTTTAATTTTTTGACTAGTGGGAATTTCTTGTAGGATTTCTTCACAGAACTTTGTTTAAAGATGATCTGCAACAGTACATATGGGATAATAAAAAGTACAAGTGCTTATTGTAGCTGTGTTATTTGAGTTTGTATAATGATTCCAAGACATTTTGCAACCCAAGACACACTCAGATAATTTCTTTATCTAATGTTGCAAGAAGACATGAAATCCTTTTTAAGCACTGAGGTAGTTCCTCATTTTCTGTGTTCAGTATTCTTCTCATACTTCTTTCTTCTCAATTGCTTTATATTGTTGGCTTTTCATCTAGTAGATGATTGTTTCTAACATCACAATATTTGTTATATGTATATATGATCACTGCATTTCATGTATTATGACAGATAGTTTTATTCACATTCATGGAAATGTTTATTAAAAATAATGTTAGCAAAGATATTTATTTGTGTGTATGTGAAGGTTTACACATATTGCAAAGATAATGCAGACCGCCCAAATATTTTGGATAAGATTTTTTGGGAAAGTTGTGGGAAAAAAAATTTCCTTGACATACAATTTTCATTTTTCTTCTGTTCTTGGATAAAACTAAAAAGCTATGAGAAAAGGAAAAAGTGACCGGCCAGCAGTAACAAATATTCCTTAGAAGTCAGAACTTATAGACAAAACATAAGAATCTTAAAATAAGGAAATTGAAACAGAAAGTAAAAAGTTTTTCAGTCATATTAATAATAAAGAGTATGAGAATAAAAAATGGGATTGTTCTGCGAGGAGGAAAGAATAGACATGAATGATAACCTGAGTAGAGTCCTCAAATAAATGAACACGTAACTCCGTTTCCAATTTTGGTGATAATGTAGAACAGGTGGACATAAGGAATAAGAAGAGATGTAAATAAATGAATATGTCCTTCCATCTGAGTAGGAAAATCTTGGCCTACATATGTTTATGGGACTGGATAATCCCCATCCAAGAATACTGAAAGACTTAGCACAAGCAATTGCAACTTAAGAAGCAAGAATGTTTAATAAATCTTTTGCATTTGGTACCTTTGACCAGTAATAGGAAATGGGATGTTTAGTGTGAGGAGGAAGCAGAGGCATCTTGGAGCTATAAAACCTGGAATAGAATTTAAACTGTATGTACAGCTAGGGGAACACATGTGGAAAAATAGAATCATACAGGTAAAAAGTAGATGAGATTTAATGAAACAATGGCACAATTAAGGTAAATCACCTCACATTAATTGGATTATTTTCTTAGATGAACTCTGGAAAATGCAGCAGATGTAATCTGCCATATAATCACAGAATGGTTTGAGTTGGAAGAGACCTAACAGATCATCTTGTTCCAAGTCCCCTACCATTGGCAGGGACACCTACCATTAGACCAGGTTGCTCAGAGCCCCAGCCAACCCGGCCTTGAACACCTCCAGGGATGGGGCATCCACAGCCTCTCTGGCCTACCTGTACCACTGCCTCACCACCCTCACAGTACAGAATTTCTTGCTAATATCTCATCTAAACCTACCCTCTTTCAGTTTAAAAATCTCCCCCCTTGTTCCATCACTACATACCTTTGTCAAAAGCCCATCCCTAGCTTTCCTTTAGGCCCCCATTAGGTACTGGAAGGCTGCAATTAGGTCACCCTGAAATCTTCTCTTCTCTAGGCTGAACAATCCCAACTATCTCAGCCTGTTGTCATAAGAGAGGGGCTTCAGACCCTTATTATTTTTGTGGCCTTCTCTGGACTTGCTCCAGCAGGTCAGTGTCCTTCTAGACTTCAGCAAAACTGTTTATATGGCTCAACTGCAAATTAAACTATGGGCTTTAGAAGACTTCTTCTGTCAGTAAGACATTTTCCAAACCAGGTATAACAATTTGACGGGATAGTTTAGACATTGTTAAGTGGGTTTGACCAGTTTTCTGTGTTGGGAAAGACCTTTGGAAATATTTTGCTAATAATTTTAGGCAAAACTGGAGGTATACTGACAGAAAAAAGAAGAAAGACCTCATTTGAAGGAAACAGGAATGAGGTTTCCTGCAAAGAACAGGATGGACAGGAGGACTCCACCTGGATTTCAAAGGTTCCAGAGAACCCATGGTGATCTGCTTACTGACTCTTAAAGAGAAATCTGCTGAAGACAACTGAACGGAAACAGTAAATTTCGTTAGATAATGACAGATCAGAATGGATCTGTATATACACACTCCACAAGTCAATGCTTTAGGTAGTAACTTAATTTATTCTAAATCAACAAGGCCTGCTACCATTGGCACAATATTCTCCTTAGACTCTTCTGTCCTAGTATGAATATCTTGTCAGTCCTCAGTCAGATATATTCAGAAAAAGGAAATTTCCAGACACAAATGGGAGCAGAGAAGAATACTTAGAATTATTATCAGACTAAAAGAGCTTGTCTTTTTTCATTAAAGCAAAAATATTGTGACAGTCAAATATAAATCTGTAGGTATAGCAGTAGGGTAAACATTAGAAAAAGAAGAGGGAATATTAGGTCAACAGCAAATTTGATGCATTTATAGAAGCAGTTTAATAATTAATCCATCGATTGAATAGCAGAGGAAGTCTTAGGCACTACATAAAACTCTTTTTTAAAACTTTTAACTCCGTAATTGTTGCAGCTTCAGAGATATTCCAAAAAAAAGAACTAATGCTAAAAACAAACTCATGTATAACATAAAAAATATTTAAACAAAAATCAGTCTTCTGGCTAAGCATTCCTGTTAAAATTTTTAAAACACATAATCAATTAATGATAAAATATTTTTTTTAAAGTGTCACGTTATAGCAGTTGGTTTTGGATTTGGGGGGGAAAAAAGGGGGAAAAAAAGGAAATTAAAACAGAAAAAAGTCCAAGAGTTAATCAGAAGTCAGTCTTTGTTTATCAGACTAATGATCATATATCAAGTTACTGCATACATTTCCATCATACAAAATTACAGTTTCTTAAGTTAAAGTTAATTAAATCTGATTAATTAAAGAAAAATAATTCTTTAATAACAAATGAGTCCTCTATTGTTAATGTGACATCGCTTTTCGTCAGTATTATGATAAAGGCACAATTAGACCAAGTGTTTTTTTCTTTAACCTTTATCTACACTTAAATCTTTAACTAGACTGTATTTTCAAATTTAGAGGCAGTCCCCTCTTCTGTGACAGAAAAAAAAAGAGGAGACCATAAAACTTCTCATAGAAAACCACATTTGTAACTTATGCAGGGCTTTGCTTGTATATACATAAGAGAGGAAAGAGGTGAGAGGTACAACTGAAAGAGGTGCTGATCTACTGGGAAGCCAAGAGAGCTGACTGATATAGTGCACTTGACAAGTCCCTTAATAGGAGCACCACTATGTATGCAACACTACAGTGATATGTTACACTGCACTTAGCTCAAATATGTAACACCAAATGTGTCCCTGGAAGAGACTATCAGCTCTTGTGTTCTTCCAGCTCTTTCAGGCAGCTAAGCCATATAGTATTAATATTATTTGGATATCTGATTTCAGCCATTTCAACACAAAGCGGTTCCGGGATCTTGTTCATGTATGGTCTTTACACCTAGAACGAAAATTTTTATCATAAAACTAAGTCTTAGGTGTCTAACACATCTGCCTGTAAGACAGGATAAGACAGAGCCTGGCTGGTAATATTGCTTACAATTGCTTTCGACTGGATTTTAAGTCACTCATTGCCACGGGATTTGGCATACCAGTGGGCATGCAAGGTATCAAGGAAGCAGAAAGGTTGCTCCTGAGGAATCTTGTTTTATCCAAGTGGCACAGATGTAGCTGAAGGTGTTCTCAAGGAGCAAAGAAGCTCCAGATGATAGGAAATATACTGACCTGTCTCTGATAGAAGTCTGCACAAGGTGTCGCGCAGGCTCCATGTTTCATGACAATTTTACTTCTAAAATAGGGAAGCATACTTTTTCCCCTCTTGCTTCAGCTCAAATTTGCACCTTCACCAGAATGTGGTTCTAATATTTTTACCCCCTATTAGTTCTCAGCTGAATATTCACACTTGCAAATTTTGCCTCCACTAATCACCTGAGACACCCAGAATAAAAACATACACTAAGATTTTCCAAGTCAGTCAGACTTTAAATTACATTTTTAATTTGGTTACTCCTAGAGGAGAGAAGGAGTTACAAGGGTATATATTTGTTTCAGTTTTTAATACTTTTTTATTTTATGTGCTTTAATTAATTGGACATGACATGTGGATTTGATTTTAGTAGAATTTTTGAAAGAAAAAAAGCAAACCAAACCAAACAAACAAAAACAACAAAAACAAACAAACAAAAAACCAAAAAAAAAAAAAAAAAAAAAAAAAAAAAAAAAAAAAAAAAAAAAAAAAA
>NW_020955374.1:80261-223064 GCF_003031625.1 Empidonax traillii | reverse complement strand
TTAAGGCATTCAGGGTATCATACCAATGTCAGGATTTACTGTGATTTACTGCTAGACAAAGCAGAGAAACAGGTATATATAAGCATTTCAGATATCCACGTACCACACACAGTGTCCTCTCTGAAAAATTAAATCAGAGAAGTGAGAAAAGGTTCTATTAAAATATTGTGATTGGGTTTTACCAACATTCTAGAAAAAACCAAAACACTTAGATTTACTACATTTTAATACAATATTTTAATACATTATATTTTGCTGTGAGATGCAACACAATTAGTAAAGATATTTGTAGGGGGACAGAAGCGGAAATATGTACTAAAACTAAGGACAAATTAATGCTCTCATCAATACCATTGATGAAGAAGATAGACATGAGCTAGACATTTTAAGGAACTCTTCAGTAGGAACAAATCCACTATCACATTCACCTGAAATTGCTTCAGTGAAAATTCCCAAACTGAAAGAATGGGAGAAGAATTGTGATTATCAGCCTAAGCCCTGTTCTTATATGAGATAATTATGGCAAAGGTGGAATCTACACCCCTCAACTTTTTGCAATAATATTCTAGAAAAACAAGTTCTAATGTTAGGCAAACAACCTGCCCAAAATTACTATTCAGTCTTTACAGTAGAGAAACTCCCACTGACAATAAGAGCAATAAGAATAGCAAATACTTTATTTTCTACCAAGTATTTGGAGGATTTTGCTCTTGATCAAAAATATCTAATTATTAGAGCAAGAGTGCATAGCCAGAGAGATCAAGTCTGTTTACTTTAATATAAACCAAAAAAATACCCCAAACAAATCTCCATTTTAACATAAGAAAATGTTCTTCCTGGCTGTTGGATTATAAACAGTACGAGTTTGGAGCATTCGTCCTAAAAAAAGATGGTTTAATGGCGTTATCACTTTTGTAAAACCAAATAGCAATTTCATAATGGCTGAAATATTACATGCTGTATTTCAACTAGAGTGAATCATTCCCTATGTATTTTAAGTTACAATAGACTCAACTTGATGAAGTATGTAATTTGAAATTCTTAAGTTTGTAATTTGGATGATTACTTTGTCTCAGTGTAAGCTGCTTAGGCTTTTTCATTTATAAAGCTGAAACATTTGGCTACACAAACATGGCATCAACATAACTTGTCATACAATCCTTTGTTTTTTAATCATCTTCTACTGATAATCTAAATGATGATTAGTCTTGTCTCAGTGATTTCTTTGCTCTTCTAATACACATTTGTATTAATCCCTACTACATATTTTGATTTATTCTTAATTTTTTTTAGAACTAGACCATATTAAAATCCTTTTTAAAAACAAAATGATTATAACATAGCATTTAAAATGTACATGAAATTGTGAAAAAGATTTTGGGAATGCCAGATGTTACACTTAGTGCAGAAAGGCACATTTAAAAATCAAGTGTGGCTTAATGTCATTTGTTTGAAGGACTGAAATTAAAATCTTTGAAGGCTGTAGAAGATTAATATATATAGAGAGAGTAAAGATTATTTTCCTACTCTACTGCACTGCATATACAATATATATATTATCTTGTCTCAGCTTGTATAGAAATTTGACATTATTTCATCACCTTTCTGCTATCATGAGGTTCTAGGAGTTTCTGGAAATAATTCAGGGATTTTTCTATTGTTTGCCATTATGAGGAGGGCCTGGCAAGTTTTTTCAGTGGCACTGTTCAACTGACAGTAATGAATATCGGAAAACCAAACAAAGTGAGTCTCAAACAAATTTGAATATACAAGCTTACTGCTCGTGAAAAGAGAGTCAAATCCTGTCGCATAAAGCTTGATGAAGAGCTGTTACTGTGCAGCAGATGTTAGCAAAGAATATTGTACATCTCCTTAAAAAGAAGTTGAATATCCAGTACTTTAAACTAGGTCATTATGCACATGCTAGATATAAAACTTGCCACAGAAAAGAGTTAAGTGTGTTTTGTCTAGTTTGGCTAGCACAACTTTGCTGGAACAGTCATTGTGTGAGTTACAAGAAGAAACACTACTGAGACAGAGATTTGTAGACCAGCTGATCTGGGGCACTCAGATCAGTCTCTCTACAGATTTCTTCAGGGGCCACGTACCTGGACAAATGGCTTTAAACGCTTAAATTACCTACAGTAAACTCAAGTTACTCAGAGCGATAATGACAATATTTAAGAGAATACAAGGGGTGTGCAGGAGGACAGATGAATATGCAGAAGGCAGAGATACACGGAAAGAGTGAATGTAATATCTATAGTTCAGAAGTAGCCCCCTAGAAAATTACCCTCTTTGGATTCTGGATTCAACCAGGAACCAACATGTCAGCTCATCTCTAAGCCTTAAAATAACCTAATCAAGATATATACATAGCCACCTCCATGGAGTAATATTAGCAATCATCAGCCAAATGGGAAAAAACAAAACAACAAAACAAACAACAAAAAAACCCCAAACTAAACAAAAAATAAATTAGTACAAAATAGGTACAGTTGCAAAAGCAGAGAGACTAATTGTTTTGCTTTCTCGTAAGACCAAGATACTGTGAAGATCGAACTGTGAGCAAGAGAATGCAGAAAGTGAGCAATTTTAGACTGGAACTCCACAGGATGATGCAAAGCCAGCCAGCTTTGAGCAAGCTTTCAAAGAGCAGGACTGAAGTCAGTCCATCTGTGACAGAAACAAATTTTCACAGTCAGTGACAGAGGAGATAAGATTGCAAGCAAAGCTGTGAGGAGCCTGTTGTGGTCATTAGACATTAGAAAGAGAAGGTCAGAGGATTTATTTCAAAAAGAAGGGTTCCAGAATAGACAACGAAACTCAACAGTAAGAAATACAGGTATATTGACAACTGCACAACCAGCAAATGAGGTGAAGGATCAGAAGAAATAGTTAAAAAGTAAAAGCAAGATGGAGTATTTAATTTCTGAATGGTTGTTCAGAAAAGCAAAGACTTATTTAGGAGAGAAGACTGCAAACAAATCAGTGGGAAAACATGCAAAGAGGTCAAATAAAGGATTTTAAAAGTTGCTTTTCCTAAAAATTGACCAACCTTGACAGTACTTTCATTTTCAGGGCTATTTTGGTTTGGGAATCCTTCTCATTTTTCCTCCCAGAAGTAATTGGATTGAAATTTGATTCTTATGTGTACAAGCACGGGCACATATAGATATGGAGGTTCTTGGTAGTGGCTCCAACAGTGGACTGTGTTCTCAGATGGGCTTAAAATAAGTATATATTCCAATATTTTCTCTGCAAACTAAGCAGCTGATTAGTGTGAAATTTCAGAAAGAGAGTAGCTTTCAGGTCTTTAACTTTCCATATGTACACTTTTTCTGTATTTTCTGAACTTTTTTTTTCTTCTAAATAAACATACATCTTTGAATGTGTGTTCTAGTTGAGATCTGTACCTTCCAGTCATATCTGTCAGGTATTGCTTTCTTTAAGACAAGTGTCTCCTACTTAAATGTAAAATCTGGAGAAAAAGTATAAAGGGAAGTTTTGTTACATTTTTTCTTTTTTTTTTTTTTTTAAACTATTAGATCTTTAGAGTAATTTTCCAATCATTATTAATATTTGAAAGATGAATGCATACATATTATCTACAAATTGCATGTATTGTCGCTGGGAGAGAGGTGAATATGCTCTTGTAGCTGGTAGAAAAACAAACACACTGAGTGATATGGTGAGGAGCAGCAAGGGAATGAATGAAAGTTGGTCTGTTCACGTAAGGAACCTTCTGTGGAACCTTGGCAGAGTCAGTGGCAGGAGAGCCAAAATGGATCCATAAACTTCACTCAAAGGGACAGATATTTTGCAGAAGGCTCCTGTCAGGAGGCCCGTTCGTCTAGAACATTATATCCTGTGCCAGAAGCATATTCACACATATGTAACAAGAGGTGTAACGATCTTCATGGCACTTTTTAGCCATACAAAGCCACTTCCAATTCTGTCTTCTAATTCAGTATTAGAAAACAGCTAGAACAAAAAACACAGTGTAGGAAGCAACTTGCTGCGAAGTACATAAAATGCTTCCAATTTTGACAAAAAGGAAATTCCTCTATTTTACCTTCAAATAACCCCATTCCTCAGATATTTTCCATACTCCTGGTGGCCTTCTCCTCAAGCATGCTGTCCTAGTTCTGACCGGGACAGAGTTAATTTTTGCAGTAGCCAGGAGGGGCATGGCTAGGACCCAGAGGTTATTCTATACCACCTCACATCATTGCCAGGAGGATTAGGGGTGGAAGGGGTCCCTTCCAGGCCAGGTGACAGAGAGAACATCCAGGTATTGTCAGGAATGAGCACTGACATGTAAATTGTTTGTTTCTTGTATACTCTATTATTAGTATTGTTACTGTTATTGTGTCTTCTGAAGTACACTGGGCTAGAGAGAGAGCCGTCAGAATTTATGAGTCAGACCTGGAAATCCTGAGACTTGAAATATCTCCCAATAAGTATTATAAGTGGGATGGTTACAGTCACTTTAGAAAAGGAAGAAAAGAAATCAATCTATGCAGTTTCCTTCTGTTTTTTCACCACACTCTTAGCACTTATGTAACAGTCAACTAGCATAAAAGCCTAAATTTAAAATAGACTAGTAGTACAGACAATACTTTCATAAAATATAGAAACTAGCACAAAACTCCCCCTCCCCCATAAACAGAAATCAAATGGAAGTTCAGAAGACAATAATCTAATAAGCTAACATAAATATGTATAACATACTTCTGAGGAATGCTATGGCCTCAAACTTTTACTAGTGATCAAATAATCATGTAGAATCTGATGTTCACTCTTATTAATGCACTGGCAATGCAGACAGTTCTTAAAGCAAGAATAAATATTAGTTGCATATCTCTTGCATACTAGGAAAGTAAAAAATGGCCCCAGTGTACATTAGGATCTGTTCTAGGATACATGAGCACAGAGACTTTGATTTGAGGTTTCTGGACAGATGAATGTACTATTCCATAGACACAGGGCCAGGAGTAATTTCGTAAGGCTGCCAATCTGAGTGTTCTTCTCCTACCAAGTCCTTCCAGGGCAATGACCCTAATCTAACAAAACATATAAGTAGAGACTTAATTCTAGTGTCAACAGAGCTACTCATGCGCTTAAAGCTAACCATATGCTTAAGGTTCTGCTGACCAAGCATTGTATCAGCTTACTACTACTGCTCTTTAAAGCAATGGTAAGAAGCTCTGGTTAAACCTACCCATGTGCTGAGATTTTCTGGCTCCTGATCATTCAAGTGAAGGCCTATATGACTAACCAAATGCTGGTGAGCTCCTGCTGTCTAATTACTCTTATTCATTCCATTAAGTTCTTCATAAAATCCACCTCTTCCAGTTCAGTCACTTCTACTTTGCATGTTTAGGTAACACCCAGGGTCCTCCAAGAAAATGAGAAAAATCGTATAAATGAAACCTAGGTGCATATTAATTTTTAATTAATATTATTCTGTAGAAAGTAAAATCACAAAGGCAAAGGAATATTTACAAAATTTGCAAGTCTCTTCTGCTACATTTCTTGGGTTTTTTATTTTTTGTTTTGTTTGGTTTTGTTGGGGTTGGGTTTTTTTTTGGTAATTTGGGGTTTGGGGGGGGGGTTGTTTTTATTCTGAAAAGACTATTTCTAAAGTAGAAATCTATCCTCCAGATTTAGATGCTTTAACAGAAATTAAGTTATTAGCAGACATGGCTGAAAATAAATATTTCTGTGATATGTTGCAGTGGACCAATCAATACAAATGCAAGTGACTGGAGTCATAACAGAGGCTAAGGTATGAGAGTACTAAGAAAGTCTGCAACTTGAAGCATCACAAGAAGGCAAAAAATGAAACAAGAAAAAGAGAAAGATAGATGCTGTCATAGAAACTGATCCTTTCACCTACCATTACATCTTTTGGACCATGTTTTAGGAATAGTACCAAGAAAATATTTTCACAGTGAATACCAATAACCCATCAGTTTGCAAAATGTCTAGCTAGCAAAGCAGCATTCAGAGTGAGGAAAAAAAAAAAAAGGAAATATTATTAGCCATCACAGGATACATTAACAATCCTGCTAACACAGACACTAATGCTTTGAAGGAAAATTTTAAGGAGTTAAGTCTGTATATTAAAAGATAGAACACAGTAAGGATTTTAAAAAGTCCATGCCAGTCTTATTCTGACTCTTGGAACTGTAAGAAGAGAGAAAAATCTAAACACAGAGAAAAGCATAATACTGAAGTGTGGAGACATTAATATACTGTTTATTACTGTTACTAAATGCATTTGTTCAACATGTTTTATTGGTTTCTGCTTAAATTATATCGATTGTAATAGGTATCGTATTGTGCAATTCTTTTTTCTGTATCAGTGCTAAATAATATAAGAGCTGCCATGAAGTGGTCTAATCTTACATTATCTATTTTTTATTTTCTGCATAATAAAGAACACAAATAATTTCATTCCAATATGGATATTTTATTCATTCATAGCTGGTATAATGGGGAATTTTTAGAAAAAAACCACATGATTTCTTAAGGTGCATCAGGCCAGCATGTTTACAATTCAACTACATAAAAATAGGCTGTAGCACAAGAAGAACATTCACTTAGTTCTGGTATAAACTTTAGTAAAAGAAAACAATTTTCCATAGACAATATACCATCTGTCTCTAAACCATGTGAAAAGAAAAGCTTTTAAAATCCAGCCGCTGCTAATGTGACATGTTGAAACATTAATCACCCCCTAAGGCCAGTATAATTGTAGCTCCATGTTAATTACCTAACAATTAACAGCAGTAATTTCCAAGGGGCAATCAATGAATTAGCTTGTGATTTTCCCACAGACTTCAGTCCCATACTGCCAGCCTGAATGCATATCAAACTCTGAACCATGGTTCATCAATGACACTTCTGGTGTATGAAATAAAAATTCATTTGCACCCTCACTAATTAGGCTCGATTATATCCCTATGTGTATTACAAACTCTATTCACTTGCACAAAATCTCTGCCACAGGCATTTTTCTCCATTTAAAAATTCGTTTTCTATTACATTAGAAGGTCACCTAGCAGGAAAATGTACTAATCAAGATTTTATCACTAACGAATTAAAGGGTTTTAATAAGCAAGTTTAATTAAGTTATCCTAACAAGTGATAATGGCTATCTCTATGTTTATTCTAATCTGAATGTTTATGCAAGTATAGATGTAGTATATGCAAAGTATGTATTCATAAACTTTGAAAATCATACTATGTATACACACAAAAATAATTACAAATTAAAAAATTCCCTTAAAATGTCCCTATGCTTGTTTTTCTTTATTTTTTACTACCTTTTCTACAAAATTTTGTCTAAACTAAGATTTCTATCTACTAATTCCTTTAAGACTCATATGATTCTGTCACATCAACCTGTGGTAGACTCAAAGACATCTTGGTTGAAGAGGATGTTATCACCTCCTACTGTCCATGCATAAACCTGCTCTTGGTATGCAGCGTTGTTAATCTACTGATTATTAACCACTGATATAAATAGGCAAAGATGTCATCTTCCTAATTTGCTATTGATGCATTAAAATTTATTATTTAAAGATTAAAAAATTAAGCACTGGGTTTACATCAAGTAGTATTATGATTTCCTTCTAACTATGTTTATGTTTTTTGAGCATCAAGAAGGGCAAATTTTGCAGCTGATCTGTTCAAGAAGCCAGAGTGGAAGGAATGAATACATTACACTTTCCCTCATTAGAGTTAATCAGAATTCCAGTAGTATCACATTTGTTTGTGCAGAGAACAAAAATGTGAATCCAGTGTGCTAAATTTGCATCTTTGGTTTCAGGAAAGATGTTGTAAATGTGCCCTATATTCCACAGGACATAGTGCATTTAGGTACAAAGTACTACTTCATTTTGTCTCCCAATTATCTTGCCTCGCCCAGCCCTTCAGGAAAGGTTGGTTCGCTAGGCCAAAGGGAAACCATTCATCCTCATGGACCTTAAGTGGTTCATTAAAGGGTTGCAGCTCTGAACCACTAGAAATCCAATGTCTGTTCTATAACAAATATGAAAAGGGTAGAGAACACTTTCCATCCCATTCAAGCAGGTCTATTTTAGGTTGTGAATGGTCATTCCTGGATTGTCACCTTTATTAATAGATGCAGTATGAGGCACCTCTAAGCCAGAAGAGATGCATGTGATGAGCAGCTCTGTGTTCCAGATTGACAGTGTGGTGGTCCACTCTTTTCCCTAAACACCATCTTAGCTCAGTTATTCGAAGAGGATGAGGGAAGCCCTCCCCCTGTTAAACCCAGTCAGCAGGTTTGCTGAAATTAAAGTCTAGTTGAAAGTGCTATTCCTCTAAATTCAAAGAAATAGAACAAAATTTGAGGATACTGTCAAAAGTCTTTGTGAGTAGACTCACTCACAGTTTGCACCCACGTCTCTGTCACAGACTGTGGGAATTGTTTTCAGTGAGGAAAGGGAGGCACCTTTCCTGTCTGTGGTGAAGAGGCAGGATAGGAAAAATCTCATCTCTGTTGCATCTTACTTCCTGTTAATGAGTAGATAGTCACTTCTGGGGACCACTAGGATGATTGCTCTTGTCCTCTGGTGGTGTGTGCCTAAGTCCTGGACAGGGCTCAAGAGAGCTGTGGAGAGGAGTTGGATCAGAGCACATGCATAGAGTTCAGGCAGCAGCAGCACTGTGGTAGCTGAAAGACAATGGGCACATACCCTGTGCAAAGCTGCAGTTCCGTTTCCTGTTCTCCCTGCTACCCTGCAGCAAAACAAGGGCTTTGCAGACATTTATGCAAGAATCATAGAATGGTTTGGGTTGGACTGGTCCTTAAAGGTCATCTTGTTCTAAGCCTCCTGCCATGGGCAGGCACACCTTCCATTAGATCAGGTTGTTCAGAGCCCCATTCAACCTGGTCTCGAAGACTTCCAGGAATGGGGCATCCACAGCTCTAGGCAACCTGTTCCAGTGTCTCACCACCCTCACGGTACAGACTTTCTTCCTAATATCTAGTCAAAACCTACGCTCTTTCAGCTTAAATCCATTGCTCCCTGTCCTTGTAAAATGTCCCTCTCCAAGAAAGAACCCTTCTGAGGCCAGTCTTTCTTCAGCCTCACAGTCAGTCCATGTCGATCTTCCATTCAACAGAGCCCTGTTGGGTTTGCAAACCACAGTCCCCAGTTTTAGTCTCATTGGTTGAGGTGTCTGACAATGTTCGCTTGCTCTTGTCATTGGCAGTACTTACTGGTGACCATGGAAGTTTGTCATTCTCTCAGAACCATCTCTTAAAAAAGCTAACTCTTCTTTCAGAGGAGGTGAAATTGAGCCAGAAAAAATGCTCATAAATCAACAATCCAACCCTGCACATCAAGGCTTCAACTGAACCAGTCTTGATAGATATTTTTCTAATATTCCTTTCTTTAAAAACAACAGCGGAGTTGCCATGATCTTCCTCAGCAATCTACTCTAATGTTTAGTTATTACATTCGTTAGAAAGGTGATTACTTTGCCTGTTCTTTGTAGAACATCTTTGTAGAACACCCTTTCTGCTTAAATATTACCTCCTTCACTGACCTGATCCTTCAAATGGTCCCTTCTCAGTTTGTCCAAATAATTTCCTGAAGAAATAGATGGATTTACAGTTGAAAACACATTTCTAACCTTCATATCCTACTTCCTGAAAATATGAAACCCTGGTTTCATATTTAAAAAGTAATTTTCTTGCTGTCACATTTGTAGTCATGTTCCCAAATTAAAAATCCATGTATTTTAGTGGTGTGAAAGATAAGACACATAACAAGAACTTACAATGTGTAATTTTGCGTGTATGTGTGAATACTCATTTACTTAAGGCAGAAAAATGAAAAAAAAAAAAATCTCTTCAAACCTTCTCTTTCCTGCCACAAAATATTACAAACCATTTATTTATATGGTATTTATAGATTTGACTTTGGCAGCAGTGTTCATGTGTGAGCTCAGGTTCCTCTGGCTAAGGGATGAAGCCAATTGCATCCATGTTGCTAATAAGAACAAAGTTTTCCCACTTGGAGAGAGACTTTCCCAAAGAACACACTTCAACAGGCAGCCTGGGACCACACATCAGTTAACCTGACTATCTATTGGTCACCTTCTCTCATTGGATGATCTTCTTTAGTAGATAGGTAAGGTTTTGTTCCTGATTTTGGGAAAAAAAAAAAAAAAAAAAAAAAAAAAAAAAAAAAAAAAAAAAAAAAAAAAAAAAGGAGTTTCAAGGAAGCATACAAGACTTACTTTATCCTCTAGCTCTATACAGTAGGATAGCAAGAATAAGCCTCTTGGGACTATGAACATACCAGTTTTAGGTGTCCCAGACTGCAGGCTTCTATTACTTCCCTTTAGGAACTATTCTTTACTATAAAAGATTACTTTAATATTTCTCAAATATTGCCTTGTCTGAGTTTAATCATCATCCTTTTAGCATGTGAAAAAGCAGTTAGGTATCATACCTCAAATTCAGAGGTGTAAGTACAATCTTTTCTCCAGAGATGCTGAGGCTGCAACCCTAAACCAGTTTCTGGTCATCCTGACAAAGAAATCA
The DNA here is from genome assembly GCF_003031625.1 of Empidonax traillii. Lineage (NCBI taxonomy): Eukaryota > Metazoa > Chordata > Aves > Passeriformes > Tyrannidae > Empidonax > Empidonax traillii. The sequence continues at coordinate 212,473 of NW_020955374.1, read as the reverse complement.
AAGCAAGTATGATACAAATATATCTTAATCTCTTCCCTGTATGATGTTGAGCTCAAAAAATAATATGTCTAAGCCACACTTTTCCACTGAATTATCTAGCACATTTAGGTGACTCCTGAAACAAAAAAGTCAAGAAAACCTAATTAAGCAAAACAGGGAAAAAAAAAAGTAGATGCATTATAGCTGCAAATGCCCTGAAGAGATAGAAGGATTATCACTTTTCCATCACATTTCAGGGGAATGTTATCAAACAATTTGTTTCAACACAACACGTTTTAAAAATGTGCTGAAAAATGGGCTTTTTGAAAAAAAAAAAAAGAAAAAAAAGAAAAAAAGGAAAAAAAAAGAAAAAAAAAGGAGAAAAAAAAAGACACACAAACAAAAAACCAGAAAGGAATTCTAAAACTAATTCTTTTGAGAAGCATTTACTGGGAAAATTGGAATTGGAGTGGAGGATCAGTGGAGGATCCAGAAGTGATGTTAGCAGGTACTCAAGTTGGAAGAGTGGTAGCTTTGGAGGGAAGTCATCTTAATTAACAGAAGGTGGAAAACGATTGTGCCTGCTGAACGTACACACCCAGTTGTGTTGTGACCAATAGACTCAATATTTCCCAATCTGGATGGCACTTTACAAGTAGAAAAGAGGGGCATGGGCAGAGAAAGAGCCCCAAGAACAGTGAACATAATCCTGCTTATGGTGTAGGAAAGCACAGTTGGCAGGAAAAGAGATGCAAATGGTACTGTACAGAACAACAGGCAAAACCATTGAGAAACACCTCTCTTGCCATTTTTTCTGCATAACTGTTAATTAATTTTTATTAACAGCATATGAAAGTAGATTAAGAAAGTACCTTGTCCCTGTTAAAAAAAAAAAAACTAAAAAACTCTCCCAAAACAAACAAACAAACAAACAAACAGCTAGAATGGGAATAATTTCAGTAAGTTCAGAAAAACACGCAAATATTCTGAGATTTAACTAAACCCAAATTCAACTCATTTCCTTCTTCTTAGAGAAAAATTAAAAAAAATAAAATGTAGCAAGGAACTGACAAACAGAGCTATTGATTTTCACTTAATTATTTCTGGAAAACATCTGATATTTTCTTTACTATTTCCAAGTTGGATTCCAGACAATAATTTACCATGTCTCTTTAAGCACATTTTTGTGAGTCATAACCACGAGACAAAATCATTCCTTTAATGTATTTTTCCCAGTAGAAACATTGATTAAACAATAAGGAAAATTTGAAGGAACAAAGAAAATAAAAACAAAATTCCTTTATGAATTGCACACACCACTGAATTCCATAAACTGAAACATATTTTCCCTCTTCTTACCCATTTCTCTCCTCCTCTCCTTGTTTGAAAGCAATGGAAGAAAAAAAATATTGTCTTTAAACTTCAAAAGATTTCTTCGTTCTGTTATCCTTAGAAACATTTTTCAGGTCGTCAAAGACTATTTAGCACTCAATGATTCCTCAATGAAAAAGTCGATTCTTCATAAAGGAATACTTGTTTTCTATCAGTTTGCTTACCTAGGTGAAAGAAGAAACCAAGGAAAATCAGAACCTCTACAATAAAAAACCTGTGTGTACTCCAACAAGCATACACTTTGTGTATTTACTATATGTGAATAGTGTACACTGTACGCAGAAGAAAATAAATCAGGAGAAAATATTTTTTCTCTTTTCCTATTTTCCTCATCACCATTTGTAATTACATTCTATTTCAATTTCTACAAAAAATACCACTAATTCTAGTGCAAAATCTATTTACATTTTGTATAGATCTGTGTTCATCTACTTGGGGACATTATCCAAGAATGGTGATTTAGTCAGTTCAGCAATTTATTTCAGATGGTTTAAATTCTTTATTTCTCTCTTCAGTATGCACTGTAAGAAATTTATTTTCTTATGCAATTTTTACACTTTTTCTGTGAAATTCAGACAGACACTTCACGTAGACCTAAGTTTGAAATGACACCATTTATTACAAGCCTATCCAATGTTTCCTACTATTTCATTTAGCGCATTCCTTTATCAGATTTATTTACTTAATCTATATTGACTTCTTTAGCCCTCAAATACAAGTTTATTTTTGCTGTGTGTCGACTGAAAATTAGTCCTTGAAAGCTTCATGTTAATACCTCAACATCAGTAGACATATTTTCCAACCAATTCACAATTCCAGCAGTGGTACATAACCTTATCTTGACCATGCAAACAAATTTAGTTCTTCTCATTTACAATGCACTAAGAAATGGAGGCATGGTATCCACAATTACCTTCCACAAAATCAATGTTTTTCTGCCAAACTTGTTGATTCAACTTCCAGTGGCCTCTGAACAGTTCTGTTTTTGTGCTTCTGGACAGGCTTCAAGGCAAAAAACCAAACTTTAATAAAGATGAGTGTTTTCCAGTGTGCATATGCGCATTCTTGATCACAGGTTCACGTGTGTCAAAACCTCTCCTAATACTCTCAATGGAAAGGAGTGCAGGACATAATTCTCCTACACTGCAGGATTTTGGGATACTTAATAGTTTTTTTCCTATTATGTCTTGGGTCATAAGCCAGATTCTTCAAGTGTTTCATATGGAAAGAAAGTTTTGCAGCATACATAAAAAAGATTTTAATGAGGGCACTTTCCAAGATTATGGGAGATGTAAATACAACTCTACATTATGGTTTTTGTACAATATTCCAGCAACTGTTGTGCCTTCCTTGGCTACTGGTTCTTCTTGTTTATGTCTCCACCCATCTCTTGTGTTGTACAAAAAATATTATTAGGCATTATTTCAGTTTAAATTTTGGGTCTTCTCACTGGATGTAGAAGACTGATGTTCTCATCTTCACATTATATCCAGTAAAGGAAGGACTCGAACATTTTATGTTCACTTTCTGCCACCTAGTCATTCTTTATTCTTCCATCTTCCTGAAACCAATAGGTGGGACATTTTGGTACGTGTTTATATTTAGATACATAAGTACATATATGAATAAGTAAAACATATATATGCCTATGTTCTAGTTTTGAACTGGAATATTCCATTAAAAACTAAATATAGTTAAAAGTTTTGATGAATCTGGAAAAAAAAATTACAAAAATTGAAACCCCTGTGATAAAATTTATGTGGCAATACCACCAACCACAACACTGGCAAAATTATAGATCTACAGGAGAGTGGCACGAAGCAAGTATCTGCAATGGACAAGTGAAATACCAGCATTCAGGAGAAGACTCAAACTCATAGTAGACGTAATAAAATCTCAGCGTTGTCAAATGACCAGAAGGAACTCCAGCAAGGTAAGTTAAAGCTTCTTCTCAGGTTATTGAAACCATTCAAAACCAAATAAAGTGTCATCTCTCACGGAGTTACTGATCTTTACCTGTTAAAATTCCTTCTTAAAAACCTACTTTTGCCTCTATCCCTATAAATCACCTCCATCTGGGAGTGTTTATTCTGGTGGCCACCTGTAAGTATTTACGTCACTGTGAATAACTTCTGTGTGCACCTGTAGTTATCATTATTGCGTCTTTCTCCTCTTCATAGTCATTGCTCCAGATTCAGCAAAGCCCCAGATCATGAATATGCGGGAGATGGATGTCTCTTTCATTTTCTGCCTCTTCAGTTCAATAAAGCACCAATGCTTTTGTGAAGTTGTAGGAGTTATCTGAATATACTTGTAATACACAGTGTGCAGTATCTGATTTGGCAGGCATCAATAGCCTGGCATATCTGCTGTAAAACCAAAGGGAAAAGACATAGTTTCATACAATCAGGCATGTGTGTGCATTCCTGGTAAACTGAAGAGAGGCACTGCAAAGAGCCACTGTTACCACCCCAACTTCTGCTGGTTTTGGTTGGGTGGGTACAGTTCTCCAGCATTCTCCAGGTGCTTTTCTTCTTCAGCAGAGAAAAAAGACTTAATTAATTTGTTTGAAGCTCTGCACTCCTCCTAATTTTCCCTCCTACTTATTTCAGATTTTTCTGATTATTAAATCCACTTCACCTTTCCTCACCCATATCTTTAGATACACATTCTCACACCTGATACCTTATTTTCATACATCATTTTGTGATCTTCCCTGGTAACATAAGCTGCACATTCTCATTCACATGTTTAGGTCTAAACACCTTCTACAAGTTCCTGAAGACCATTCTGGTGGAGACTTTTGGCTCACAGTCTCTCAGCAGCATTCCCCCACACTTTTTAAGAACATCTTTGTTGTTACAAATCCAATCTCTTTTTAAGTTAACATTCCCACTGCCTCCTCTATCACTGTGCATTTCTGTTACCAGCACATCACAAACTGCTGGCTACTACAGTAAATGTAGATAATGGCTTGCCTGTAAATTAGATTTGTGGGTGTAAAACCCATGCTTGTTTACACACTGGAATGATGCCAAAGACCAGTTCAGATGAAACAAAATATTTATGAATTGGATAAACTGGAATCTTACATCTTTACAAGGTTCTCAAGTGGATTCAGGTATAATTTCCTTTGCCCTGCCCTGTTTTAATGAAAAATTTTCTTCTTAGGGGCTATTAGAAATATTGCATTTGTAAAAGACACAACATTTTAATTTATACTCAGTAATACTAAAACAAAGCTTTGAAACAATCCTTTATGAAACAAGTGATCTTAACTATTGTAATTCACATGAATGTAATTACACTGATTTTTAAAAGCAATTTAAATATTGCTTTAAGAGAAGTTGTTTTTTGCTACCATAATAAAATAACTTGTTTTATACAAGATACAGAAGAATATAATTTGATCATTTCTCCTGTTCGCCTTTGTTACATAGATTTTTACATAATCATTACTCATAATGTTCTGACAGATAATGCTATTACTAGCGTTACCATCTTTGCTATTATTATAAAAAATCTTCTGGCTTTGTGAAAATTTTAATTTATTAAAATGTAATGAAAGCACATCTAACATGAACCATAATTTATGAAAATTTTAGATGTGCTGCTTGACATTCATGTCATCAGGCTTCAAAAGTTTCACATCTGAAATGTGAAATTACACAGATTTATAAAGATCCTTTTTCAGCATGTTAGCTGGCACTATCTTCTGTAAAATGTATATGTTTGGCTTTAAAGAGACAGCGCATGCAATTTTAATGTCAGCACCAGCATCACCAAAAAGTGCCCTGGCAATCAGTGGAAAGGTTTAATAGGTTTCCTGTCTTGTTCTTAATTTGCTGAAATTACAAAATCAATACTTTCAGTTGTAGCTGCAGCTACCCGTTTTACTGCTTTAAGATAAAGTCTACAATAAAGTAACCTTCACTTTCAATTTGTAGCACAGAACATCAGGGTGTTCTTGGCCACTAACTAGTCTTTCTTTTCTCAGCCAGTATGAGACATTCTACGTGTGTGATTTTGCCCTTCAAAGAGAAAAGATGCATTTTGTATTAAGCTTAGCTCTCATTAGCGACTTGTTTTGTTTATTTTTAACATCTCGTTCTGCTCTCTCCTCTCTCTGCATGGGTTGTTCATTATTTCCCTGTTTCTCAGTGATGATGTTCTATACTACGTAAGTGATTGGTGTTGAAATAGCCTAATCTTTGTTTTACCTCCATGAGTCCCCTTTATGATAACAGAGTATATTTTTCTGCTGAAGTTAAAAGAGAAAATTCTCCATAGTTAGTCACATTTATAATAGTGAATATGAATGCATATGCAAAAGTCTTTTAAAAGTACCAAAATGAGGACAACCAGATCAACTTACCACTAGAAAGGTCAAGTTCTTGTACAGAGCAAGAAGGAAAAAAAGGATAAATAAAAATGCTTCCACAGGCTGCTCTTCTATGCCTTCCTGCTCTTTAATAACAGAAGTAAAAAAAGCCATATTCTTGCACAATCATTTTAGTCTTCAAATTCAAGTCTAACCTGGAGTCTAATTCTGGAGCTGTTAGCACTGGAGAAGAGCCTTGGCTTGCATGGGCCCCTTCTAGTGAAGCACTAAAAAGAATGTTAAGCTGCTCTCAGAAAAAATTGCAGCATAAGATCTCTCAGTGCCTTCCACTGATGCAAAAAGAGCTCTTAGCACCTGCTACCTCAAATGTTAATGAACACATACACACATATACACACATGCACACGCACATGTGCACGTTTTACCTCTTGCTTCTCAGCCATAGCAATTTCAAGTTGGGAATTTTACTCACAAACAGCACATGATGGAGTTAGGATACTGTAAAAAGAAAGAACATTTGATCAGGAATGAAACACAGTTCATCTCATCAGGAAAACAGAGCCTCCAAATGCCACAGCTGCCTTGCTTTATGCTCTGCATTTTTCTAACTAGCTGCTCAAGGTAAAAGCATGCTATTTATCTTGTGATGTACTCTCTGTAAATGAAAATTCAGAGTAGATCTAGAAACAATATTGCACCAAAAGAAACAAAAGCATTTGTCTCTAAACAAGTCAAGAGAAATGCCAAATGATTCAATGAAGATCGCTTGTGTCACTTATGTTTGTTTTGATTGGTCCTTCAGTGTTTACAGCACTCAACTCAGCAGGCTCAGAACCCCAAATCTATATTTAATTTAAAGCATTGCACCATCACTCAAATCTTTCAGCAGCCTCACTACAGTCTAAAGAACAAGGGCAGAGGGACCTGTTTACATGGAGCACTTTTGCATGCTCCAAGGGATTGCAGAATTGTTTAAAACATATCATACTAGATTAAAAAATGAAGGTTTTACATGTTATTGTGAAACAAAATATTTACAAGTACTTGTAGGATTTCTGCCTACATTATCTGTCACTTTTTGGGTATTCTCAGTAAGCGATCATATTGCAAGACAAGACAAAACATTCTAAAATGAACTCTAAACTACAAAATAAGATGCATCTCAGTAACCTTAATTTTTATCAGAACTAATATGCTGACCAGCAAATATAATGTAATAAAGACAGCCGTCGTTTCAACACTAAAAGCTTTGCACAAATTCACATACATTTAGAGAGTTAAATAGAATAAAGTAAATTGTCAACACACATTGAAGGGCCCAGTCTTTTCAGATGCAGAAATCAAAGTTTTACAAAGATAACCAACCAAAGGGGAAAAAAAACCAAGTCCCCATTTAAACATACACAGGTATCTTAAAACATGTCTGGTTAATAAAGGGAATGAGCTCTCAGTTTTTATTAACTTCAGCCGAGGTAGAATCTGCTCACTATTTTGCAAAAAAAGCCCTGATGCAAATGCAGAGTTACTAATGTCATATGCACAGCGTCAAAGAGCAGCAAACCTTCTCACTGTAACCATGGTGGTAGCATGCATCAGCGCATTATTGCAGTGGTTTTCAATCCTTGTCAGGCTTCTGGTGTAAAAGTCTCTCTAACTAAATTTAGGGGTCTCTCCAGGGAAAGGAAGCTGAGATAGAAGAGAGTTTAGAAAATTAGACATGGTTTATCTATGTGTACCATCCGAATTTTCCCAACATGCAGGTTTACAGGGGAGCCTGTTACCCTCTTTGAAAATCTAGGAGCTTTTGTGCATTCACCCTACCTCATCACTTCCCCTCACAGTGTCTTCCAGCCTGGAATTGCTGCCCCTGTCCCTAGCTGGGCCAGCCCATGTATGAAGTTTGATCAAAACATGTCAGAAATTGTCTGCAGATACTACTCGCTGTGAAAAATGTTCCCTTCTCAAGGACTTGGTCATGTCAAGTCCTTTACAAGACTCTGGACATGAGGGTGATGGTGCAGAGGTGTCCTGCACCAGCACCAATGTGCGGCATCACAGGCACATGCAGTTAATGAACCTGGCCAGCTCTTTTCTAGCTGGGATCAGAATAAGACCAAATTTGCAGGACCAAATCCTGATTACCTCAGGCATGGGGAGAAGGCAGTGTTTTGGGGAGGGGTATCCAGAGGTTTCAGCATTAGGCAATCTCTAACCTTCAGCAAAATGCAGAGAGGGAAGGAGAGATGACTGAAATTAGCTTCAACCCTGGAAAAGGGAGACAGTCTTGTAAGAGTTTTCCTCCTCCTACCAGAAACATTTGTCCAGCATCTGCGTTTCTTTCAACCCTGTTGTGCTTCTCAGCAGACAGGGTAATTTGACCCAGAGGATTTTGGCTATCTAAGCTATGCCTAATCATTTGGCCCCATTACATCACTACGAAATAGTTCAAAATAGAGGGCTCCTTTTAATAGATTTCTTGCTTCAGCTAACAAAAATTATTCAAACTTCAGTTTTAGCTGAGCTTATTAAAGCAGGACTGTGTTTAAGTTATAGTAATTGTCAATAAAGTCTTTTATAGCAGATTTAACTCAGCATATTTCAGATCTTGCCAATTTGAGACAGTTTCCATAAAAAGGAGAACAGCAATGTTACACAGGGATAATTCAAAACTGGAAAAAAGGAATTATTTAGCATAAAAGGAATTATTTAACATAGTAAAAGGAGGTATAACTAGGAGTAATGGGAGAAAATTAATAAAGGGAATATATCAGTAGGGGGAAAAGAAAAACCTGACTGTGAGTTCACCAATAGAAAAATCTCCCCAGAGATCTAGGAGTGGCCCACTGCTAGCCAATTTTAAAATAACTGGGCAAAACATTTTCAAGTAAATATACAGGCTGGAAATATTTTTGTACCCATAGAGACAGAAGACTAGGTTACCATTCTGTCCCCCACTTCTAAATTTTATGAAAGTGAGCAAGTAAATTGAGCTTTCTGATTGACAAATCTAGTGAAATTCAGCTTCCTCGCTGCTGAGATGTAATTGCACAGCTTTTATCTTTGCCAGCATCAGAAGATGGGGGGGGGCGGGGGGGAAGGAAGTAAAAGTGTTGGGGTTTTGTTTTGTGGGGTTTTTTTTCTTTTTATTTGATATTCATTTTGTTGGTCTGAATGATTAGTTATAGTTGAGTTATCTAGTAATAATTTGTTCCTTGACTGACATGAAGAGAACAAAAAATTATTTATACTAAAAAAGGCTGTGTAACAATAACCCAAGTTGTAATTTTTTTAATCAATCATTTGTATGAGTAAAATAAAGCAGAAAAGCCAAAAATCTCTCATACAGAGACCTCACGGTCATATCAAAATGCAATAATTTCTGAAAATTCAGAATCAAAATTAACATCCTTCTGAACTCTCTGTTTTGCAAGACATTAAGTAAAACATTGTGTTTATTCAAGGGAAGTAACTGAGGAAACAAAAATGTATTTGTGGGGTTTAATATTATTTTGCAATTGTTTTAAAGCTACTGAAAAAACACTGACTTCTTAGAAGAATAGCAAGACTCAGATATAAAGCAAGCTATCCCATACCAACTGCAATACCTGTTCAGTAAAAACCATGAGACTGTTCTCTTGGTGTTGGGCCTTTTTGGATAGCATAAAAATTAAAGTTTTTCAATATCTGCATTACTACAACAGGTAACTCTTTTATTAGTCCATAGAAAAATTTAATTGAGTGTGTGATTTTAACTAGAAAATATAAATCCTCTGAATAGTTTCTGTATATTTACTTTTATCATATGATTTGAAACAAAGAATAAAATAATCAACAGATTTAATTATAGCATCATTACATGTGAAAGCATTGCAACAATTTTTGAAAACCTTGTTATATAAACAGTGTATACTTCATTCAGGATTTAAAATATGTATTTTATTTTCTTTAAATATAAAGACCTACCTTTTCCCCCAAATACCAAATTTAGAAGATGCCATAAACCCTTGCATGTAGTTATTTTTTTAACTACATCTGCTGATATATAGCTGATTTCAGTCTGATCTACAGTGAAAACAGAAATCACCACAGCAATCCTGACAGACATGGACCAAACCAATGTTAACCTGCACAGCTATGATATTGTAGAATTATACAAGTTTCAGTTTACTTTTGCTGTGTGTGGGCTTGCTATGAGCACATTACGAACTTGGTGGGGTTTGAGCATGTTTTTTCTTATTATGGAAGGGCAAGTGCTTATACTAAAACCTGTGCTCATCATATATTTGTCCTTTATTTTTAAGAATCAAAATATGTATAAAGCAGAGAACTTAAAAAACAAATGACTACAGAATTCCTCTATAAAAAAGAAATACTTATAGTACATTACACAAATATTGATGCTACTATTTAGAAGTTTTAAATAGCATATTTTACCATGTAAAATTATGTTTTATAGTGTGATTAATATTGCTGAAGGATTAATACATTGTTTGAAGGGGGGGCTTAGGTTTATGTTTTTTTTAATTAAAATAAAAGTATGGTGCACATCACTTCTCTTTAAACATGCAAAATTAGGAAATGGATTCTTAGACCTTCCTGGGCATTATTTCATTTAGTATAGAACTTCAAAGTACTCTAAGATTTGCATGTAAATACACAGCTAAAATAAACAAATTACAAAGGAAAAAAACTCAATCCAACTTTAAATAAGGTCATGTAGTTTGAGATCAGTGTATTTTTTTCATTTGGCATAAAATAAAGACTTCCTTGCCTGATCCTCCCTATCAATGTTGCCAACTTTTGGGTTATAAATAAGAAACTGGAGTAACAAAACAAATAGTCATATTGCAACTAAAAGCTTATGATTGCATCATTAAAAAAAAGGTAAATCATTATCATTTTTATATCTAAAATCTCTATTCAGGTATGTTTGAGAATTTTAGGGCAAAATAATTCCAAAAAAAGTTAATATTGAAGTTTAAATTTATGCACTTTTCAGAAATGATTCAGAGCAATGTTGTTTTTACATAATGCTGTGACTCACCACTTACACTGAGGGATATCAACTGATTCACGTGTGTAAAAAGTGTGGAGGGTGAAGTGGAAGCTAAAGATACACTTGTCTCTAGCTGCCATGACGTGGTAACAAGAACATTGTGTTTGTGCACATCCAAATAAACTTCAATAACCATTCATCCCTCCTGCTCATAGGTAACCAGTATGCCCGGAAATAGAGCTTGTTTTTATATGGATGTACATATATACAACGCCAAATGATTTTGGCATTTCATCACAATGCCAAATTCAATAAGATATACAAACATTCAGAGGAAGAATTTATTCCTTGAACAACCTGCTTCCTTGAAAATAAGGATTATCAGTGTATGTACTCCATTAAAACATGCTTTAAATTCAGTACTTTATTACTTTGCTTATATCCACCAGATAAAGAAACAGTGCAATATGACTCTGGAAGGTGATTTTTAAAAATATTTTATTATTCTTCTACTACTTAAAATCTCGCAACTTCATAACTGCACTAACTTACAACAAGAACATCATAAATTGGGCAAGGAAATTTTAGACAATATTGTATGCATTTAATTTTAAATATCTATCTAATATCTATGGAGAAAGATAAAATTTTAAAAATAGCACATATTTTAATAATAAAATTTAACTGTAAAAGAGTAATTGAAGAAAGAAAGCATTCTATAAATTATCTTCCCTACAGAATTTAAGGAAAAACCATTATTGTAATATTCCTCCATATCTGCATTTTCTTAATTTGTTTCTGCTCACTTCCCTTTGCTTCTTGTTTTCCTTCATTCTCTCTATTTCAACAGATGTAGTTAACAAAAAATCATATTTATAGCCATGTTTTCTAATTGTTTTCATTTCTAAGAATAAGATACTTGGGAAAAATCATAATATCACAAGTAACATCCTTCTGGAAACAGTGACAAAAACAAAAAGCTGTTTCAGCAAGTTACCATTTTAGCTCCTTACCTCTGCCCAAGAAGGTAGATAAGGGGATCTTTTACAAGACAGTTTAGCCACTCCACTCCATGTCAACTATGGGGAATAGAAAAAAAGTGAGGCTAGAAAGCAAAGCCTTAGGACTTTATCTCTTTTCTCCTTCTTTAAATCTGCCACTTATTAGCATTGTTTGATAATACAGACTAAGTTTTTTAGGTAAAACCAAAAAGGCAATACAAATGTTTGCCTCAGTTACAGTAGTTCTGTTTTGTAAAAACAAGAATACACTCCAAATCTTATTTATTTACCTATGACTGTTTAGTATCTTATCTGTAGTTATAAAAGAACACAGTCTTTGCATTTGATTACACTTTGGTGCAATCATATGTAAGTAAATTCTCTAATGTTGATGCAGAATTTTGCAACTGAGCATTTCCCTTTCCTGTAGTGCTGTGAGATTCAGAAGGCAAACCATGCACTCATTCTAACAAAGCAATATAATAGGGGTGGAGGGGAAAAGCAATTTGGAGTCTATAGGAAGGTTACCATAAAATTTACATTTTCCATAAAATATAAGTAGCCACCATTTTGCTGTAATCCCAGAGCAGCAACGAAATGGTGGTACAGAAGAAAACTACACTATCAGACACATTTCATCATTGCTTCTATCCATCACTATCTTCTTTCGCTAGCATGATTATCATTTACCTTTCTCCTTTTTACAAGCAACATCCTAATTTTAGATTGAAAACCGATAGATGCAACATAGTAAATAGTTAAGATATAATTATCAAACTAAGAGTACATACTGTACAAGTCCTCTGCTCTCCCATCAAATCCCCCCCCCCCCAAACCCCGCCACACTTCAAACTGCAAAAAAGTACTGCCTAGTGTTTGTATCTCACAGTGATGAACACATCTCTTGGAACTGCTACTGTATGAAAGCTGTATCCTAGAGGTAGAACACATGTTATGGAATATGGCTGCTGCATTGGTCAGTATGTTTTTTAATTATTATATGATGAGATATACATAAGTAACACTCAGAAGACCAAAATGGCTTAAACTGTTTTTATTGTGACGTGCAAATTTGCATTTTGTGAAGCATTGTGTAATTAAGTGAATATGCATATTGGCATACTCAGTTTAGAAATGTATATTAAAGCATCAATTTTGCCATGCAATACCTTTTTTTTTGTTTGTTTTGCTATTACAGGTTTTTCAGGAGGTGTGGAAAGGAATGCCTACTTGTTCATAGAGACACAGGATTTGTAGATTAGTGCAGGTCTGTTCTGTGATATTGTGCTCTACATGCTAAAAGAATTCATGAAGTTTATTCTGTAATCTCTGCAGAAGCACTATGTGCTATGAGCTTTATTAACTAAGTCTTAAATTTGCAATAAACCAGAAAAGAATATTCTGTAATATATTTTCTAAGACTGTGCTTGGTGTTTATTACTTTAAATATGTAATGAAGTTACGATGAATGACATTTTCAAATACAGGATGCCATGGGAAAATGTTCTTGTTTTTCAGACACAGTTGAATATTTTAGATTCCAATATCATAATTTAACTAATAAATCACAAAACACAAAAATGTGGGTCTTTTAAGTGATAATGGACACCAAATTTAAATTTTTTGAGGAAAACCTTTCAAAAAATCCTTAATGATGTGAAATTTGTTTGAACAAATCTGCAATTACGTACAAGTAAAACAAATGTTCTGTTCCTTCTTAAGTACTCCCATTCTTTCCCAATTCTAAGTAAAGAGTATTTAGGTAACACTGCCACCTATTGCTTAAAGGCCATAGTTACTAAAATCTGCTGCAGGTTTTTGTCACTCGTCATTGCTTGTTTTGACTATTACACTTTCATTATTTCTAACAACCAAATGAGACTTTTATAGTCTTTCATATAACAAATAATAAGTATCTGCCTTCAGTACTATGCCTATAATTTATCAGGAATTAACGAAAACTTAAGAAAGTTTCAATATTGATGAAATTAGGTTTCTAGAAAATATTTAAAAAATACTTTCAAATACAAAATATATCCAGAAAATTAACAAAAGGAAGATTCTTCAGGCTATAACATGACAAATATTGCAAAATCCAATTTATTGGTTAAATAAAAGTTTTCTGATATAATACAAAGTAACATAATTCTTGCTAACACTTTTCAAGAGGATAGGCAAATATTCAAGCTGTAAACATACATCTGCAGGTCTTTTAGGGACACTGCTCTAGAAGCATGAAAGTAAGTCACTAATAGATAAGACCTAGTTCTTTCCAGTAAATAGTTCTGTTTTCAGGGCAACCATCAAAAGATCACTAATTCCACATCAGAACAAGAATCATGCCATAAAAATAACCTTTGTCAGCTTGGGGGAAAAACAAAAGAAAAAAAATTACTTCTACTTTTTCAAGAGAAAATTTGAGAAAAATATATTTAATTATACTAAGTAAGAAAAGTCATATGAATCAATCAGGAAGATAACACCTGTTATATAAACTATATAGCAGAGTCTAGATTAATTTACAGTAATACGGAAAGATTACTTAGTTTAGAAGACAATTTATTGTTGAAAGGCTTTTCTATCCTCAGTGTATTACTCAGTTGGCACGTGCAAAATAAGTTGATTTTACTCCTTCACTACAGGGAAGAAGCTGTATACTGTATAAAATCCCTCATATTCTCTTCTATTATTAGAAGAAAAACTACAAATCCATTGTTCTTGCACCTAAAAATGTTCGGTCACTATGCAGAATGTATGACATTTGCCCTGTATTAAAATCTCACTATGAGTCCAGTTGTACTTCTAACATTTGTAAAATTGTAAAAGGTAGATGGATGTACTTAAGAAGAGTAAAAATAGAAAACATTTCAAAAAAATAAAAATTGGTTGATTTGGGTTTTTTTTGTTGGTTGTTTTGTTAGGGTTTTTTTTCTGCTTGTTTTTGTTGTTTGATTAGTTGTCATTTTTTTAACTAAATGCAGTATTTTAGATCTCAAATATTTAAAATGTCCATGGTAGCAGAGAGAGTTTCAGGGAGTTTTTATTCTAACAGGAGGAATCTACATGAAGGTTAAATTTCTTATGGACTTTTTTTTTTTTTCTGTAATGATAACTACATCCTTTCTAAAACAAAAATCAGAAGCAACATATAAACAAAACTTGGTTTTGCAGTTAGGGACTCCCGATATTTTCCCCACTTATATGATTTTATGCTATGACATTTTTAACCATTTCCCTCCTACTAGAAGCTTGCCTCTCAAAACAGCTATCACAGCCAAGCTGTATCCAATGTCAGAAAGTGAATAACAACATGAATAGACATCTGTACACCTATTTTTTATCTTT
Organism: Empidonax traillii; assembly: GCF_003031625.1. Taxonomy (NCBI): domain Eukaryota; kingdom Metazoa; phylum Chordata; class Aves; order Passeriformes; family Tyrannidae; genus Empidonax; species Empidonax traillii. Next base: position 197,418 of record NW_020955374.1, on the reverse strand, counting down.
TCTGGTTTATTTCTTATTTCTACACTCTCAACTACAACAGCAACACAAGATTTTTGCACCGGTCTAAAACTGAAAAAAAATGTAATTTGTTTTCTTTTTTTTTTTTTCTTTTACTCCTTTAAATAAAACCAATATTCAACACCTAGAAATTTCTGTATTAAAGGAAAAAGTTGGAAAATTTTCAGATTTCATTAAGTGTTTCTGCACTCAAAACAATTTGTCAGAAGAATATTCAACCTTAAATTCACTCAACTTAGTACAGTAGAATGAATTATTAATTATCTAATTGGTAAACAAGGATTTGTAATGTAATTACTTGTTTAATGCACCATTTTATGTAAATATCAGACTAAACTCTAAAAGTCTGGTGCTTTTAATAAATTTTCCTTGATGAAATACATCGGTTGTATATATTTGCATACAAAAGTATGTCTTCATTATCTCCTTCAACTAACTTTCTTTTGGAAACAAATGTTTAGTGACATCAAAAGTTTGCAGGTGTATTTTTCCCCACCTCTTTTACTATCTAAATTCTGATACAGCTAGACATAAAAGTTATATGAGAAAAAATTATATTAACTTAAAAGAATATTCAATATACTTAAAAATAACAAAACAGAACAAAAGAATATATTAAATTAAGTGTAGGAAACCTAGAACAGATAGGGCATATAATGCATTATGTACAATCCAAAAGATACAGAAGGCACTCATGAATGACTTGTTAATTTTATCTCCAACATAAATTTCACACTTGCAGTAAACCAGTACTTTTCATAGCTAGTCTAAAAATCAGCATAATTTTCCCTGTCCTATACAGGGAGATAAAGAGACAGGCACACGTTTACTGAAGTGACTGTGAAAATGCTAGTATGCCTTGACTCGTAACATTTGTGTGCTAAAATGTACTTATTTCAAACAAAGGTACAACTTAACGCAGGGAAGAAATACAACATAGGTGAAAAAAGTATCTTCCTTAGTTATGTGCAATAATAAACTACGCATCTCATGTTAGAATGTACGTAAAAATGCAGAGATGGTTATACTTGAACAGCTAACATCATCATTACTTTTATACCTTGACTTTACTAGATCATTGCTTTAAATGAGCATCACAGAAGCAATGGAGCTTTAGTCTCTATGTTACATTTTCTTCATAATCATTTTCAATTTATTTTTTTCTTGCATGTCATCATTTTAATGTAAATCTTTCTCTTTCTTTTCAATAAAATGAAATGATTAAGTAATCCTGCTTTTTGCATGATTAAAGATGACGGATAAGCTTGGGTGGATAAAAATCAAGGCTCCTAGCAGAATCTGTGCACCTCGCATGTCAGAATCCTTCCAGTTTGTTCAGTGCTAATGACAGAAAAAATTAGCGTGTCTGTGAGTTGCCTAAAAAGAATAACAAGGTACCTTTAAGGACCTAGTCATATCTCTACAGTAAATTTTAAACAGTCGTTTTCTATAATTTTCTGTAAAAGGCCCTGATGAATTGTTTTGAAACAGATTAAGAGAAAAATCTTTGTTTAGAGCAATAATAAATGTTCATTAAATCTATCAGTGACTACTTCTGGGCTGTTTAATCACCACCTTTTAATCACCAGATATAACACATTTAGAAAATAAAATGCAAGGAATACAATATATGACGATACAATATGCTGAATGTAGTACGAATCTGACAAAAAAAACCAAATGATATATTTTTATTAGCCAGTCAGATATGATTCACTTTTAAAGAACAGGAAAAAACTCTTAACTACTGATTTTTGCCATTGCCTCTTTTCTTTTAAGAGCCCTATGCAATATGTGTTCAGCCTTTTCTGACTGAGACAAGAGAACTAGAAAGGGGATATTACAATACAGCACATACATACTGCCATCGCCTCTAGACATATGACCCAAAATGATGCTAAGAAGTCTTTCTCTGACCTCCTGCTAACCAGCCTCTTGTGATTAATTCAGCATGTCCTTGAAAGTACCTGCTAGAGATCCTTTTTGGGTTTTTTTCTTTTTTAATTTAAGAGTTTCTGAAGCCCACCCATAGTTTTACCGATGGATTTTATCTACTTATTTATTGATTTATTTATTTTTATCAGAGTAAAAGCATTAATCTATGAACAGAGGTCTGTAGTAATAGAAAAACACCACCTGCCTAAGCATTCACCAAATAGGACCATAAATACCACAACATTTCCTGACCTAAGTTTCGTAGACATCTGTATCATGGTAACACTGCATTTCCCTTCTTTGACAGATGAAATTACTATTCTTTGATTCCCCCCCCCCCTTTTCTTTTTTCTGATTATGTTCTGGATGGCAAAATTTGGGCCACAAAATGCTAATTTCTAACCTAACACCATGACAGCAATCACAGCCATCACAAGGATGGAATAAAGAGAGCAATCTAACATCCAGGGATATGAATTTCTGATCAGTGGCTGGCAGACTGCCGTGAAAGCTTACAGTAATCCCATTGGACAGCTAGGGTTGATGAAGCCTGGGAACAGGCAGCCACAATGTAGGTAGTTCACAATTGCAAGCATTTGTCCATAATTTAAAGCTATATGAGAAGTGGAGAGTATTCATCTGAACAACAAGCTGTAATTTAACTAGAGTAACATTTACACAGTTTTTAACCCATTAAGTCCACCTCTTCTTACACTAACATTCTCTCTGTTTAATGCCTATTGTAAACAAAAATCTTGCACATTAAATGAGCATATATTTTTAGCATTTGCAAAGCTCAGAATAATATAGTACGATTAATTCCTATGGTATATTTGGCAGAAAATAAAATATTTGTTCTTAAATCCAAAGTCCACACCATGTAAAACCTTACTGAAGTGAGAGGTTTCCCTGAAGTCAAGGGGGCCAGTCCCACCACCCCAGCTTGCACTGAGTAAAATCTAATTTACAGACTGATCACGCGATTAAGGTTCTTTTCAAAGTGATAATTCCTCAATCATCCAGTGACATTCCCACCAGAAGAAAATTAGCCCCCACCGAAGTAGGGAGGCTCTGCAAATGGTAGATACTAATGCATGCTTTGAGCTCTGCCAGACGAAGGGGTTTCTCTATCAGGCTTTGAAACTGTAGCCTGAATTGTAAAATGTTGTCTCGTACTCAAAAGCCTCTAAATGCATCTTTCCACGCAACCAAAGTGCGTTCCTCCTCAGACATCATTAATTGTCATTTCTCTATTTTGTCACAAAGCCTTTGCGGTGTGTGTAGCACTGTTGCCAGGATTTACAAGGCCCAGACACGATGCCAAAGCGGCACTCGGTAAAGACGTGTCTACACAGACATGGTAGCACAGTGACAGCTAATGACACATAAAAGTGGGCAGGTGAAACTGCCACCACCATACACACAATGCAGGGCAAGCACAAGTAAAAATTATCAGAGAAATTATAGAAATATGTGAGACACACCTGCAAACATTTTCTGATTTCCTTCAGAAGCTGCACAGCAAAAAGAGAAAGATATTCACAGCTGCAATTCCCCCAGCAGACAGAGAAGGAGGGAAGCTGGACCATCCTGTGGGCACAGAGAGTTGCGCCAGTGACCAAAATGGGGCAAGTTTCCAGAAACATTTCACACTTGTATGTTACTATTAATATGCACAGAAATAGTAAAAGCCCAAACGTGCTAAAAAAATCTCAAGTGTAACTGAAAACGTTAACGCACAAAGAGCACAAGCCTAGGATCTGTCAATGAAGCTCAAAGATAAACTTGTTTTCGTTATGTTTGTTTGTAAAAGAGAGAGGCTGCTTCAAGGTTAGTGTAATATGAGGATGGGTGAGTTCCATGTGCCTTACAGCACTCTGAAAAAGAGGAAAACATCATTACAGTGATGTGGATGTTGTGGAGTGACTGCTGTGCTTTTAGACACAGAACTAACTTCTTTCAGAGTTTCATCTGTTTTGGAAATTCTACTGATTTGTGAGCTGGTTCTAAAAGGGAAAAGGGGAGGAGAAGTGGGGAAATAACTACTGTAACCACCTGCAAATATTTATCACCAAAATACAATAACTGCAGAGTGAGAAGGTTTTTGTTCTTTTCTTTGTTCTTTCTTTTGTTCTTCCCTCAGTCCTTTTCCCTGCTCTCCCCCTCCTTCCTCCTTTCCTGCTAGTTCCCTCTCCATAGCCCCTTTGTTGTGTTCTCCTTCCAAATTAATTTTTCACTCCCATTTGTAAATATTGAATCTCCCTCCATCTGTTGGGTTTTTTGCAACCTTAAAATCTATTAATCTATTCCCACATTTATTATTCCAATTTTTTCATTCCCTTTTTTTTTTTTTTTAAGCTCTCCTCAGTGTTCCTGTGACCTTTTTCTCTACCACGCTTTCATGATTATCTCCATTTCGTGTGTCTGAGACACAGTTTCACCAGTTTTCTTTCAGTACAACTCAACCAAACATATTTACAGCAGCTGCCTGATCTGAAGTTGAGTCCTCTTAGCTTGTTAACAGGAGAACTTAATTGCAATGTGGGTATATTAGTCATGATAGTGTGGGGTGGGAGGAGGCAGGAGATGGATGCTAGTAGCAGCCTATGCCTTACAGCAGAGGGTTCACTTCACACCTTATGCTGTTTAGGAGAAGGGAGAGACTAACACTCTTAATGGGTGCCATTTGGGTATACATAGGGCTGTGAAACCTGTTGTGGTCCTTACTGACCCCCTCAAGCTACAGTGAGAATAATAATACATCCATTTACATTAGAAACATCCACATCTGTTTCCACAAAAGCCCCAATATATCTGCAATTTATCTTTATCTGGTTCTGAACAATTTCACAACTTTAGAGATGCTTACCAGAAGCCCCTTTGCCAAAACACCTACATACTGGACTCTTAAGGGGGCAGCTAGACTCTCTGTTCAACCATTTTATCATTCTTATACCAAACAGATCTCTGGGGACTAAGGAGAGAAAGTCTTGACATATAACAGCAGATTGTATTTATAACTACTCTTCTATATTCTTCATTACTTCTAAGAATTGCTTTTGCATGTGATTGTCCAACAGGTTTAACTGTGCACTTTCAGGAATATGCCTGAGAAAGCATGAGCCATAAAAAGGAAATGTATGAAAGTGCACTTGATAAATACATCAGTCAGAACAACAGCACCTGTTTCAAGCAGTCTAGCAATGACTGTGTTGTCCCTTACAAAACATGATAGAATATTTAAAAACTACCATCAACAGATTTGCATGAAGTCTCACATTTGTTTCTTCCCCTCTAATGCACAACATAGCAACAGAGTCAGGTTTTGGAGAAGCAGTGTAGGCATGAGGGAAAGGGGTCGCTACAGATACTAAGTCCGAGACTGGACTAAGTGTGAACTCAAAACATGGTTGAAGGTTTTCTTTTTTTTTTTTGTCCAAGCTACCTAGCAATATCTGAAAGAGCATTTTCATTCCATGTTATCTAGATAATATTTTAGATCTTCCTAGGTGCAGTTCACCTGCCCTGGGGTATGGCTTAGCAAGTTCTTTTCCAATCCCACTGTGACTGGAGGATATATCTATCAGCTGTTTAAGGAGAAAAAAACCCCAGACATTTGTTGGAACAGCTGTTCCACATTGTAACTACAACTAGATCCCAAAGTAGCTTGGCTATCATCAAATACTATATGCAGTTTATTCCCAAAATGTCTGTATATACATACTTGATAATAGTGGATCTTTAATGATTCCAAGAATCACAAATATGCACATATAGGCACACACATATATGCCTAAAATTCATTTTGTATGAATTCCATCATACAAAAAGCTACGAATCCCAAAGTTGCTTCCAAGAACAAGCATATCCCTAGTAGCAATCCGAAGGAGACACTGGCACGGAAGACTCAGGCAGATTTCTGCATGGACATGAGAAAAAGAGGTAAAAACAGGTAAAGGCTCAGGCGCTTCAGCAGCAATATCCAACAGTGATACCAATTTTCTTCGAAACTTTCTGTAAGTCTTAAAATCTTAGTTTTCTCTCTCTCTCTGTTGAATAGGAAAGGTAATACTCCTTTTTCATTTCTTACAGCTAACTTGTCAGCCAAGACTCATTCACACTTGAGTAATGTGGTGATGGAACAAATATAAATGTTTAGATAAACACATACAGAAGAGACTGATAGACACACATGTAAAATGTCATCCCCCAAAACAATCTGCATGGCTAGCTTTAGGAATTAATGAGTGGGGACAAGTGGGGTTGAATGGCTGTTTGAACTCAACTCAAATCACAGGGATTGCCATTGGCAACCACTGTAACATATGTCTGCTATTAACCTTCCGAATGCCTACAAATCTGAAGAAAGTGTAACATTCGAAGTCCACGCTTGTCCATCAATTACACAAAGTCCTGACTTGAAAAGCAAGTTTTGATGTGATACTTTTCCATTTTTCACCAAACTTTTTTCTATGGATTCCGACTCTAAAACATTCTGTAAAAGTGCATATGAAGAGTCAGAAATTAATAAAGCCATTTCAGAAAAAATAGAGCAAACATATTTATGGGTTTTGCCATATTATGGGTTCTCCTATCACTCAAATAAAGGCAAATTTTCTACATGTGAACAGCCAACTTCTTCTTCAAAAACATAGGGAAGGTAAAAATCAAACAAATACAGCTTGCTTCAGATTACACAACCTTTCTTCTAGCCTGATGGCAGATCAATTAATTGGGAAAAGGGAAAAAAAAAGTTAAAAATCAATTTAATAGCATTCCTTTTAATCAGGGTTTCAGATTATCATGCAATCTGCAGGCACATAATAGCATTCATTTTGTCTATTTTATTGGAGGAACCACTACCACAATCTTCTCTGTCTTTTACAACTTCCATTTTCAGTGCTGATAGTGTAGTTGCTTCCAATTATTTTAAACCTGACAAGATTTCTAGCAAACATTAATAAAAGGCAAAAATGCAGGAATTAAAGAATTGTGAACCCTCTCAATGCAATTCCCAGGCAGTTTCAGTGGATGCAGTTAAACTGAAATGAACCGTATACCCTAAGTCATGCCCACAGTGATTTCCTACATATATTTCTAAGTCCAAAACGATCAGTTTCCCTAAATAAAAATTTTAGCCTCTTTCCCATATAGAAAGTTCATATGTTTTTTTGGTCTGCAATTCAAATGCCACAGCTGCAGATCTTTCTGTCAAGGACGTAATTCTTTAATAAACACAGAATAAATAGAGAGCTGAATTATTACATTAAATGTATACAAGGATACATGATGTCATGTGTCTCTGTGATGTACGTATGCATGATGTATATTAAACATTAAAAACAAAATAATCTCTACACCCACAACATGAACCCAATTTTTTTTTCCATACTGCTTTTAAATACTTCTTGATGTGTAAGGGCCCTTGAAGAGCAATATACATATATAACTTTTTTAGAAGTTCATTAAACCAATAGTTTCCTTTGCAATATAGTATGTCTTTTAAAATGATGTCTGACTTGTGAATTCACATAATCATTTAAGTGTAAATTTAGCTGCCCAAAAGTGGCACCTTCACATGTTCGCAAAACCCTGTAAACCACAAACATCACTAGGAAAAAGAGAGAAAGAGATCAGGAAGCAAGAGGTTTAAACACATCTTAGGAACTGAACACTTCACAGCACAGCACAAAATTTGTTTTGCTGAAGCCCCTGCTACACACGAAACGTTAAATCCTTGTGCAACATGTTTTATGTTATAGTTCTTCAAACTATGGTCAACAAATCTAGACAGAAAATTCTATTATGAACTGCACTAATATGCAACATCCCACAATCTTACCACTTGTTTTCTCCTTCTGTGCCATTTCTCTAACATCTGGGAAAGTAACATAAGGCTGATAATATTAGCAGAATCAGTTGCATAATTATGCAGTTATCACCCACGTTAGGAAAACACATTTTGTTCCTATTCTAGGTCAAGTCATTATGAAAATTTGTACGCTTGACTAGCAGAATAATTTGTAGAATGTTGTTTGCCCTGACATTTTGCTATCATAGTACCTCTAAAAGCCTGTTAAACTTCACAATTATGTTTCAGCTCCTGGGTGCCATCGGACAGGTCATGAGAAGCAGACAAGTGAGTGGTGAGTCTGTATTTCAACACTCGCAAAGAAAGCGTTCCCGAAGCTGTTGTCTCCTTGGTAGGTGTTCAAATGACCTTTCAGCAGTGGATTGGCACAAAGTAATGGTCAATAACAACGGTTTGCTGTAGGGAAACCTTCCACTCTGTCACCATGGTTTCCGGAGCTGAGAGACCCTTAAAAGTAATTTTCAACAAATGGGACAAAATCAGGAATTGGATGTAAATATTCTTTGTCCAGTATGTTAAATCTGAGCAAGAGATTTCACAGCTCTACTTTAGAACTGAAACCAGAATGGGTATCCTGGCTTGTACTTTAAGTTTAAATAAGAACCATAAAAATGGATGCAGTTTTTACACTATTAAATGGTATCTGGAATGTTATTGTACATTATTATAAACAAAATACAGGAATGTCACAGTTGACTAAATTCCTATCAATTATGAACTTAATTTTTACACACATTTAATACTTATCTCATTTCAGACTTTTCTATACTGAGAAATTTTCTTTTAAAGAAAAATGGTTTATACAGTTCACTTCCTGCCATAATCAAGGTCTTTCTAACCTGATATCTGAAGGTTATGCTTCAGTGAATAATTCAGTAGGTTAGTGAAACTGTGGCAGCAAAGAAAGTGCTAATCTTAGATGGAAGCTGTGAGGGATATTAAGAAACAATTGCAAAAAGTGACATATTTAATAGAGAAAGATTACTCTGTGCTACATCTATTTAATTTGAATTGAATAAATTTTGCCAGTATTTTATGAGATGCAGTCTGCAAATTATGTGAAACTTCATAGTGTCACTGAAGTCTAGAGGAAAGAATAAAGGATTTTTCCCCCTCAACCATTTTATGAGTATTGTGATTTTTGAGGACTTCTCACTCTTTCAAAAGAAATTTCAAAGGAACTGAAGAATCATTCACTGCAGGACTTTATTAATTTGAATTAAGAAAGAAGAAAGGGTAGTAAAAGGTGATAGTACTGAAAGATAAATAACAAGAGGTAATAGAAGGATCTTGTGTAATGAGACTTCTTGAAATAACTGAATTCCTTCTGGACTATGACTGAGTGAGTTTGGATATGTTCTCAATCTTTCAGGGAAAATTTAGTTGATCTAGCTGAGACAAGTCTGAAAGTATAAGTAAATGCAAGTGTGAAAAATGATCTTGGGCAGTTTTTTACCCTTATCCACTAAACAGATCCTTAATGCAAACCTAGTCCTGACAAAAATAATTTAAGTTAATGTTCAGATGATTCCTCATATGAGTACGTGGAATAGGAATATGATGCTACTACTAAAAATATTAAACTCATCCTATGTCATCATAGAAGCAGAGATTATTAATAAACCCTGCTGGTTTGTGTCTTTTTAAAAAAATTTTTTTTCTGTTTTATTACTGATTTTGTTCAATATTTTAGTGGACTACTAAAAAATTATATGAGGTGTATCCTCTTGACATATTCTTTGAAAAAAATAAAGTAATTTGCAACATCTGGTGAAAGAAAACGACAGTCTTAATTACATAGCAAACCTTTTCAGAAGAGTAGAATACAGTTCTGCATATCAAGAAACAATTTGAGACAGTAGAAAGTTTCAAAGTGATGTAAAGTAGAGATCTTGCCCAAATTTTTTATCAGAAAACTATTTTCCAGTAATTTTGAACTTTTTGCCTCCGCCATCACCACCCCAAGATATTCTGCTGCTTAATGCAAATTGTCTGATAGCTATAGATTTATTGTGTGTGTCTTTATTTGAGGATGGCAACTTTTTTTTTTTTTAAGTACTCACACTATTTTATTTTTAAGTAGATTATAGACACAGCTAAAATAACCCTTTGGGAAATATTTCGGGAAAATGCCAACTGCAGAACTAACCATATGAAGTTATATTTTGCAAACTGTTCATCTTGAATGTGGGTTTTTTCATATTTTATTTTTCACTAAATGGTCACATTAAAAACTGAGAGGAGACAATAACTCCTTCCCCTACACCCCTCTTCCCTCTGAGTGCAAGAATGGTAAAGCCATTAGAAGTCCATACTACAGGCAAAATTGGTCTCTCTGATCTGCATAGTGGATCCAATATTCCCAAAGGGAATTCTGAGCAATGTGGATAAAGAGACAAATTTTGCTAATATTATGAAACATAATAATTTTGCCAAGCATTAACTGGTACTCTTAACACTGCAATTTCTACTTTACCCAACCCATTCATAATCCCCTTTGTCTGCTCCAAACAGACAGAAAGGACAAAAACACATATCTACTGGGCATTTCAGAGAAAAAAAAATATTCTCTAGTATGCATGACTAACCTTATACTGAACAATTCATATACGAGCAGGAATGGAAATAGGATATGGAGCATTTCACCCCTGCTATAGGTTACCAGATCAAGTCTAGTTCGGGTCACTGGTAACCTAAAGATATTACAGCCTAATGGCCAGCTTGTGACCCACATGAAATGAGCTGGAATTACTTAAATTCATGGAAATACATTTTTGTATCACAAATACCCCAAAAAACCCACACAGGACAAGCAATCTTCCTGGTAATGTTAACAGCAAACAGTAACTGCTGAATTTTAGCAGAGATCAGGCTATCTTTCCACTTCAAATGGTGGTCATATGAGAAAGCTGCTGCAAGAAAGCAGTTGAAGTGCAGGAAAGACAAAGAAAGAAGCAGAGAGGGGATGCTGTGTTTGTCTATGTATCGTCTGATATGTGTACAAAGAGAAGACTTCAGTCTCAAGGCCTGTCAGTTCAGCACCTTTCACAAGTACAAAATGTCATGTACTACATACTGATGAAATAAAAGACAAAAGTGTCAAAGGAACCATTACACTATATTCTAGCAATGATCAGAGGATCAACAGCTTCCCTTCTAGATTGACACTATGTTAAACTATGCCAGCATATTTGGCCTGAACCTCTTCTTGCCTGCTCCAGTTTTACACCAGGGGAGGAACTTAATTTATCACAATAACCTCAAGTGGAAGGGGAAATTAAATAAATATGTATTTCTCTTCTAGGTTGTGTTTTGTCTATTTTTCAATAGACAATATGGCTGTATGTACTCACATGCATTAGGAAACTTACTGTTTCTTCTGTTATCAAAAATAAAGGATGTTATGTTTACTCATCTTATGGATGCAGTGAGTAATCACAGTAGTCAGAATAAGAGGGCTGCTTATAGATGGAAAAGCAATATGGGAAAATACAACCGTTTCAGCTTCACCTCATCCTGCATATTTGGCTGATGATGTACTTCTTGCATCAAAATATCCTTCTGTCAGTACAGATAATTATGGAAGAGCTCTGCCTCTCAGCTATCATGAATTGTGATGGCCTCAATGATACCAGAATGTATTGTCCTGTTGTCTAGTCCACCTACTCCAGCTGATCCATTTTGAAAATTCTCCGAGAGACCAAACATATGAAAGATAGTCATAGCTGTGCTTGTGACCTGAAACGTCAGAAATGACTTGACATGACTTTACCAACTATATTCCAATCAAAACTTCTGGTTTTATTACTGAACTTGGATAATCAGTATGAAAGAGAGAACATCATTTTTGGCCATTATGGTGGCCTTTACAAAAATAATTGCTGCTGCAGTAGTGTCCAATTTTAGAGTTAGGTTATGAGATCCAGTCTAAATTAGATTAAATAGCTCAAAAATGTTTAGATACTTGCTTTCCTCACAAACATTTTTTACTGGTTTGCAAGCCTCCAAGAGCTTTTATTATTCAACAAATGTAGGCTAATTGCCTACAGGTCCCTCTGTACTGTACCACTTACATAAATGCAGTTGCTAGTCTTCAAAGAGTAGCAGGTTAGCTTTTACAGGACTTAAAGTGAAATAATATGTAGCTTACTCTTTACCAGACGCACCTTTTTCCTGGCAGGAGATTTCCCCGATACATTCCAGAAGCACAGCTATAATGCACAGCTATAATGATGGTCGACTGCTGCGTGGAACCTCCTGCTGCTGAGCAGTATTCCTGGTGGAATGATATCTTCCTACCATCATAAGGGGCTACTGCTTAGACTCTTGTCTTAAGAAAGGCAGTCTAAAGGATTGTTCCATTTTAATTACATGCTTTAATTACAATACAAACATTGTAACAATCATTATTTTGACATTTGTACTACAGAACCATTCCCAGGGCTCTGTAGTACTAAGAGCAGACTGAAAAAGAATGGAAGGAAGAAAGGAAGAAAGAAAGGAAAGAAAGAAAGGAAGAAAGGAAGAAAGGAAGAAAGGAAGAAAGGAAGAAAGAAAGAAAGGAAGAAAGAAAGAAAGAAAGAAAGAAAGAAAGAAAGAAAGAAAGAAAGAAAGAAAGAAAGAAAGAAAGAAAGAAAGAAAGAAAGAAAGAAAGAAAGAAAGAAAGAAAGAAAGAAAGAAAGAAAGAAAGAAAGAAAGAAAGAAAGAAAGAAAGAAAGAAAGAAANAAAGAGAAAAAAGTTATATTACAGCTAATCTCTTCTTACTGTGTTCATCACCACTGCACGCAGTAGTAACATCTTGTCATTCTTACTCCATTACCTCACCATGAGGTACATCTCATGGATAAGTTTTCACCCTTTATTATGTTTGCATGCAGAAAGTACCTACTTCTTTATCTAAAATTAATATTAAAAATCAACATGGATTGTGGAATAAGTTCACAGTACCAGGGACAACCTCATCTGAAACGCTCACATGGCCTACCCTAGTCTTGCTAGTACTTAGTCACACCATGAGAGTCTCCATTTCACAGATTTCTTCATGACTGGTCATTTTTGTTGGGGCTCAGGTAACTTTCCTGAAATTTTTCTTCCATTTTCTGCAGTTCTTTCATCCATTATCCTGCACGCAAAAGGCTCTAAAACCCTCTTACCTTTTCTTAACCTTACAGGAAAACTGAAAGTAAAAGAAGAAAAGAGAGACAGGCACTCTACTGTTGACATGGTGCCGTTTCAGACATTCTTACTTTAGTCTGACCTACAGCAGTTCAGCAACTTTCCCTGAAGCTTAAAAGAAAATCTAGAAAGAAACATGGAAGTTGGAAAGGATAACTCCGCATTCTTGGAGCGTAGAAACTGATAGTAAATTCCAGCTCTTTTTTTTTTTTTTTTTTGGCGTACATGGAGAGATGCAGTCACAGTAAACATTCAGAAGGCAAACACTTAACTAGAAACTTTACCCTGTGTTTCTAGATCAAAGGTGCTCAGATGTGTTTACGTTCTTTATGTTCTTACCTATGAATTAAGGTTTGCCACTCTGACAAGAGCTTACAAAGAATCCCTTGCATGCTTGAGCAATGCTGGAGGGATGGCACATTCATCAGATGGACATACATTAGACAGGTATTTCCAAATAACCAAAACAGGTTGTGCAACTATCTCAGGCTGCGACCACGCTGTATTGCAATCTGGAGACACCCACAGATACTCCCTTACCACACATTCACATTATCATTACTACTACATAGCAGGTGCTCCTGGATCATCAACTCCTTGGTTGTTGTTACACTGTAAAGAAGAGATAACCTCCAGTACAGAAGAACCTCTGATACCTGAGCAGGATTCTTAAAACAGGTCACAAGATTTAAATACTTTTTATGATGACACGTCAAAAGTCACACAGATTCTTTTTTGGGAAGGGGAGATTCCAGTCTCATGCTAGATCCAGCATTTAAAGAGCAATAATCTAATTTACACAGTGTCTAAACTTCATTAATCTGAAGTATATCTCTCAAAAAAGGGGAAACAGTGCAATTTCTGAAGAATGAATATCAGCGCTGTTCACACTAACCACATGCATTCTGAAATTCAACAAAAGCAAATCCAGGGTCCGGTACCTGGGGTAGAACAACCCGTGCACCAGTGTATACTGGGGGCTGACCTGCTGGAAAGCAGCTCTGCAAAGAAGGAACAGGGATTCCTGGTGGACAAGTTGTCCATGAGCCAGCAGTGTGTCCTTGTCACCAAGAAGTCCAATGGTATCCTGGGGTGTATTGGAAAGAGCATGGCCAGAAGGTGGAGGAAGGTGATCCTGCCCCTCTACTCAGCCCTGGTGAGGCCACATCTGGAATGCTGTGTCCAGTTCTGGGCTCCTCAGTACAAGGGAGATATGAAACTCTTGGAGCAGGTCCAGCAGACAACAACAAAGATGGTCGAGGTACTGGAGCATCTTTCTTACAAGGAAAGGCTGAAAGAGTTGGGCCTGTTCAGCCTTGAGAAGAGATGGCTGAGAGGGGACCTTGTCAATGTACATAAGTATATGAAGGGAGGGTGTCAAGAAGAGGGAGCTGAGCAACGGGGCAAGAGACAATAGGCAGAAACTGAGGCACAGGAAGTTCCATTAGAATACGAGGAAGAACTTCTTCACTGTGTGGGTGACTGTACCATGGAAAAGGTTGCCTAGAGAGGTTGTGGAGTCTCCCTCACTGGAGATATTCAAGAACCATCTGGATGCAATCCTGTGCAATGTGCTCTAGGATGATCCTGCTTGTGCAGGGTTCTACCACATGACCCACTGTGGTCTCTTCTAACCTTTCACATTCAGTGATTCTATGATTACTTGCTGAACACCGAGACCTCTAAAGTGGTTCATTGCAGCCAAGTAAGCTAGAGGTAGCAAAGATTTAGATAGGGCCTGAAGATCTCATATCTGATTTGAGATTTTGCAAATTCTGTGCCTAAGGGGAAAGAGAAAGGACATTCTTCCCCAGTTCAAGTATCTTGCATTCCACAAAGGGCCAAGATCTAAAAGGTGATGCATGTTCATGGATCTGAGTACCAAATCATAGGCACTTTTGTTCAAGTAAGGGTAGCCCTGAATCTGCTGTCAACCATTAGGGCAAGCACACTTGTACATACACCCCACCTGACTTTTCATTGTTTTTTTTTCAGCCTTTCAGTGTTTAGAGGTATCATTCATAAGGGGGTCTTGACTCTTTAAAAGGAGGATGTGATAACTAGATGCTAAAGACTGGTAAGAGGATGCTGAGCTCTTACTTTAATAAACTGTCCAAGAGGAATCCACAGAGAAAAAACAGATTTCTGAAAGCACTGTCCTGTCTCAGTTTTGGGTACTGAGCACTGGACTCACTGAGCTGTACATAGAAGACAATCAAATCCTTAATCTCCACCTGTCTCTGAATAATATGTTGGCATTGTGTAGAGACCAGGCATCCCTCTGTGCTTTACCACTTCATTCATGAGAACAGCAGCAGCGAAGACATAGATTTTTCTTCCTGCCTTTTATATACCCACCCTTCAAACGCAGACACGCACACACACACACACACACACACACACACGTATAAACAAATACACACAGGTATACAGCCGCATAAAAATTCACAGTAAGGCTCAGAATCAAACAGAAAATTTGCAAACGCTCTCAGTGTAACACGCAGGCTAACTAGACACACAACAAAAGACTCCTGAACCTTTATCAAATACAAATTAACAGGAATACATTTGAATTGTTAAACCGAACATCGCCTTTCAGAACGGCTCGGAGCTCACGCCTCCTCGGCGCAGGGACGGAAACCTATTGCTGCAGCTCCACCTCGTGGGCAGCGGAGGCAGGCACAGTCCCCCCGCACAGTCCCCCCGAACAGTCCCCACGCACAGTCCCCGGGGAGGCATCCCCGGCCCCGCTGTAGCGTTCCCCAGCCCTCGGCGGAGCCTGTGCGTGGAGAGATTCCTTTCAACCACACCAAACGCTCCGTTCTGGGGATCGAAGCTGAGAGGCTGTCTGTGTCTATTCCTCAGGTGACGCAGCTCTCGCATGCTGGAGGATTCATCCACCTAAACAAGAGATAAAGCTGCCAAAAGAATACATATTTGTAATCAAAAGGAGTCTAAATTTTCGCATACATTCAGAATTTTCACAGAATCAGGGAATCAGTCAGGTTGGAAGGGACCACTGTGGGTCACACGGTCCAACCTCCCTGCACAAGCAGGGTCATCCTAGAGCATATTGCCCAGGATTGCATCCAGACTGTGCTTGAATATCTCCAGTGAGGGAGACTCCACAACCTCTCTGGGCAACCTGTTGCACAGTACTGTCACCTGCACAGTGAAAAAGTTCTTCCTCGTATTCTGATGGAACTTCCTGTGCCTCAGTTTCTGCCTATTGTTTCTTGTCCTATTGCTCTGGACCGATGAGAAGAGCCTGGCTCCATGCTCTTGACACCCTCTCTTCAAACACTTGTACGCATTGATGAGCTGATGAGTGACAAGGTCCTATGACCTCTGCCAGCTTAAATATAAGGGGGCTTACCATGTCCATACTTTACCACAGTATTCATTTGCACTTCTGTAATAGATTAAATTGCCTCAAAGTTGTTTCCAAATATTAACATGTTGGTATTGTACATGCAGCTAGACATGAGCGAATTCATGGTTACCAAAATCCCTCAGTCTGTCTGTTTCTTTACCTTTGCCTGACATTCCAAAGTTTACGAAATATGAGAAGCATGATGTCATACAAATGCATCTCCTCCTCCTGGCAGACACAGAAGGTAAGAACTGTCCAAGAGCTGTAAGCAGGAATAACCAGAACAAAACCAATCTAAGCCCCCAAGCCCTTTCAATGTCATAGGTGTTATACCTTTTCTGAAAGACAGCGAATGTGATGGAAGGTTCACAGCTGAACCCCTTGATTTATTTTTATTGTTCATTTTTTTAAACATTTTCTTACATCTTCTTTCACAAGCAGTTTGTATTTCATCTTGACCCATTAAAACCACACATCTTTTTCAAAAGTCAGCGCAGTCTGTTACGGCCCACTATGCAAGCAGCTTTATTTGCTTCTGTATCTTTGCCGAGATCCTCTGCTACTCAGTTTCTCTGCTCTGCATGGAAAAGATAGAAATGACCTTACATTTGCAGAGCTCTAAACCACTGGCACTAATGTCCAGGGCTTCACTAGTCGACACTTCAGCCCTGCTGCCAGAGGGGCAACATGACACTGAGCTGTTTCCTCCTACTACAGGATGTGATATAAAAGCGAGGTCTGCAGCCACGAGAAGTGTTAGTGGAGAACAGACTGCAGATGAGCAGGGCTATACTGCTTCTGCTTAAGTACAGTATTAACAGACATTAACTTTAAAGCACTTTTAACTTTATTTATTTAATCATAAATAATGTCATCATACAAATAATTTCATTCACTTCAAAAACTGTAAGTATGCATTTCGCGTGGTAAAGAGAATAATTACAATTTTGTTCATGTTCTTCCAAAAATGTTTGTTACTGTATGGAGTAAAAATTAAAAGAAAAAACAGTAGTGAAAATATTTAGTTGAAATTGAAGCTTACAGGTATTCTTGTTGCAGGTAATGGACAGACCTTAATTCATCATATCAATACGTATTTGAAGAACTGTGGCTCAACATATGGAATAAAGGAACATAAGCAAGGAAGGGATCCATCCAACAGAATTATATACTTCAATATTTGTATCTATTCTAGTTTGTTTGTCCTGAGAATATAATTACTTTTTTCCCAAAGAAGAAACCTAAAAGCTGCATAATGATTTCACTAAATTCACGTTAACTATACAGGGTAAATTAAGCAGAAAACATAAAGGCCAAACACTGTACACAGTAATTAAGCTCAATATTACAGGGCTGTACTGTAATAATTACAGCCAGCATTGCATGCACACTTTGATAATTCACTTAAATTGCCTTCTGAACATGCCAAGAAAACCTCCTTTACCCAGACAGCAAAAAAAGATTTAAAAAAAAAATAAAAATCATAGAGAAAGAAAAGCAAATTTGTACTTTTCATTTTGAAAACTATCATTTTTCCTTTCCTTATCTTGTCTAAAAAAAAAAAAAAAAGCCCTCAATATAAATAGAGCATTTTCTGTTGTCTTTCTACTAAAGCTTTTAAATTTAAGGAATAATAGATGCCTGTCTAGACAACCCTAAAATTGTTTTAGTTACTGATGTATGGATGACTGATAAATGTCATCTTTTCTGCCTGCAGTGCATTTTGCATCCAGTCTAGTGACATTTGTCTATAGCTGACCTGAGTCTGCATTTTTCATTTGCATTAAGCATTTAAATTTTACAACTCTGGAGCTTCAGGATTGACTGTTTACTGGAAAATACAATACCATCCCCTCCACCCCCCTCCACCCCCCTTCACCCCAAAGGAGAGATGCTTTCTTTGCTTGTCACATGGCCGTTTTTAATTAAACCAGCAGGGAAGATTCTAATCAGACAAAGGCAATGGAATTTGCTTTATACCTTTCCAAGTGAAATAATTATTAATTCCCTAGTTTCACAGTTCTCATACAGACAAAATGAAACATGTAGCATGGGCAGTTCAGGAAGCTTTTATTTAAATACGGACACTTTTTTTTTTAAACAATGCAAAAGACATTTAAGTATTTCATGGTAAATGACAAATACTTGGAGATGTAGAAATTAATAGGCTTGCCAATTACTTTTAAAATATGTTTTATGCTATTAATGTCTTTAAGCATATAATTGCAGCATGGTAGAATTACGTCATACACAGATATCCATTACAAAACAGATCACTGCACTTTCACACACTTCTACTGAGAAATGTTTGTTGCTGCCTACTTAGTATGATTCCAGTGTTTTGCTGTGTATGAACTGTATTCTCTAAGCCACCATTGCTCAAAAAAACCATGATTTTTGCAATATCTTACTCAGAGGACTGACCTTAATCAAAAGTCTTTGAAACCTATAAGTGGTCCCCTGATTTTGAGGTTGTTTTCTTTTTTTTTTTAAAGGCCATGTAAATCTAGAATTGCAGCAAGCTTTTGCTGTTCACAGTTACTGCAGGCTTTTTTAAGGTTTGACCTTCTTAAAAACTTACCAAAAATAAATTCCATGGAAAGTATTGTTTTCTATTAACACTTTTGATGACAAAACCTGAATGTTTTTCATTATGAATACTCAATACTAATTTTTCATTGCAAACTTTTGCTACCAGTACTCTCATAATTTTAACCAAGGGAAAAACTGGAGGAAATGCTTTGCTTTTTTGTTGAACTAACAACAAAATAGCTTGGCTGAGAGGCCTAAAGCACGTGTCTAACTTTGCATACATGAATAGTGCCATTAAGCCCAGTGGATTTGCATACATTCAGTTAAGGGTGCACATAAGTAGTCTACAATAGACTTTTTGTTCTACCAATAAAGCTACATCAGGGTATCTGCCCTACTACAAAACCCTTGGGTAAACATTTTGCCCTGCTGACTGTTACCAGCACATTTTCTTACAGCTTTGGGAAAAGTCTCACTCCTATATACCTTTTTTCTTCAACAGAATTATGAAAAGATTTGTGGTTGATGTAAACTTACAGGGACTGTTGGGATAATACAAAGAAAGGCATCTATTTTTCCTATGCCTTCCCTACCTGTGACAGAAGTGCATCAGTGTAAGACAGAATCAGGGGCTTGTATGTTCACCTGTGTTAGATAAATTCCACCCTACCAGGTACCAGACTCCCCGTAGTTCCCTTGGTTTAGGCAAACTTTCTCTTGGTAATTTTCTGTGAAGATATACCTCATTTTCTCTCATTCTACAGAGCTAGCTTTAATATTTTCACCTCTCTAGCTCAACCAACAGAGAAAATCATCAACCATCAAGCACCCCTAGCAGCCACAGCTGCGGTGGGAACAAGGGTTTGGGGAATGCATTTTTCTGTTAAGCATTGCTGCTAAAAATACAGCTACATCCTAGAAAACAGTGCAAAGTGGAAATTATTTCTTTGCATTTTTAGCAAGCATAGAAGGTACAATTTTAAAATGGGGCTTTTCACTGGGTCTAGTCAAATTTCCATCCCTCCCAAAAAAACTAACCCAAGGGTTCTTTTAAATACTATCAAGAAAGCATATGCTCTGAGCCCAGAAGAAGTTGTAGCAAAAGGAAAACAGAAAACAGTTAACCTCCACCTTGTATATAAATCAGGGCAACAGATGTAAAAGTAAGTGTACATTTGGAACCTACTGACCCTGAACACTGGCACTGAACTTTTGTTTTTTCTCCTCTCCAATGCGATTCCATCCTGTGATTTTTGCTCACAAGACAGAAAACACAGAGTGCTTTTTGTTCTTTTGCAAGATTCAATGAGAGAAACATTTCTGCCTTGTCTTCTAAAACATCTCCTTTCCTCAGGAGAGATGAGGAAAAGTGTCATCATAAAGACAATATCCAGTATTCAGACAATCTAAGCCACACGGTATTCTTAAAGGCTGGGATCAGGTATTGCCAGACCTGAAGGAAAAAAAAACCAAACCACAATAACACAAAATCACTCTAGGACTGGCCTAAGTACTCTCATCAACATTCTGCAGCAGTGTGATAGCAAAGAGGAGAATAAAAAAAACACCCCACAGACACATGAGAAGGAGAAAAGATAAAAGATGTCCTGAATGAAGAAAAACGTGTTATTTCTTAACTGAGCTGTGGATTAGGCAGAGGAAAGGGGCTCTGACATGGCCTGCAGCTCTTTGTTTATAAGAACATCCTTCTAGTGATCTGAACCAACATCAGGTGGAAGCACGTAACTACTCCTCATATATTTTCAGTATTCTGTATACTGTGCAAACTTACAGAGATATCAAGTGCAAATTTGTGTGAAAAGGCTTGTTATGAAAGGCTAGGAACAAATTTTATTTCAATGCTTCATGCAGAATCTTTAAATTCAATGCTAGGAAACACACTAGAGTTTTGCAAGCTCATATGTGCTACACATCAAGGTCCCAGTCCTGCAGCTGAGCCCCTGTGATTAGCTCTTTGTAGTCCTTCCCAACTTTAGGAATGCAGAGACCTATGAAAAGTTGAACAGCATAGGAAGAACAGTTCAGATGCTAATTTGGTCTCTAAAACAGGAGGTCTACATAAAATAATAACAACAAAATATTAAATAGTTATAAATACTTGTTAACTGTATATATAAGTACTTATAAATACATATATATTCTGGAAAACTTAAAGCTGGAAAAGCTCTTACAAGCTTTCAGATATTTCCTTTCTTTAGAAAGTTCTTCTCAAAGTCCTATATCCTTTTTAAAGGACTAAGGAGTAATTTTTCTGTCAGAGTCTAATACACTCTACAACGCAAACTAAACTCTTTACTTTGCAAAAAGATTGTAAATGTCTTCCTGTGACATAAAAATTCTTTTTTTCTTAAGAGCAGACACATATCAGAAGTCTTTGGTCTTAGGATCCAGCTTGCATATGACGGAGAAAATTTAAGAGAACAATTGTGTTAAAGTGAAAACAACCGCATTCCTTTACAGATCTGGTTTTATATCACTTCCACAGCTTGAAAATCATTTTTCTAAAACTGTTTCTATTACATCAATACAAAACTGATCCAAATTTGACCATTTAAGCTTTTTCAGGAGAAATGGAATCAACGTGTATTCTCCTACAGAGGGGCAGATTATTCTCTTTCCTTGGGCTTTTATGTTGTTGTTCTGACTGCTGAAGGAGGCAATTATTAGGACAGTCCTCTATAAATTTCTGTTTGTTATTTTTATTTTTTTGTCTATTTTTAAGCCATCCTTCTATCTCACTTTCCTTTATAATAACAATAGGGTTTGCTTAACACTGACAGGGAGATTCTTCATGAATTTCTGCATACCATGAATCCATTTATATACATGATGTGGCATTTAAATACAGAAGTAATGCTGTATTGGATAAGATTGCATCTACTAAATATTTGTTGGGAGAGACAGGAGTCTAGATAGATGGAAGTTTGGAAATGACATAAAAGGAAGGACAGGTTGCAAATTGCTTGATCAATACAGCACAGCAATGGAGACAGGAACTGAAAAAGTCTCTATATCCTATAGGTATAAGGATAAGTATGGGTCAGTGATGAGAATTCAATTGCCATAATAAAAGAGATGTCCCTTTCATGCAGGGACAATTATTGCCTTTACATTCAATGACTAGTGCATAAAATAAGAAAAACAAAGCTATAAAAACAGAAAAAGTACATGAAAAATAATAATGAACAGTTGGGTCCCACTGTGTGCAGCTTCTCTCTGTGTGCCCATCCTGCATCTGCAAATCCCTGTCCCTGCCCAAGCACATTTCTGGAGCTGGTCCACACAGCTTTTATAACTTGCTTTTAACAGCACTAATGTTTAGTACTGTGTCCCTCCAGTACACAGTTGCTTATTTTCAGATGTCTTCAAAGGCTGTGGAAATGGCATGAACTAAAAGTTCTCCATTTGCCAGTGAGGAAACGGAGGCACCCAGAAAGCAGAATTTGTGTATGGAACTCCCTCAGGAGCAGGGAGGAAAGGCTGCTGTTTGAGCCTCCTTAACAGTGGGCTATATTCAAATCCTCCCTCTCAAGAAAAGCTTGAGTCCCTACCACCAGGTGTGCAGATTGTAGAAAGGTTTTTTGCCATAAGATAGAAAATAGCTTGCAACAGTGTTCCCTGGCCAAGGAGGTACAGTGCCCTTTGGTTCTCATGGGTGAAGAGCTGCCCCTGCAAGCTGTGAGGTTTCACAAAATGTTAGTCTACAGCTCAGTGTCCTCACCAGTCCCTGGGTGACCCCACCATTTGACTTCCCTGTTGAACCCCACTGTTAGCTGTGACCTTTAACAAAGTCCCTCACATAGCATGGTCTCTACCTGAGAGCTCTAGCTAGAAACATGACTTAGCTCTACATCTTTTAACTTCTAACTCCAGACACTGTTCTTTTCTCTCAGAGAAATTTCTATGCATCCCCCCCACTCAACTGTATGACTGTAAAACATCTCTGTCTTCAAGAGTGTGTCTTTCTTGCCATCGTGTGAATCAGATGTATAAAACATGAGTCTTCCTTCTCAGCATGGGAGACTGTTGGTACAGACTCCATTACAATACAACATCAATAGCAAACCTTTTCATGTTCATCATAGCAAATTCAGACCTTTATAGCTTCCTGACGTTCCTATTTTGCAGTCTGAATTTACGTGAGTGTTGGTTCTTCGTAAAATTAAATTATTTAGGCTGTAAAAATTTTCCAGCTATTTCCAAGTGTTAGCAGAAAGACATATAAACAGGAATTTAAAGAAAAGTCCTGTAAATTTAAATGCTAAAGAGCTTGAGAAACCAGTAGTTCTTGATAAGAGCTCAATTTTGGCCTAAGTGAGGAACAGTACATAAGTTAGTTCCCAAAATGCACATTTAAAAAAAAAAAAAAAAAAAAAAAAAAAAAAAAAAAAAAAAAAAAAAAAAAAAAAAAAAAAAAAAAAAAAAAAAAAAAAAAAAAAAAAAAAAAAAAAAAAAAAAACCCAAACTTTAAAAATTCGTTAGCTTTTTTAACTTTTTAATTTGTCATATCTGTGGGATAGGGGAGTGCATGTATTTTAAAAAGCCTATAATGCTTTAAATTTTCACACTAATGAGTCTTCCATATTACCTATAAAAGATGATACAGGGTTCTAGTCTGAGTTAGATTCACCAGTCTTATGTGCATTCATGTTAGTAATTTTTTCCTTACTATAAATCTCTTCTTTACCAAAGGATGTTGTTAAAGTCTTCCACAGAGTTTTAAGATGTAATTTTTATGTGAAACTATTTGAAGTTCCTAATTTCAGAAATCCTGAAGTGATGAAAGAGGTTTAAGAAATTAAAGGTTTCAAACATTGTTTGGAGGTTTTGGGTAGGTCAGTTGGGGAAAAAGTTGTTAAACTGCTATTTTAGGTGAAATCTCAGTTGCCCATTGCCTCTTATTGTCAGATGTGCTTCATCATAAAAAGAAAGAGGCATATAACCTGCCATAAAGTTGAGCTGGAAAATATCTACAATTATTTTGGACTGGTGTATACATTTAAATGGAGTTCAGTACGAGTCCCTTTTCTCTATCTGCAAGAGTCCTTAGCAAGGTATGTGTTGCATGAAACCTTTGTTCACTTGGGATACCATATAAAAAACAAGGACAAAAGTCAAGTTATTCTAGTCAGCTAGAAAATGGCGTTTCCTATTGGAACTTTTTCTTCATTATTGCTTCCACAGTCCTTTATTTCCTATTTGAAACAAATTAGTAGCATTTGCCTATGGCCTTAGTTTGTACTTGCACTGTTTCTGCTTGCTGGTAGCATATTCCAGTTTGTAACAGTCCAGAAAACCTAAAAGCCTAATTACTGGTGACTCCTCAGTCCTTCACATATTATTTTCAATACCAATACACATTAGGTTCTGTTGTAATGGGGAGATTTATTTCTGATGGTTTGCTTTTTTTTTAAATGGGATAATACGAGTCTGATTTCTCCCCTTGCAATTTAACATGACAGTCAAGGAGCTCTACTTTCACCTCCTCAGAATACTGGAATATGAAGTTGCTTCCACCCTGGAAAGAAGGATGTGTCAGTGCCTTGGCTGCCAAGTCAACAGGAAACTTTATGCTGGCTCCATCAGGGTCTGGATCCCACATCTTAACCAATTTGCATTTTACATCTGTCTATGTTCTTATATATCCTTGATAGTAGTTAATAGTAGCTAACAAAGCCCTCAAGTAGCATTTAAAAGCAGTAAGATTTGATTATATTTTGTTCAGTGAGAACTGTACACCCTTCTTACAACTCAAGTATGAGTTAATGTCACTTCATGGAAAAAGAAGGAAACCAGATAATTCGAATTACATGATTGTTGATGGATTAATTTGTGACAGAAGAAAGTGAAAGAAAGGTGGTGACAAGGGGATTAGTTAACAAGATGCAGTAAGAATGCTGGGAGAGCTACACTTGCTTTACAAATAAGCTAGACTTTTCTGAAGATATTGCTAGCATGACAGATAAAGAAAATGTAGCTATATTATATATTTAAATTTTCCAAAGGCATTTGAAAAGATACTGCACAAATGGCTTATTTTGAAAATAAAAGCCCATGTGGTGAAGAGAAAGCCACGAAATAAATTAAAATGTAGGAAGAAAGGAGGGGGAGGAAAGGAATAATGAATATAATACATTTAAAATGGAAGGTATTCTCCTGAGAAGTATCACAGAGCTCTGCAGGCTTAAACCAGGGCATCTGAACCATGTTATTTAATCTATATAATGCTTTGCTTATAGACTCTTTTTTGACTGAATTGATGAAAATACTTTATGAGATGTAGATGTAAAAATTTTTGTTATTTTTATAATATTTATACTGTATTCAAGTATGAAGCTCCTTCCTTGATATCACAGAGTTGGAAGAAAAGATTAACAATAGCCTTATCATTACAAACCTCACATACTGTGGGCTAAATAGTTAAAGAAATCCTTTCCTGCTCCTGATATAGAAATTACTTTTCTGTAGTATGTCTGTTATGGCTCACCTTACACTGCATACCTAGAACGTCTAGAAAAGAAGCACCTAGTGGAGTCTGTAAGCCAGAGGTGTTTCTTCTTAATTAGTTTCTCATTTCAACCTTTGTGAATCACTGGTTCCCTATCTTCATGCCCTATTGCGTTATTAGATGTCCATGCAGAGCCTTCACCTGGTCTCATTATCCTTGTTCCTGCAATGTTATAATTACACTTGTAGGATGTGAGAAGCACCTCGCTTTCTCTATGGGCAAGGGGAAAGAGAAAGAGAGAAACTTTAATGTTTGGTACCTTAAAAGTAATAGCATGAGTTATTACAAAATTTAAGACATCACGTTATCAAATCCCCAGTCATTAATCCTCCATGAAACTCATGAACCTAAACTTGGTTTGCCCTTTCGCAAAAAGAAAATTACAAGAAAGAGGATAGAGTAAACTAAAGCACTCGCAGAGAGGTCTGCAATGAAGTGCTGCTGCTGCTGGAGATAGACCAAGAATTTTCAGCATAGGTCTGCCAGTTTCCATGTGAGTACCTTAATTGCAAAATACTTGACTTGAAGTGTAAATTTATTTTCTTGGTGTTAGTCTGTGCTTTAAAAATGATTTAGTAAGAAAAAGGGGAGTATCTCTTTATGCCAGCAATATTCATCTATCACGTGGATGGCCTTACCTTAGATCACTGCCATGAAAAAAGCAGAAAAGGGATCAGAATCCAGTTTTTCCCATCCCAAAGGAAGTGACTTTAGCAGGTATTCACTCTTGTATTGGATACACAAGTAAAAAAAATTGCTCAAGAAACATCTTTTTCAGATGTGTGCTTAATTAGCTCCAATTCTAAACAATGTGTCTGTTCTGGGCAAGTGTTAGGCGTTACACACCTCTGTCTGTATCCTCCTACGTGGCCTTGGATAGTGATATAGAGGATATTACCTAAGAACTATTTAAAGCTTTTTTTGAGGGACACAAGACCTACCGGGGCCAAAACATTTGTCAAAGACATGCATTGGAAAAAATTTCTTCTAAGTGTCCATAGCCCACCTATGAGACTCTTTTTTACTAGGACAAACCTGTTATGGCAATTCTTGTCATTAACTACAATACAATTTGTCTCCTACCGCCTCAGAATTTTGCTACTCAGAAATCTTTTCACATTTGCCTCCTTTCTGTCTCCTTTGCAGCCAAAGCTTTGAAGAAAATGCTGCAATTTGCTGAATAACATTGTGAAGTTTCTTTTTTGTTTGTTTTGTGGTAGTGCTTGCAAAGAATAACATTTTAGAGGACATTACATCAGGTTTAGTGTGGTTTTGTAAGTAGGCTGGAACTTTCAACCTGAGTGCCATCTTCTGCCTCTAAGCCATCTTGCTGCAAGTGAGATCAGCGGAGGTGGTTAAACTCTCTGGGCCCTGATCCAATAGAAAAAATCTATTGACTTGAACAAAGCTGTGGCAGACATTATATAAATAAGAAAAAAAGCCACTCTCAAGGATGTTCTTGACAGCGCAATTCAGGATATAACATTCAACACACCTCAGATTTAAACTGTTTAATTCTTCTCAAAGCAAATATTGCACATAGTTACGAAGAAATTACTTGGAAAGAAATTTGTGCCTGCAGTAAATTTTTAGTATGCCCAATATTAAGACTTACTGCTTGCTTAGGGTATGTGGTCTTCAATTCTTTTCCAATATGAGTTATATAATATCTTTTTTTTCTTGTTGATATCTAGGCATCTGCTAAATCCTTTGGAGAAAAAGTAATTATGAAAGTACTTTGGCTTAGAAATTATGAAGAAAAAGTTTGACATGAGAGATTGCAACTTATTATGTATTTTGGACTGTTTTTCATTTTATAATTGGGACAGGATGATGCTAATTGGGTTCTTAAAAATTTCTGGGATTTATCTTGAAAATTCATGAATTGAAGTATATGAATTGAAGGCCACATGAAAGCATGCTTAGATTGGTACTTGACCTCCAAATAAATGTGGCTGTAGTTGAGAGAAAGAGACTCATACATGTGGTTCTTAGTGAGCTTTTAATATGTCTTCAAATGGCTGCTTACTGTGACCTTCACAGTCATGGGAAGACATGATTCTAGTCTGCTATGCATAACTACATTAAAACCAGCAATGTTCATTTGGCCATGAATTGAATAGGAAAATAAACTTTGCCAAAACCCAATAACAACTGGAAGGAAGAGTATCAGGAAATGAACAGAGATTAAGTGAATTCTAGAGACAATAGTATAATTCAGAAGACATTTCTGATGTGTTCTGCTCTCCTTGAATTTCCTGATCTGTCTTCAAGGTCATTTGTGTGTAATGTCAAATGGATTATGCTTGCTTTAATGAAGGCTATCATGCACATCAGCATGGTTTGAAGGACAGCCACAGCCTCAAATGCAAAATAAAGAAGGAAAACATTGACTATCACTTGTGCCTAGAAGTTCAGAAAAAAACATTAACTGAGAACTCAAAATCTAACTGGCATAAGAAACAAACCTTAGGCTGCATGTCTATTTGATAGCACACAGTATATTTTGATTCTTTCATTATCTCTCTCTCTCCTTTCCAACTCCAGAAAGACTCAAGGTGCCATGATTTCCATGACCCTGTCCTACTGTGCACTGAGTTCCAGGAGTAGTGTGGCACAGACTTTGCATAGATCATCGGAAATCCTGAAGAAAAACTGAAAACTTGAAGGAAGGCAGAGAAAACTCTCAGAGGAAGAACTGTCAGGATTCTATCAGCCCCAAACTTTCCCATTAAAGTCTCCATGATGAAAGAATTATCTCATTCTGGGTTTCTGGCTCCATATTTGGTGTTCCTGGCCATGACATGCATTTTAATTGCCTTTTTTGACCCACTGTCATCTTAAGAATGAGAACACAAACATCAGGTCCATCAAGGCTCTTTTGTAACAAGCTGCAAGTGTGCACTTGCACTGCAAGCGTGCAAGGCAGAATGTAAATCAATTTAATCAGCTTTTATTTTGGAATATGGGAAATAAACAAGGTATGGAATGGCTTAGTTGTTCAGGAAATCCTTAAGTACTGAATAACAATCAAAATGGGATTGGCTAATTTTCACATCAGTATAGATGCAAAATTGTTGATTCTGGCTTACTGCTACAGGGAGGTGTTAGCCGTCAGATCCGATTGATTTCAGCTTAGATGTCTTAATTAGTCAATCCTATTGATTTAAATGAGAACGTCTTGAAAAGTAATTACTCTACATTCAGCATAGTAATTTTTCCATTTTAGCATCTTTTCTCCTTCAAAAAGCAGACTTCTTAAATTGCTAACAGCACTAATACCAAGAAGGCAGACAGATTATTTGGTGCAAGAATCAAAACTAGACTCCCAAGACCACTTATCATCATTTTGACAGTTTTTGCAACAGACCACCAGAGCTACACTCAAAACTGTCAAAAAAAGTTGTGTTTCAATACTGCTTCTTCCCTAAGGTCTGATTACAGTTTGGTATTTTAACTTACTTATTGAATTTTCCCTCAAGTAGTCTTCATGCCTGAAAATTGTTGAGCTGTTCTATTGTAATAGTAAGAACCGTATGTTGTAGTATAATACAGATAGGACAACAAAGTTCAACCAGTGTTATGTCATTTCATTCATTTTTCCACTCTACTCACTTCTTATTTCATATCTGACAAAATCTTCTCTATATCTTTGTATGATCAAAGTCGTGAAAGTTAGTTTTTGATGCACTGAATATGGATTAAAGAGTCCTTTTATCTAAAAAAGATTGCATTTCATTAAAATAAATATACACATTTTATAAAACATTTCAGTTTAATCTCAAGTGCTGTTTGGGTCATTCTTTAATTGAAATAATCACACTTTACAGACAGAAGAGCTCAAGTAAATGGCTTAATTCACAGAATAATACTAACCACACCTAAATGTATATTTATATAAACTGCAAGAAAAGTCCTCCAGAATTATGACAGCAGTAAAAATGTCTTCTGGTGCTTTTGTCAAAATAATAAATAAATAAATAAAAATAATTAAATTAGCAATCTTTATTTAAAGTACCAAAAATCTCTAGGAAGTCTCTTTCATGTACAGAAGGAGAGCACAAAAGTTTGGCCACACTGTGGCCCTTTCTGTGTGACTCCGTCTTTGCCAGTGAGGTTAACACATCCTCTCAGTTTTTCACTTTTACTGAGCCTGTCCCAAAGCATTCCAGCTAAGCTTGGTTGTATATCAGCAGCTTTCTAATGTGATGACTAAAAGCAGATTCTGAGTTTTAGGAGCTGTGTGAATTATTTTAGGTGTTAGGAATACTAGTTTTGGAAGAACTTCACAGAGATATGAACATATATTTCAAAGTAAAAGCAGCAACCTGAGGTAATGACATCTGACAACAAACAGTGGAGTCCAGCTTCAGAGGAAATTTCAGACTTAGAAAGTTCCATACTTTCTTGATTGTTCCTACAAAGCTTTTCCCCCTTATCATGTTGAAATTGCAGAAAGTTACAGAATACAAAATGGCAGTGCAATAATCAGAGAAAATGTTTCTTGACAGGTTGACTCACTGCAACAGACTGCTCTCTGCACAGATGTGAGGCTCCTTGGTTGTTGTCTAACCAGTCCTTGGAGTATCATTGAAATAAAACCTCATCACTTCCTATCAGTCCAGAAGTAGCACTGCTGAGCTGCAAGACTGCTTCACATACTCTTCTTTCAGTGTTACATACTTGAGAAGGGAGGAAACAGCCTAAAGAGACTTCCTGTACCTTATATCTAGGAAAAATACCCTGATTTTTCAGAAAAATAATGGCATTTTTTGAATAATTTATACAACAGGAGGACTTGAATGTAGTTCATGGACTAATTTCCAACATAAGAAGAGGAAACAAGGTATTAAAACCTTCTTCATTTAGACTGGATTATGGTCATTTAAGAGAATAATATTTTGTTCACATGATGGTACTGAATGCGTAACAGAGATTCTGGGAATCATGTGGTCTGCAATATCTGCCAAGAAAATGAGCATCCTGTAAAGCCTGTTGGATTGGTTTTATATCAGCAGTAATTGTCTGTCTATATAAACCTGTGCCTCATCTATTATAATAAATAGTGGCTTATCACAGAACTGAGATTGATTTCTTAAAGACTACCTTCTTACAAATTCACTGTTAAAGCATCATTTACTTCAATGTTTTAATGTGATGTTATGTAGTTGTACTACTATTTTATTATAAAATCAATTAATTCCTGGCATAGCATATTCTACTTGCATCAATATGTATGTTTCCCTTTTGAAATCAGGTGGCTTTGGTTTTTCAGACCTTCTGAGCACCTATTGCCTGTTGGGATGGACAGGAACGGAGATACCAGTTCCTCAGCACATCAGAAGTTAGGGAAAAACAACAAGGAAACAAACAGAAAACCAATGCTAAAAATAGCTGAGAGAAATCTAAAGAATCTTATGTTTTGTCTGGGATTTTATGTTTTAATAATCTATAAGTTTATTCTGTGACACATTTTTGAAGGTTTTTTTTGAATCTTGCTATATTTGTACTCTATTGCTGTGTCAGCTTTTTCTTCTGTGAGATGTCGCCTGCCCTCTTCTCTTTGTGCCTTAAATATTTAGATTATTCCCCAAAGTCTAAGTTGTGGAAACTGGCCATGAAATTCAATGATAAAATAAAGCAATTCTTGGTGAGCTTTTTGGTTACAATTTTAAAAACCATTTGTATCTATTTTTTTAATTAAGATGTACAAGTTAAGTGTAATGTGATCACTTAGATCTTCACAGATATTGTAACTACTGTATTTGTAGTGTGCAAGATTGAATGACCAAAAGAAAATTTTTTACATTTTAATATACCCTCCTCAATACCAAGAATATTGTTGTATATCTTTCTACAACTTTGGAAGGAGGAAGACACATTTATCTTATTTTGGATATCTAAGTTTGGGTATACATAAGATGTAAAATGATACTGCAAGAGGCAGTTTTTTCCTAAGGCTGATAAAGCAGCTGGAATAATTCAATATTTATTATATAATTGACAGACAACCAAGAAGCTGAATCTGCTAAGAATTCCGAAAACATTGTGCCAGCCTTTATGTGCATACAGCAGTTGATCAATGTAATATAAAAATATAAACAAATATAACTCATATGTGTATGCAACATAACCACATACTTTATTTAAGTAATCTCACAAATAAACACACTTAAAATAAATGAATGTCTAAAACTTTTGCAACTGAACCTTTTTTATCAAAAAATATAATTCTGAAGGGTCTGAACATCAATGTACATCACAGCTCAATTCTTTCTAGTAAGCTGAAGATTTTACTTCTCTTTTAGATTGCTTTTGTCCCACTAAAGTGAATTGGAGCTGTGGGTTATTTTGTGTGCTGATGTGTATGAGGGTTATACGTTAGAAATATGGCATCTCAATTTCTTATTCATCTCCTCTACAAATCTCTGGCCTGTGAAGTTCTTATGAAACATTTGGGTTGTAACCTAGAAAAATTAGATTATTAATATCCATCTGACGTCTTAACATGAATAAGTCAAATATCAAAAGTAGCAAATTTAAAAATCTCTGTTTTATATTTGGTCAGAAATATATTATGAAAAATAGGGACTGTCAAAAGTGGCATTGAGTTAATGAGCAAAGTCAGAGAAAAATACTGCAGAACTGGAGGCAGGAGCTGTATGCATCCTTCAGGTCCTGGAATTCCCTAATGGTTACAATTGCATAAAATTTTTAGGAATATATTACACACAGGTTAAAGTAGGAAAGACTGTGCCATACATAAGGGCTCTACTGGGTGTTGGGCTGCAGTATGGCCCAACACTCCATGGCCACTGCACTGCCACAGCCCTTCCCAGCTGTGGGAACCCCCCATCAGTGCTGGTCAGCAAGGCAGGCATCTAACAAACCTGCGGAGTCTCAGAGATGAAAAGTGGCCATCACATGGAGGTGAGATGGGAGACAAATATATTTATAGAAAAAATAACACATTCTGATGAGATGTTCCTCTTTTTCCTCAGGGTAAACTTTTTGAAGTTTTACTACCATAGTTTCTAAATATAATAGTTACAGTTTTCTTCCTCTCCTATGCTCCCATTTTCATATCACCAAGAAATATGAGCACTGTTTTCTTACTTGTCCTTTTAACTGTGTTGAAATGCTCTTTTGTTTATATTTCTCTTATTTTTTTTTTGCCTTTTACTGAGAGGAAAAGAAACCAAAACTGTTTCTTACATTCAGCTTTATAACTTTTGACTCACCTAATAGAATAAAAAAGTCTTTTTGGAAGACCAAATATATTTCTACTTTTCTTTTCCAGTGTTTTCTTAGCATGCTCAGGAGTGCTGTGGTATATAAAGCTCCAATTCGTCAGATCACTTAATCCCAGGTTTAAATCTTTCTGAAACACACAATTAGGTGGGTATTCTACTGAGTCAGTTCTTCAAGATGTGATTTTCTTTGATGAAAGGAATGTGTGTTATAATAAAATGAAGAGACCATCGAACTGGTTCAAAATTGTTCATTTAACTTCTGTGGTGTTTCATTTTTTTTTTTCTTTGGTGTGGCTGCTAAGATTAATATGCCTGTAAAACTCAGTATAATACTATACAGTTTATTCAGAAGAAGGGCATATATTATCTCTTTGTCAGTTGTGTAAGGCATAATACAAAGAACAACAGATTCTCCTGGTAATGCCAGTGCTTTAGGCTGATTGACCTCAATGTGTTTGTTTTTCAGTTAATGTAATCTTTGTTTTGCCTTGATCACCTCTCTGAGCAACACACGCAAAGTAGAGTTGTGCAGCCATTCAGCATTTGTGGCCAGATGATTTCCTGACTTTATCTTCTAGAGAAGGAATAAACAATCTGTGGCCTGTGCATGTCCAGCTCCCATCTGACCTGGAGGGTCAGATGAACACTTCCTCTGGGTGGGAAAAGGGCCAAGGTCTGGAGTTCAGTCTCATATTGAAACCCATAGGTTCACACTAAAGTTCACATTGAAGCTGGCAGAATGTATAAGGTGAAATACACTCTTGCACAAATCTAGATCTGACCTTTCTTTCTGAAGAAAGAATAGAGGAAGACGTCAGGACATTTTGAAAGTGCATTTCTAGTCCTTTGAGGTTTCTGCCTAGTTATTTCAACAAGTGTCCCCTCAGTTCTTCAGGACAATCACTAGATGACACTGGGGCCATGTCCCTGCACTCTGAGATTTTAAAAGTTAGTTTAGTTGTTCTACACTTTATCACCATTTGGGACACCAATACAACAAACCTACACCCTGGGAAAAGATAAGTAAGTATTGGAAAGAAAAGGATCTGTGGCAAACACCTTGTGGCACAAATGCATGCTTGTAAAGATGAGGTGCCCAAATATAGCAAAATGAAGATGTTCTTTCAGTCAGTATATACCTACTGGAAATACAGCCCCACCAGTCAACTGAATATTTGTTGGAGTGATTCTGGTAGGGATCATTTAAATCACTCTCCTGTTCCTTTGTTACCTCATCTTTCAAATTTTCTAGGGTTTAGCAAATTGTTCAGAAGAAGATCATATACTATTATTTTTTCTAGTACTATCATGAAGCAGGGTGTTTGAACAAGTAAATCACTGGGGAATATTGTTTCCAATTTGTCATAGGTTCTGGTTTCTGCCCATTTGCATTGATGCCTCAAAGCACTCTGCAGTTTTGTTGCTTGAAAAAATCAGCTGCAGCGCTGTATTTACCCAATCACTCTCACACAGCAAATTCAATCAGCAGAATTTGCTCTGCAGCCACTAGTTTGGTTTTCGGTGGTCAATTACACAATGACAATTGTCAGGACATTGGAACAAGACTGAGTTCCCTAACAGGTAGGTCAAATGATATTTCAGCTGGAAAGTAGTAGAAGTTCAATTAGTACATGAATCATTTAAACCCAAATTGAATGCAGCAGTCAATAACATTCTTTTGGGAGTAATCTTGCACTTGCAGTGGGATCTGTCTATTAGCAAGGTAGCTCCAGGGTTGCTCTAACGTTTGCCTGAGGGCTGGTCCTGAACCCAGCAGCCCAGAACATGGGGAGGGCTTAGATAAGAGTTCCTCTTTTTGTGCATTCCCTCTTTCCATCCACAAATTGGATCATGCACTTAGCCATCATATTTGGTGACCTGGCTCATGTATGAGCACTTTGCTCCTTAGCCACCTTTTCACTATCCAGAGCCTTGAATCAAAAGGCATGGGAACATGAAACCAAGACTGTTCATATTACTATAATTTCAAACCCTTACCTTTCTTTTCTCTTTTATTCCCCTCACAACTTTTGAAGTGGCAGAACAAGTGCAATTGGGATGTTAGCCTCAATGTCTCTGAACTTGATCAAGTGTCCTCATGGAGATCCACAGCCTGGTCAAGAAAAGGGATGAAGAAGATGGCCACATCCTGTTCTGCCTTTTAGTTGCCAGCTCAGTGGTAGGCACACGTGGATTCCCACATGAGACACATTTGCACTAGGAACATTTAACTTTCCAGCTCACTGGCCACTGGTTAAGTTCTCATTTTTGATTTAGGTCCTCTGTCCTTACCATGCATGGGAACATACTTTAAATGATAACCATGGCAGCCTAGTAGGCTAAATTATGAGATCCCTGTGTAGTAGTAGATGAAGACAGTAGAGATCCCAGTAGTAAATGAAGACAGAGGTTTCATGCTTGTTTCTCAATGGGTGTTTGCTCAGAGAGGCTGTCTCCACACAGGATGCATTCCTCCCCAGCACTGAGTGTTTGAGATAGGTCAGCCCCTTGTGCCAGAGAGAGCTTCTGTAGATACAAAATTGGGCTAGGGTTTCCACAAGGGAAAATATATCACTGCTACTATAAAGATCTCAACTTACTCTTTTCAGTGATTTATATACTGCTAGTGTATAAACCTTTTTGTCCCTATATGAACTGCAAATGGTAGCCACATTTTTTTCAGATATGACAGGCTCATGCAATAGGTTATTTTTTTCCATTAGAACACATGCCATTAAATCCATTATCCCTTCTAGTTTCTCTGTCAGGGCAATCTGTCTCTGCTTTGCTACAGTTAATGCCAGTATTAATTAATCTTATCCTTAATTCATAACTCATGTTTTTTAAAATAAATGTACAGCTTGTAATGAGCTAGGCTGACAGATTTTGAGATCAAAGGCACAGGTCCTCAGATATACATGCACACTTAATTACTATTTAGGTAGCCAGTTTCCACTGATTTCTGTAGTAGTTAGATGACAAAATATCTTTGAAGATGGGTGCCAAAGTTTAGATTCAGGTATTAGTTATAGCACAAAGTTCCCATCGCTAGATCCGTTTTGAAGGGGTGCACGTCTAAAGGTGTTAGAACATAACGCAGGCTCTGTAGTCCATTCAGTCTCCAACGTTGCTGCAAGTATGCGAGTGTAACTCTACTTGTGAGCACAGCTTTGTGATCAGACAAAAGCTTCTACTGTGCTGATGGCTGAGCATTAGGTTCCAATACTTCTCACGTAGATCATGGAATCATAGACTCATTAAGGTAGCAAAAAGACCTCCAAGATCATCAAGTCCAACCTTTGACCGAACACCTCCATATGCATCGAACCATATAGCAAAGTTCCATGTTTACTCATATTTTGAGCACTTCTGGAAATGCTGACTCTACCACTTCCCTTGGAGCCGGTTCCAATGCTTAACCACTCTTTCAGTGACAACATTTTTCCTAATATCCAACCTGAACCTCACCTTGAGCAACTTGAGGCAACTTGTCCTATCAGCAGTTGCCTGGTGAAGAGGCTGACCCCTACAAAGCCACAACCTCCCTTCAGATAGTTGTAGAGGGGGATAAGGTCTCCCCTCAGCCTTCTTTTCTCCAGGCTTAATAACCTCAGCTTCTTCAGCCACTCCTCATAAAACTTGTGTTTCAGACTCTTTACCAGCTTCGTTGCCCTTCTCTGGACATGCTCCAGCACCTCAATATCCTTCTTGTAGGGATGGACCTGGAACTGAACACAGGATTCAAGGTGTGGCCTCACTACTGCCAAGTGCATGGGGACAATCACTGCCCTGGTTCTGCTGGCCACATTGTTTCTGACAAAAGTCAGGATACCACTGGCCTTCTTGGCCACCTGGGCACACTGTTGGGTCATGTTCAGTCAGTAGTCAGCTGTTGGCCAGCACCTCCAGGCGTGGATGGAAAGAGCTGCATGCTCCCTTCAAAACCAATGTACAGGGATAAAAATCAGAAATTTCCATCTGTGATTAATTTTGTATTCAAATGATGAGGAGGTGGGAGCCTTTGCAATTCATAGAGGATACTTAGCTCCGTCTACACTTGTCTTCTTACATTGTTTCGTGTGGATAGGAGAAAACATCCATTCTGCTGAAAGTGGGTGAGCTTTTTAAAATATTGTGGCTGAAGTAGCAATAATTTGTATGATGAGCTTTAGCACTGCAGTATTTTCTGTTCCACAGAGTGGCACGCAGTGGCACACTGCCTGTCCCTACACTGCACAGCATGCCAGAGTGCTCTAGCTTTTAAGCATATAAGCAGTTCCAATGAAGTCAGCCATGACTCTCTAGTTAAGCATTCCTTAAGCAATCTATTGGATTGGGTCAGAATGCTAAGTGGGTTATTTAAATTGCATCTCAAATGTCTTAGCCTGAAGAGCTCTACCTTTTTTTCTGAAGGGAGATGCTTACTTTTACATACTATATTAGTGAGTGATACCCAGATACTCCCGGTTTCTGTATGAACAGAGGTAATAAGATCCCTCCTATCTCTCCTCAAGTTTGCTTACTCATATAACAGAGTGTGATCAAACTCTAAGGCAAGCTTGCTGTAAGGGTAGAAGAACCTTCCAGAAGATTTATTACAAGGAGATCAGGGCTTATTTTGCTTAGGAAGACTTTCTTGCCTGGAAGAGGCACCTTTCCCAGAGACAGTTTTATATGTTTTCTCCTCCTGCATTCCAGAGAAATTCTCCCTGGTATGAGGAAAACATAAGCCCTTGCAGATATCTTTGAAGACCCCCACAGATGGGGTGCCAGGCATGATAAAACCCTGAGCAGAACAAGGGGCGTGTCTTTTCCCAGGCCCAGTGTTTGAAATGCCATTAAGGTTAATGTTCTTTAAGTCTACTGTTCTCAACTTTGGAAATAAATTTTCCTACAATCCTTCCACTGCCTGGCATTTTGGAGGTACCTCTGTGTTATCTTTCTACATACTTGCTATGGCCTTTAGTAAAATTTTCCTTCCAATAATACTATAATGACACTATTGCATAGTAATATTGCACGGCAATATCTTTCATATGGTGAAGCAAAATGCCTAGCACGTGGATAAGAATCATTCCAAGGTAGTAGCAGCTTTAGTGGAGGCTAAGCTATCTTTATTCCAAAGTAAAAAAAAAAAATGAGAAAGTAACTCCTTTTCAGTTATTGGGTGACGCAGCCCTACAGACACGCTGGGCAGGCACTCAGCTGCTCCCTTACATTTGGGGCCACTTGTGCCACTTAGCCTCATTCCCATGGAGGACAGGAGTCACGTGAGACTGACCAAGCACACTCAGTCGTATTCCTCATCATCTGAAATGAAAGAATATTAAAGGAGCTTGACATTCTACTTCAAAGGTCAACAAATAACTCTCAGTGTCTCCATATATAAAACAAATGACAGTGGAGAATGGGCACAGCTTTGGCCCTGCTCTGACTGTAGTTTAAAACAAAGTGACAGGTTTAAATTGGTGAATTGGCTTGTGTGTACTGGGGATTAACCTGCAATACCCATTGCACCCAAATTGCAGATCTTCAGAGATGAGCTGCTTTAAAGCATTTTAGCACATGCCTCATTTAAGGAAATACTAGTATACCTCATTACTTTCTCACAGTCACATCACAAACTTAGATTAAAATCTTAAACTACCTTGCAGTAAAATTGAGTGGTCTTAGAAGATAAACATGGCCAAAAATGATAAGGTGCGTGATAGAGAAAGTAAAATGCACCTGCTAACATCTCATCTAAATGTTGTATTTTTACTAATACATCATCAGTATTTCTGAATGAAAGGAAGTGCAAAGAGCAAAAGCATGACTCATACATTTGTGCTTCTGAAACAAAAGAATGGGATGAAACAACTGTGCTGCTTACATGCTTCCAAACATTCCCTGTAACAAGCCAGATGTGGCTTTCACAGAGAAAATGAGTGGCAGCACATAGATCTTCATCTCACTGCATGTCTCCCGGTGACGTGACGAACTACCGTGCAGCCACTAACATGCTCAGAGGTCACACACAGTAGGTAGTGAGTTCAGCAGCAGCGAGTAGCAGAAATGACAAGATGCTCTGCAGCCCTCTAAATCTGCTGCTGTTTCCCTTTCTAGATATTCTAGTAGGTGGGGCGGGGAGGGGGGTGGTGTTGCTCCAGGAAATTCAGCCTGAGTTCACACGAAATGGGGCTGGCAGTGTGACAACACAAGTGGTATAAGCTTGATGGGTTCAAGGATTCTCAGGCACAGGATTCAATATAAATTAAGCTGTAAATAAATAAGGACTCTTACTCTGGGAAAGATAAGATTTAGGTGAGAGAGAGAACAGGGCAATGCAATTAATAGTTATTACACTAAAGAACCTTTGTCACCAGCAAACAATATTATTAGGGTTGAAGACAGGAATTTGGGCAAATAGTTCTATTCACGTGCTTTAGTTGAAGTAGGTCCCATCAGTCTATTTAGTGTGCTGATGAAGGTATATTCTTTGGATCTGAGAGTTCCCACTCTTTGGGTTTTTATTGACTTTTTAATATCTTCATTCACTGCCCCGCTCCCCCCTGCTAAGCAGAACACGAGGATGACATCTGACAATAGCATGGTCAATTCCAAGCATTTAAAATCTGAAAAGAGCACTCAAAATACCAGAAAGATTGACTAGTATAAAAAATCAATAAGCTAAATTATTTCCAAATCAAAATAATATTTCATCTTATTTTTCTGCGTGTAAGTTCCATTGTTTGAGAAGGATCTCTGTTAACTATGGTGCCTTGAAGCTTACTCTGACCATGACAAAAGAAAGATCCACTTTCACATATTGATATACCTCCAGAAGCTGAGCCATTGCAAAAGGTAATAGTGCTGTGTTAGTTCCTTGGCTGACTGCCCTCTGTGCTCATCAAGCCTTCTTGAATCTATCCTCTCTAACGGGGTACCCTTGAGACTAACAGCACCACATTTTTAAGGAATTTTTTCCCACTAT
Source organism: Empidonax traillii (assembly GCF_003031625.1). Taxonomy (NCBI): domain Eukaryota; kingdom Metazoa; phylum Chordata; class Aves; order Passeriformes; family Tyrannidae; genus Empidonax; species Empidonax traillii. The sequence goes on along the minus strand of NW_020955374.1, from coordinate 157,757 downwards.
TACCCCTATCTTCAAAGTGCAAATTTCTCCTTAAGCAGGTGTCTCCTTCTGCAAGTCAAAAGCTGAAAGCTCCTACGGTGTCTTCCTTATGATTAGGGAGATGTGGATTTTTCTCCTGCCCTCCAGAAGGACTCCATCCCTCTTTTCATTTTCAAATTATTTGTTGGTTAATGAGCAGCACCTCAGGCTGTCAATCTCTGAAGAGGCACAGTGTCACAGGGATGGAATATCTGCCTCTATGTATTTAATCACACAATGCAATTTTAATCAACCTGCTAGAAAGCCCACATGAAAATAGAGGACAGATCATGCTACACTTAAATAGTGATTTTGGTGTTGAGATAAAAAATGGATATTAATGTTCATGTTGCAAAAGAAAAGTGTGCTTCACAGTACATAAATTAAATACATAAAGTTTGTCATTTTATAGTACATCTGTCTGCATATTTTAGAGTATTGTTCTGTTTTATTACATTTCTGATCAAGACTAATGCTCATTAAAAAATCTAATGTGACAATGAAAAATTTTATATAGAAAATTCTTGTCCTCTATTACAATTGCTATCTGCTCCACTTTTTGGAAACCACAGTAAATTAGACTTGGGCCATGGTAATCTTAATTATATCTTGAAATAGATGATGTTGGAAATATATTGAATAAACTCTTTTGGTGAGATTGCCTTTGCCTCTTAATTTAAAATCTCTATGTTCATATTCTTGCATTATTTAAATTACAAAAGGCAGGCATCTGAAAAACGGAATGCTTTGTTGGGCAGTCATATTCATTCAATTGTGAGAGGGGTCAAAAAAATGGGAGAAAAAAAATGCTTGCTGATCAAAATGTAACATAAGCTGCACCATTCCATTTAAACAGCAAAATGGACAGACTAAAAAATAAAGTTGCATATGATCTCAAAGTTGTTCTTAGATGAATTTGTCATACTTTTTGCTAGAAAGCAGTTGTAACCCAATGTTTTACTTTTTTTATTTGAAGAAGAAAAGAAATAGGGGCCATTTTAACAGGTGACACAAACACTCTGCATATCAGGTGGCTGTTGTGAAGATAACAGATAAGAACATCCCCAGATCCAACACCCTTTTTTTCCCTCCAAACTTGTAACAAAGCAAAATATTGACTCTGCACTCAACTAAAATTTGACCAAGGTTTTACCTCATCTCATTTGGCCTATAAGGAGCATGAAACAGATCATGACACAGCAAAATGGGGCAGCTGCTACCATGATCACTTTGCAAGGTGACTCTGCTGGCATCAAAGCATCATCTGGCTTCTAAGTGTCTTGCAGCGTTCCCTCAGTGGGGGAACTTGCAGAGTTGTTACCAAAAAAATTGGTCAGGACACCTGCACATTTAGTGCAGGTGATGCAACTGGCAAGTTCAGCTGTGTCGCACACAACAAGACATGATGATAAAAGGGGATTGATTATTGAATGTAAGCACTGCCATAGGCTACATGAGGGACACTGTTTCACTCCCATGGCATTACTGCCCCTTGATTAAGGATGTGTTTAAATAACACCTAGAGGAAGGGTCCCAAAGCAGTGATGCAGAATGTGTCCAGGCCTCCTGGTACAGCAGCCCTTTAAGAGCCAACAAGCTGTTAGTGGGCACCTGAGGTTGTTTTATGCTGCTGGAATATGTTTCATGAACAGTTTAATAAAAATTGTAAATGAATCACCTTTTCCAACTGAGTGTGAAGTTTGCAATCTACAGGTGATATACTGAACCACAAACCAAACTATACTGAGCAAAGCCATCTAATCTTCTACCTCCAATGTAGAGGTTTTCATAATCTCTTCGTGGAATGAACAGCATTAGCCAATTTTGAATGTCTTCTTTTCTTTCCTCCTTTCACTGAATTCCCTTGGAAGACTGAAGTACACCTTCTTATGTACACTGTAAAAATATTTTTCTCTCACCCATCATTACCTCTTTTAACTTCTTAAGGTAATTACACTCCCAGAGACATCTGCCCATGGCATCTCTATGATTATGTTTCCTTGAAGACATTCAGTATTCTACAATTGAAATAGCAGCTGCTCTGTTTGGTCAACCCATTAACAAACTTGCAAAGGAGGTTACATGGGAGGCCAAACCCCATAACGCCACTGAGCCTAATCAGACACGAGGTTCTCAACTGCTCAACTCTTGCTACAATCAGACTCAAAGAGATCAGCCAATGTTACTCAGATCAAAGCCAAAGACATTTTGAAACTGCAGATTTCTAGGCTTTCTTCTCTCAGAGCACAGTGCTAAGCTTTAGATGAAACTAATCCTCGATCAGACTGGTTAAAGGAAAATCTTCTACACTTGCTGCTATTCACCTCCTCATGTTAGACATCAGTGACATGCACCCTTGCAAAGGGAAAAAGTGGTATCAGGCTCAAAATCTTTGGGTAATTAAGAGCTCTGTGCTGGTGTGAGGGTGTACTGCCATGATGTGATATGGAGCAGGTGTTGCTGTTAGTGAGGAGGTGACAACCCTCTCCAGACCAACAGTAAATCTAGTGGTAATCTAGTAAATCTTCCACAGAGTGGAAGCTCTGACTGACGCTTGACTCAGATGAACTACCAGATAATGCCAGTAGCAATCACAGCTCCACCACATCATTAAGGCATAGAGATCATTGTCATAAGGACATCTTCAGGCATAACATGCTTGCTCCCCCCTCTTGATGAGATTTTACCCATCCTGTTTAGAAATTATTTAGATATGCTGTTATTCAAAAGGCAATTATTATATCTTGTGACACAAAATGGAAGTTCCATTTCACTGTCTTTATATAAAAATCCTTATATTTCATTGTCTTAACGTTTCTTACCCTTTAATAGAATTTTTTAGCATTTTGTTTAAAAATCAGGTAATTTTTATGAAATAAATTTTTGAAAACATATTTCGGAAATTGAGCACCTGTAATCCTCCCTGCGATCAAATTTAGCTTTTGACATTATAGAGGGCTTTTTATTTTATTAGACTTTCCAATACATGAAAATATTTGGATTTGCCATAAGGCAATAAGGAAGCAGAAGGAAGCAGTGATTGATGCCAGCCTTGATGATGTTCTCTATTTTTTTATATTACAAAAACCACAGAAGACAGGGAAGGACAACTGTATCAGGATTTTAAGTTTGGGGATAAATAATCTTTTTTCCATTTCTTGTTTTTTCCTAGGGAGAATAAAGCGAAAGAATAAAGCTAATTGCTCTATATCAGGGCCAATACGAAAAATGTAAAAATGAATTGCAAACCAACACATAAGATTTTTGAAAGACTTACCTAAAATGTGGACCTAAATATTTGCTTAGTATATACTTTAGCATAAGTAGCCCAAATGTTCAAGGTGCACAACTAGAAATAGTCTATGGAAAGACATAAAAAGCCACAAACTGACGGACATGCTTGAGGTAAAAACAGACCTGCCAAGTATATAACCAAGAGCTATAAAAGATTTTCTTAGATTCTGAGAAGATTAAATTTTCTGTTGCAGAAGATTCCTGAAGCTCAGGAATCTTTGCTCACTTTCAGAATTCTTTAGTTGGGAGAAATTCTGGACAGTGATAAGAACTGAAAGCTAGTTTGTCTGTCTATAAGATACACACCCCCGATCCACCTATTAGAGCTGCTTGTAAAGCTGATTTATGGAAATCTTTAAAGAAGAGTCTGTCAGCACTTCATGGCATTAAAGATGTAGGGGGTTTTCCATATTTTCTCCATTGTAGGCTGACAAAAAAAAAATCTCTTCTGTTCCCTACAATCATAAACATCCTACACCCCAGCCAGCATTCATGAGTAGAAGTTTCCTTCATCTAGATTAATCAGCCACTGACACAGGTTCCTCAGAGGGACCTGAAGACCTCCAGCACTCAAGAAATAGAATCTCCTCTTCCTCCTGTGGCAGCTTTGCCCTGCAGCTCTGCACTCCCTAGTAGAGCCTGTGGGGGTAAAAGTAAGCAGCCCAAATCACTGTGTTACTACCACCACCCAGATGAAAACAACCTCCAACCACAACTCTATTCAAAATCTACTCAAAGAGACATGCAACTAAACATAATTTCCATGGCCGAGGAGATACTGGTTATCTAAAAAAAATATACTGTAAACAGTGTTTCTACAGTTATCAAAGTCTTTGTCTACAAAATAAATAACTACACCTAGATTTGCCTAAATAATACTACACTAAAGCAACGAAAGGCAGTGATTTGTTAATTTATCCCTGTCCAGAAAAAGAAAGGCTGTTGAACATATGGTTCATTTTAAACATAGATGGAATTAAACATGTGCTTCAGTTCTTTTCTCAGTCAGAACTAATAATTGAAAACCATATCTATGTATACTTTGCTATGCTACAGCAGAATCAACTAAAATGTTGCCATCGTATTCTTTCATATGATTTCAATATCCTGCTTGAGCAGGGGTTTGGATTATGTGTACACCAAGAGGTCCCTTCCAACCTCAGCCATTCTGTGATGCTGTGAATACTGTATAGATGAAGGTATGGTAGTTATATACTTATTCATAATGTAAGCAATATAAAGCATTCTCACTGTTTATGTAAATAGCAAAAAAATTTACTAAAAGGCACATGTGTCATTTGGATCATTCGTTTTTCTTTATTAAGCTTTGATGAAAAACAGTCCATTTGAAATATTTTCAGCAACCATTTCAATTCCAAACGCTCAACACAAAAACTTGGTATCAGAGTTCAAACATATAAAGTTACATCTCATTATAATTTAATATTTAACAAAGCTAATCATTTCTGATTTTTCATAATTAAGTTTAAAAAAATAACGTTACATTTATAAAATAAATCAACTTTTCCCAATAAATTACAGTGGTGTTCTTATTCCAAAATGTAATATATCATACAAAATAGATAATAACTTTTTGTCAGACAAAACACTAAAGTATATTTTTCCTCCAGTACATTTTGGCAGTGTGTGAAAACATTTTATTGTACACTTGATATCTAAAGTACAGTGTGAAAAATAAATCCATTAAGCTATTATGCATATCTCTTATATAAGGCAAGGGTAGCCAACCTGGGGACTACTTTTTATTTCCAGGTAAAAGTTTTTAGTCAGATCAATACTGCCATGTTTATGCAACTAACTTCATTAATCTGACCCATTAAATTCAAGTAGATCCACCTTGAGTCCAACACTCTTTCTGTGTATGACAAGTACACAAAAGTGAGCCCAATCAGTAAACTTTTGGGCTGTTCAGTATCTCTCACACATGCTTTACCTCTGTGTTTCACCATAAAGCACTGGTGGTGAACTTGTAAAAACAGCACAGTCTGGATACCCCTAAAGTTAATGGTAAAACTTCAGTACCTTATTCTGTCATAAAAACTCATGCTAAAAGGAACTTGTAAAAGGAGAAATGCCTTGATAAAAAAACAAACAGTAAACAGCAAAAAGAAAAACCATCTATACAGCAAAAGGTAAATGTTAAGAGCTACAGCATGGACTTTACAAAAGCAACTACTTTAAAATAACAAAGAAACACAGCATCTATGCGGTAGTAGTGTATTCTCATTAAAGCCTTTTGAATGTTCAGGTCAGCTCAGCATTTACTGTGTCGCATTTCCTGCCTACAAGAATGTATTTGAAGAATCACTGCAGATTGTTTGAGCAACTTTTACAAGCCAGAGGCGTAACTACACCATCTTTGGATGTTGTGATTATTGAAGGTGTTGTTCAGGATGACCAAATTCACATCTTGAAGAATTTCTGACTCCACTATGTTTTCTTTTCGCAGTAGTACAGTAAACTGCAATATTTTATCTTTTTTTTCTGTTTCTCTCTTACATATCTTTTGGGAAGAAAGTTTACTTTAAAGTACTAAAGCAAAATCATTGCTGTCTGGAATAAATAAAATGTGCAAAGTGGTAATTTTCTTATGATGTCAGTATTGTATGAACAACATATCACTTAATATATCATATTGGATTACTTTCACAAATTGTAACTGAGTATATATGCCCAAGTGAGCATGTGTCACAAGGTCCACTTTGTGCAAATCCACAGACGGTCCAAATCCAGATGGGTTGTTATAGACTCCAGACACAAAACTTAGTCAATGTTGGATCCTCCCAAACTGTAATGGGAGGAAGAGGAGAAGGAGGTTCATCACAGAAAATTGATTCATCCCAAGCTTCTGAAAACTCTTAAAAAACTGGGAGAATGAATACTTTGTGTGCTGGCTGTCTTCTGGCTTGAAATACCATGGCTCAAACCAGGAACACCTGGAGCTGAATTTAGGCACATTAATGCTTCAGTGAGTTAGCCACAACTCTCCAGACAGAGAGCTGCTACACTAACTACAACATCTCTGTAGGTGAAGTTTAGTGATTGCTGAAACGTGCATTCACCAGCCAGTTAGGCAAATAAACCCAATGGCTACACTTACACAATTAAACAAACAGCACAAAGTCTATACTCCAGTCCTGAGGTCAAATGGCACGGTCTGCCTATATTCCTCTCTGTGCCCCTAAAGAGGGGGGCTGTATCCAGAGCACCTGGTGAAAAGTGTCAATAGACTGGCCTAATTCCCAAAGTGTGCCCATAAATTTTTGGGGACAGTACCAGTTAGTCCTGACCAAAAAGAATACCAGTCCTTATTTTAACTATTTAGCAATGTAAATGCTTTGGCACTATCCAATTGACTGATATAGGCATTACTGTCTATACAGATTTTAGAAAGCCCGCAAGCATATTCGCCCATGGCAGGCCCTCTGACTCATACAAACAGATGTGCAGGAAGGATTCAACACTTCTGTTGGAATTTTACTTGAAAGAGATGGTCCTTTCAAATCAATGTTTTTTAAAATGAGTTGTGCACTTCCATCCATTAAGTATGCTTTCCTTTTTTTATGTGCTTTTTTAGTAGCCTACCGTTTTACTATTAGTGGAATCTCGGCTTTTGCCTGATTAACCCACTTTTTTTCTCTACAATTCACAGCTAAGCAAGCACTAACCAGTTCTGTCACCAAAAAAAAATACATATATATACACATTTAAAACGATAATATTAAGACAACAACTAAAACAGGAAATAAAAACATGAATCTGTGCAGTTATAAGATCTAAAAATAATATCAACTTCTATACATATTTTTCAGACTGCAATGTCCACAGTTACAGTTGAATGCGGCAGTCAGAACAGCATTACTTTCTAAATCATGAGGTGTTTAAAGGAACACCCACAGCAGTGGCTGTTGAGGAAATAATTTTGTTTATCAACCTGAGATTTTAAATGTGCAAGTGTCCTACCAATTTATCTAGTGCATAGAAAGGAATGAAGGAAGGAAAGAAGGAAGAAAGGAAGGAAGGAAGAAAGGATAAGACAGAGACAGAAACATTATCACAATGGTTTTTGTTTCAAAATAGACTGCTGTGCAATGACTGAAGCCTGATTTGCAGACATTTTGTATTCTTGCCCAGAGCCTTGAGGAGGGGAAGGTAATGGAGTTTCTGGAGTTGCTGAAAGAGAGTACAGAAAGAATTAGATATTTTTATAGTCTGGCCTACTCTGCATATGCATACTACTGTGCTGAAAGGGAGTTCAGTTACATTTGACATGCTAAGGAAATAGGATATTTTAATTTTTAGTTTATTAAAAATTGTGCATGTAAAAACAATTATATATCAAAATGGTGCTGAATTCTTAAAATTAGATTAAATTCAGGTCAAGGTCTCTTATTTAACACCATTTAAATACATACATTTTTAATGCACCATTATTTTAATTTAAGAATGATGATGAAATAACTCTATGAGCACTGACAGGCCACCACTCTAATTAATATTTTTAAATGAAACAGTGAAATCTTATGACAGAAGGCTAACTCGCAATTACTTACAAATCTGTTCTGTATGTACAGGAGCAGACATTGAACTTATGAGGATAGTTTGGCCAGTTAAGGGATCTTGGGCTAAGTGAGGATGCACTGGGTGATGCAGATGACTGGCATCATTAGAAGTACCTGCAAAAATAACATGTGCATATATCAATTCAAAAGAGCATATTGTTGCCAGCAACTAAGACTTCAGTAATTACATTTCCACAGAGCAAATATTTTGATTGGCAATTTGAATAATTGCCTCCGGGTATTCATTAAACAATTATACCAGACTTCAACCATATTAAGCACTGTGTTTATTTTCACTGTTTTGACTGCAATAACAGTGGATTTCATGAAATATTTGTATGGATTCTTTCATCTGTGAAGGGAATTGTAGGACAACCCATCAGTGACTGAGAAGCACACGGCACAATCTGTCGTAGGACTGAGTTAACAAGATGAACTGCCAAGACAAGAAAGCTTTAGCTCACAATTACACGACCCAAAGCTCAGACAGTGACTCAGAGTGGTTGATAACATCACAATTCCCTCAACATCCCAGCATGCTAAATTCAACAAAATACAACACAGTAAATTTAGAAAATTGTTAGCTTACCTCCTAGTAACATCTCCTGAAGCAAACTGTCAATTTTAACAATTCCAAATAGTTTAACCAACTGTATTTGCTCAATCATTTGCCAAGTGATGCTCTGGAGTGTAGGTAGTAGAAGGAGGAGTTCTCCAAATCTTCCTCTGGAGTCGTACTGACGGTCATTTATATAATCCTCTAAACTGATTTGGACTTGGAACCGCATATTCTTAATCTTCATTGGATTACTCAGGCCTTTTGCATCTTAAAAAATGATAAAAATTTATAATCAAAGCAGATTATGATTTGGAAGGAGAATCTTACTTTTTTTTTTCATTTGATTCTTTTCCATTAAGCTAGATAACGTGAACAGATTCTACATTGACAAAAATCACTTTCAGTACAATCATGTGTAAAAAATCCTGAGAGATTTTTTTGTAAAAATACCTGGATCAAAAAACACGATTGCTTTCAAGCAAGCGTACTCATTGTCATCTATTTGAATTTCCTGGAAGGGTCGAACTAATTCATCCAGAATGCGATTTGCCACTCGGCAGATCTCTACTTCAGTACTGTTGCGATGGATTATGTAATTGTTGCCTTAGAGAGAAAGAATATCAACATGTGGATTAATATAAGCATTTTGATGTAACATACTAGATGAAGCCCATCCTCAAAAGCACATTTCAAGTTAATAATTTTTTTAAGTAATAACTCTCATTTCCATTATACAAAACTGATCTTTTCAAACAGAGTATATGTGCAAATTATAGCTGTCACCTAGTAAAAAATCTGTACATGCAAATATGCCAACATGTACAGTTACTGATTAGTCCGCAGAACCAAGGTTAATGTTTGAATGCACAAGTATAGAGCAAGCAGACCTTTATCTTTACATAAGAGATAACTATAACAGTGAATTGATCTTAAAATGTCTTCCCCAGTTAAAATAATACATCCCAAGCTGAATGAAGGATTTGTCAATACATAGGAGAAGACATGGGGAATGCTTCTTTTTCTAACAGGTGCTTCTGTTACTCCTGATAAAATTTAGCAGCATCATAAAATTTTCAGTAAAGAAATAATTTTCCCTGTTTCTTTAATTTTAAATTTCCCTTTGGAGAAGTCTCCACCATGGCATCTTAATTCACCTCCTGGAGAACACTGGCAAAGTCACAGAGCTTTCAAAAGCCACCAAAGCAGTTTTTGAAAGGAAAGCTTATATCACAAGGGATTCATGCCAAAACGACTCGTAAACTTTACAGATACCTGCCCTCAAGTACCAGAAATAAGCCTTGAAGTCTCAAATTGTTCTTCTTTTGATATATATGCTGACACTCATGACACTGAATATAATTTTCTGCTTATTATTTTTTAATTAATTTCCTTATTACCACTAATCCAAATAAAACTGCAAATATTTCTTTTTTATTTAAGTTTGTCAGTAAAACAGTATCTAGAGAAAGAACTACATTAAGAAAGCCATTTGTATAGCTTTTTGTATAGCTGTTGCATTGGGCAGGGCACGTCTCCAGGATGCAGGACCGTCGCCTACCTAAGATCATGCTTTATGGGGAACTTGCCACTGGCTGCCGCAAGAGAGGAGGCCCGAAGAGGAGATACAAGGACTGCCTGAAACAATCCCTCAGCCTTGGCCATATTGATCACCACCAGTGGTCTACCCTGGCCTCCAATCGAGAGGCTTGGAGACACACCATCTATAACGCTGCTGCTGCTTTTGAGAACACACGCAGGATCACTCTCGAGGAGAAAAGACAACGTAGAAAGAATCGCCTCTTGTTGATATCACCTGGGGAGTCTTTCTGCTGTACCTTCTGCAACCGGACTTGTCTATCTCGCATTGGCCTTTTTAGCCATCAGCGTGCTTGTAGCAAGTGTGGGTAGAGCCCCTCTCAAATCTTCGTTCACGAAGCCTAGCCGTGATGATGTATAGCTTTTATCTTGAAAGGACTGCTAGTGAAATACCTCCAGATCAAGCCCTTCTTGTCCTTTTAATGTTATAATAGGTGTAAAAATAAATTCAAGCTGATTTAGAGTTGTGAAAAGACAGGCCCAAAGACGAGGAAAACAAGTATTAAAAAAGTCCTTGTTCCACACCACCAGTGAAGAGACTAGTTTGAGTCCATATTCCATATAGTCTTGCCTCACATCAAAAATCCTGCCCAAGATGACCTACACACTTTCTCATAAAACAGCCCAAATGCTGCATGTGTTAAACGTTCAGCAGAGTACACTTCAGAGTGGCAGAGCACTGTTTCAAACAGTGCTAACAAATGCATCATCGAGTTCCTATTCACACAGGCGCACATCCTGTCCACTAACTGAGCCTCTCTGTTGCATGACCTAAGATAAGACTCACTTCCACCATGCAACAATGTCTTTTTCCCTAACAGCTATGTTCTCTCTGTATAACCCAGTGTAGGAGCCCTTTCAAGTGATCAAGAATATGCTTCTGCAGGCATGACTCCTCACCGTGCCGTAGATGCACCCATCTGTCACACGTCAGGGACAGGAGGTGTGCTGTCTACATGATGGCCATGTGGTGACTGTCAAGGCAGCAGTGAGAGGGCTCTTGGGAAAGTGAGTTGCAGGGAACAGGTTATCCAATATTCTAGCCAGCAGAGTCTTCTCTGTGTCTGAAGGACTCTTGAGAAAGCTTCAGATAAATGGGTTTTCATTAAAACTGAAATTTAAGTACACGTGCAACAGGCTGGCTGCTGCTCTCTTAAACAAAGGGGGTTTATGATGAGGTTTTTTTGTTGCTGTTTTGTTCTGGTTTTTTTAAGGAACAAAGGTGCAGAAAGGATGCTAATGTAATGAGAAAACTGCCAGGAACTCCCTTAAGTTTTGGTTTCTAGTATCCAATATTAGCTCACCTATCCACCTGCTTTTGCTGTAACAGGCATGTGACATTATGTCATTAATAGCCATTTAACATTTGGAGAATGCATTGCTTTGATTGTGCCAGAACAGTTGTTCCACTGAAGTGATTACATGGTTGCTAATGTACATCATCATTAATAAGTAAAACAAAACCAATATTTACCTAAAAGTAAAATGTCCTTATATGCCATGGACCGTTTTGCTGCTCCAAGCAACAGGTGTTCCCCAGCATGTGCTCTTAACAGGGCAACCTCATGAAAAGAACAGCAGACTCAATAAATGATAAAGCAGTAAGTTCCAATAAGAGCAAAAGAAAAGAGGATGCATATTACCGTGTGTTAGGTACATGTTTAAGACAATTAAGACTCTAATGTAAAAATCTTAACACCATAAAAACAGCACTCTATAATTAAATTGTCATTCTCTGTCACTTCTAGCATTTGGTCCAGATTTTAAACATTAGGCTCTGAAAAATACTTATCAATAACTACAATATCTGCATTTATTTACTAGTGTGTATGGCCTTGCAAAGTTTTCTCTGTCATTTTAAGTTGACACTGAAGACTCCAGTGGGCTGCAGTGAACTGCTGCAGTGAATTTGGCACTATCAGTGTTTCGTTTCTCTCAACTCGAACCAAAAATTATGTGGTACTTAAAAGAGCTTTTTCCAGAGCAAAGCCAGATACGTTAAAATAGCCAATAGGGTCAACAAAGAAGAATCCTGGTTCATACTGGGAAGGCACTTGTGTTTATTTGTTTACTCTTTGTCACCTATTTACTTTCCTTTGATTTTAATGTCCTGTTGAAACTTCAGTGATGGCCTGTATTTCCTCAAGGAACCCATCTCTTGGCAAGTAATTCTAATCCAAGCCAATACTTTATGAGCAAACAGCATCTAGGTATACTCATCTGTTAAGACTTTTTTGGTTCTCAGTGAGTTAACTTAGCTGCTCTGGCCTCCTTTATGGTTTGTAAATCAGGCTGACTCCCAGATGAGGAATAATTTGTTCAAAAACAGATGTCTTATTTCATTACTAAATGCACAATGCTCCTTAGAAATTTGCTATCACAAATGAAAAAGCTGTATTTGCTTTCTCTCTCAGTATCTTTGACCCTACTTTTCTAAGCTACTTAAGGTTCAGGAGTTTTTCCCAACATGTTCTCTTCAAGCACTGCAAGAGCGTTTTCAGCCTGTTTTTCTAAGATGATATTTTATTTTTTTAAATGAAGACAGAAACTTTTTAATGACGTCTGGTATCTTCCCTTTCCCTTCATGCCATCTTAACAGTAAAAGCAGCAATATTTTTTTGCTGTTTTTGTTGCCCTTGTGTAACCAATGCACGTAAATTTTTCCTTCTTTCACATGAACAGAGTTTTAACTTATTCCAGTATGTTGAGCTTGTGCACACATATCATACTCTGTGGACATCATAAACTCCTATTTTGGGGGGTCTCCTGTGGCCTGAAATATGTTCATATTCCTGACAAAGAATATAGGAGGGAATGACTCAGTTTGAGTATCAAAACCAAGGATGAATCTAACTCCCCTTGCAGGATTTTGTGGAAAACTGAGAGATTGAAGAGACAAAAAGGAGGATTTACACAATCCAGTTACAGAGAGCTTTTCAAGATGTATCAGATTTTGGTGGACTGGAGTTGAGAGATCCCAAGCAACCAATTAACCTCCTGCCCAGGCTACTGGTGAGAGAACTGCTCACCTCAACGTGGGGATACTGGTTCTGGGTGTGCCAACACAACTTACTCTGAAAGCCAGTGATATATTAGGATTGTGATGACAGATCAGACCTCTGTCATAAAAATCCTTGTGAATTTTCAAGGCTTGATGCTTTTTTTACCCAAAGTCATTAAATATAATATAATTTTAGTACATTGTAATATATGAAAGATTATTTGCTAGGGATTGATACCAGTACATCTGGAATTTGTTCAAGATTCTAATGGCTTTTACTTTTTTCAAGTAGAGAAGTCCTACTTCAAATTAAATAACATGCTGCCATATTATAATGAAAGGTGAACATGAAATAAATACTTATCAAGGTCAGAAAAAAGTTCTGCTTCCAAAAGACTACAGAAAGAACAAAACACTTCAGAGATATGCTGATTTGCTGCTTCTTTTTGTTAATATCTTATATGTGGTGGTGTTATTTCAAAACTTAAAAAAAAAAAAAAAAAAAAAAGATGGTGGGTCTAGCATGCAGATCTATTTGACCAGACCAAAAAAAATGAGTGTTTAATTACGACATTTAAATATCACAGGAGTAACAGACAACAGACAACTAATTAAAGTTTTCTCTTTGGCATCCTCTTATACCTGGTCATCCAGTGGTAATTCACAGAAGCCTGGAATATATTTAGCCCATTCCACGAGGACCAAAAGTTGTTGCTTCATAGATTCACAGACATCACTAACACCAGCAATTTTCTTAACATTTATATCAGTGCTGGAACCAGGACTGGACATTGAGATCTGGCCATTATGAGAGAAAAAATTCACAATGTTAAATTTCATATAGTTGCATTTTCATTGGTTAACAGCATATTTAAGAAAAAATCACAGCAGTAATCATTGATAGTCTTGAGATATTCCTTGACCACATGGACCATTAGTCTGCATGTAAATTATAAATTTTTGTTTCTCATTATTACCAGTGTGCATTGCAGTATTTAATTATTCATACCATGATACAATACCTTCTCATTTCAAAATGCTATTTTTAAGTATACCAGAGCCTTTACCATTTGTAGAGGGGAGGTGGTTTCTTTCTTTTTTTTCTTTTAAAAGGGTTGACATTTACTTCATTTCAGAAAAAATGGAGAGCTCGTAGGGGCATGCAGTAATATTAAGGGCAGAGAAAGAGAGTGATAAAGGGGTAGCATATTTTTCTAGTGAAAAGATAAGTATCATTAACTTTAGAAGGTAAAACAGGGGGATTTTAGTGCCTGGAGGAGAACAGTTTGTAATGATGAAGCAGGAGTATAGGCAGAGACCTGAGACACTTCAGAGGAAATGTAAAGGATATGAGTGTGCATTAGACCACCTGCAGTGAACAGTGTTCTGTGAAATAGGAAGAGAGCAATATCTTTCTGGGCCTGAAGCTGGGACACTTTTACATAATCACCGAGCCAAAACCTCAAATTCTTAATGACTTTTCAAGGAAAGGAACAAAACTAGGCTTGCTCTTAAGCCAGGCAGGAAAGACAACTTAAGATAAAGCCAAGCTTGAGAAGGTAAGGTCAGAAGGTAAGGTCAGTTTATAGCTGCTGTCATACCAGGGAAGAAAAAGAAAAGAGGAAACAGAAAAGGTAAAAGAAAGAAAAAGGAAAGAAGGAAAAAGAGAAAGAGGAAAAAAAGAAAAAAAAAAGAAAGAAAAAGGGAAAAAAAGGAAAAAAGATAAGAAAAAGAAAAAGGAAAAAGGAAAAAGGAAAAGGAAAAGGAAGAGGAAGAGGAAGAGGAAAAGGAAAAGGAAAAGGAAAAGGAAAAGGAAAAGGAAAAGGAAAAGGAAAAGGAAAAGGAAAAGGAAAAGGAAAAGGAAAAGGAAAAGGAAAAGGAAAAGGAAAAGGAAAAGGAAAAGGAAAAGGGAAGAAAAAGAAAAAGAAAAAGAAAAAGAAAAAGAAAAAGAAAAAGAAAAAGAAAAAGAAAAAGAAAAAGAAAAAGAAAAAGAAAAAGAAAAAGAAAAAGAAAAAGAAACAAAAAAGATCCCACCACTATGAAATCAAAATCCCACCGCTGTACAAGATATGTGAAATTGACTTTCCCTTTATTTTTTATTACTGAAAGCATATTCAGGAAATGATCTAGTATGATTATTTTCCTCAGGAAAAAAAATAATTGTTCGATCTTCCAATAGCATACTTGTACACACTTTGGGATGGTGGAAGCTATTTAGGCTGACTTCCTCTCAGTTCCCCTTCATTCATATATCCATGTTAAAACCCACAGTGGGATCTGCAGTGAAATCCCATTATCCTGGGGTAGTCAAAAGGAGTTGCACTTCTGAACTAAAGCTCAGTGCTTCCTACACAATTGAGTAGTGTAAAACACACAAAGCAGCTTAGATATTAATGTCGGTTAACCAGCTGAACATTTGTTTTCAGGGAAATTAAAGCAGCTAGGCAGGTGAGAAACTCCTCAGACACATAATTCAAAGGCTATCATGTAGGAAAATGGTTAGAGGTATTGTTTCTTTGTAGACAGAGCATTTGAGAAATCCATGCTACAATCATGAGTCCATTTCTGGCATCTCTTCTACAAAAATGAAGTTGAAAATACTGAATATCATTCAGGTGAGAGCTATCAGAGTGATTCAGTCTAGAAAACCTTCAGTACAGAAAGAGAGTAAAGAATCTCAACACATTTCATTGTTTTTCCAGAAGAGTAGAAGAGAGCTTGATCATTATTCAAAAGTATAAAGACGACACTTCTGATAGCAGGTCGCACTGTGATATACCTGAGAAAGATCCCACCACGCACCAACTAGGAGATAATACAAGAAGGTAAAGAAGAGGCAGATTGTTTAACCGTTAGACATACTGACTCATGAAGTGAATACATTGTCTTTCCTTTAATATCTTTTAATCAAACCTGTGCATCTTTACAAATTACAACTTACATTACAAACTATAGACTCCATGCTAAAATTACTTGCTGAACTTCTGCTGGGGACTCATAGGATGACACCCATGGAGTTCATTATTAAGATTTCATCTCTTCACAAGGATATGAAGATATGAACTTTCCTATTTCTTTTTCTCTATTGATTTAACCTGCCTTTCATTTTTGGGGTGCAACACGGCAGTCACAGACTTCACACAATCATAGACTAGTGCAGGTTAGGAAGGATCTTGACAGATCATTTCATCCACCTTGTGGGAAAGTAAGCCTAGATGATGGACTCATCTAGGTCCTCAGGAATGAGGACTCCACCACATCCCCGAAAAGGTTGCTTCAGTAATTGCTTATTCTCACTGTAAAAAATTTCTTTCTTATATTGAGATAAAAACTTTCCCAGTGGAACTTGTACCTGTTAATGACTTGATGAACATGACAATTTAACACTATATCCCAATTGTCCTGAAAACCTTCAGGGACAGATGCCTTTATGCCTGTGAGAGTCCAGCATGTCCCTTTCGTATTTACATAATCCTGGAAGCCTCTCCTGGGTCTGTAGAGAAAAATTGTACTTGGACACTTTCCCCCTGTAAGGGGTATTCAGGAACAAAATAACTAATTTGCTCTATTTAATACGAAAATTTCAAAAGGGATGAATGCTACCCTCTTCCTCATTTCACAGCTGAAGGACTTGGATAATGATTTGGGACACTACCTCCTCCTCCAAGTCTCTCCTCAGGACTGAACTCATCTTACAGGCCTACTCGATTGAGAGAAAAGCAAGTACTTCTAAGACTTGACTTTTCCACCATGTTAATGTAGTCCTTTGGACTTTGAGGCCTAGATAGTATCTTCATATATGCTTGACATAGTGGAACTAATTCTGTCCTACCAAACAGGATGTAGAATAAATCTACATGTGTACACAAGGGGATTTTTTAGGCCAGGAATCTACTGTTTGAAAAGAACTTTGTGCCATAAACAGCTGAGAATGTGATTCTGTTTAACAGTTCTTATTCCTGAATTGCATATACCAGTCGGAAATGATTAAGAGAGTAATACAAAAAAGCACACTAAGCAACTTAAAAAAAATTACTAAGGAGGTAAAAATAGCTATATTTTTCATAGTGTATAGGTATGAAAGGTAGGAAGGTCCATTATGTCCATCTAGTCTGCCCAGACATGCAATATGTGCCAAAGACATATCACCCAGTAATTCCAGCATCAATTCTTTACAGACAGTTCCAACCTAAGAGAGATGCTGATAAAGGATGAGATTACAAAACATTTGGGGATGTATAAATCAGTCAGCATGAAATCATAAAGGTGGCAGTTAAATTCTAAGCAAGTTAGTAAGAGGTGCAAGAATGCAGAATCAATGACCATGATTTATCTGAGCTGCAGAAAAGGACTGGAGACTGTTCCATGCAGCAATTGATTGGATAGGAAAAAAATAGAAAAAGAGAAAATGAAGTTCAGATGAGACAAAGAAAATTCAAAAGCAAGATGTGGATAGCCTCTGCAGTTGGAACATTTCTGTTTGCCTGACTTATAATGTATAAGGATATTAAAAATGGGATTTTCAAAAGAATTTAAGGAAATGAGTGTCCACACCCCTCTGAATGTAATGGCTTTGGACAATTTTTTTGCTAATGTTTCATGGGAAAGCCAGCTTCAAGGATAGATAGATGCCACAAGCTGCCTAAGACAGCAACTGATTTAAAAGCAGTAAGAACCATAAAGCTTTATTAAGAAAGGTGCCTAAGACATATTGTCCTGGACAAAGTAGAATTTTTTTATTGACTTTGCTTCAAGAATGTATTCTATTACTGATTCTTTCACTGGGAACAGGAAGCTCGGTGCATTTTGGAAGTAGAAGAAAGTAATCTCAATAATTATACTCAATATAATAAAAAACGGAAAAGTATTTAATTTTAGTAAAAGCCATCTTAAAGTTACTAAATAATTCTGTGCTAGATCTCAGTACCTGACGGGAGAGTGTCTCAGCTTGTGACAATGTGCTAATAGAAGGAATGTTGCAGCCATCAAAAGTGTTTCTTCTTGTACTTATCCTGTCCCGCTCATTTTGTACAGCTGGAAAAGAATAATCATCTCATTTATTGATTTGTAAAAACTGACGCACAGTATAATTTCAGAAGTTTACTGTATTTCAGAAGATAACTGTAAGAACTGAAAGGTATGACATTCAAAGAGGATGATCTGCTTTTAGCTCTGAGTAATGCGGAAGGATGACAATACATGTTTATGGTCTCTATCTGTGCATTACCTGCCTGCAAAAAGTATGTATAACTGATTATAGATAGATAGTGAATTATCAGCTCTTTTTTCAGTGGTTTTATTACTGTAAAACCTCTTTCTTCCTTTGAACCTGAAGACATGTTCTCATTTTGTTATTTCAACCAATTTAATAAGTAAAGTATTTTTTATCATAATGGCAGAAATGGACATCTCCAGACTGTCAAACAGGTCAAGAGGAACAGCACCACAACTGAAAAAATATCTCAGTCTGAGGAAGTAGGAAAGCCCTACTCCTGCTCTGCTGTGGGAAACCCTGAAAGAGGAATAAATCATGAACTTAATCTAACAGTAAGATAATTTTGAAACTTAAATCTCATGCTCCTTCTCAGTGACATTACATTCCTAGCCAGTTTATGGAATATTAAATATTAAAAATTACTCAGTTAAAAAGTTTCAGGATAGTAAGTTTTGTCTAATAGGGTCCAAAGAAAGGCATTTAAAAGGGCTTAGGATAAGGAATCCTTACTCAGCACACACAAGGATTATGAAGCAACTGAGCATACTTTTGAACTGAAGGAATAAGAAAAAATAAAACTATCAGTCAGATATTTCTAAAACCTAAATCATGTCCAAGCTTAGGTCAAGGAAAAAAAGGAGAAAAAAAAAAAGAATTATGCTGATCAAAATCTTTTTATTGCACAAGGAATCTCATCATCTTTTAAGAGCAGCAGTTTTATTTCCAAAGATATGTTTGCTATTTTATGGGAAACAATCTGCATTATAGAATTTAGGAGCAGTAAGAGAGGCTTCAATAAAAAAAAAAAAAATAAAATATTCTATGCACTGAATAGGTTCAGAGTTTGTCTGAACGATGCACATAGTTTATTCCAGAGGTGTACCAACTTTTTGCAAGGACACTCACTGATGGGTCTTTTATTAAGGTCACAGTAAGAAATTTTGTGTGGTGATAAACACAAAGTGCTATATGTTCATGTAGACAGGAAAAAACCCCAATAACCTCTTGTAAAAGAATACCAAAACATCCACCGAATTTCAGCAGTTAAAGGGCTACATAGATAACTAAAATAATGTCAGCACTGATTAGGATTGCAAAAATAGTAAGGTATTCTGAAAATCAGTAGTGAAAGTCACTGGTGGAGCACACTGAGAACCATAGGTGGATGCTTCAATTTTCTCCTACTTATACATAATTTTGGATTGTTAGACTAGACTGTCTGCCTGGCTAAAGCCTTTCTGTCAATTCAGGCTAAAATTGCCTTAGAGACTCCATGAGGAAGGTGTAATATTTGCTTGAAGAGGCCTTGTATGGCTTTCACCAACTGTAGCCTTTCTTACCTTTGTCTCACAAAAAAGAAGAAGATTTGCCAGAAACAAGAGGAGAAACAGTCATAGAGACTATGCTACACTTCTTACAATATTAAACATATGACCATATGAAAAGGTATGTAACAACACACAAGCAGTTCAGTGTTTTGAATTATTTTAGCACTTGGAAGCCTCAAATAAATACGGCTTGGATGCAATGAACAAATGAAAGTGTTAGAGGTAGTGGAACCAAAGTAGGGCAGAACAGTGTAAATTAGGTGGAAAGTTTATGCCATGCACTGGACTGTATTAGCATCTTAAAGGAAATGACCATGTCTCTGCTTTTGACTCTCCAGCACATGCAAGATTCTGGCAAACTAGGCAGTGTCCAGAGGAGGACTACAGAGATGTAATCCACAAAGTGCACAAGGTGATGCAGAGCACCTTTGTCTATGTGGAAAAGAGACGACCAACATGGAGGTGGGGGTCTTCATTTCTGTATGGAAAATGGAGCCAGATTCTTTTCAAATCCATAGTGAAAGGACAAGAAACAATGGTCACTACCCTAACTGCAGTAAGACGTATTCCAATTAGTTATAAATTAAAAACTCTTCCTGATGCGGTTGGTCAAGAACTAAAAGAACTTGCCGAGAGAGATTGTCAAATCTCCCCCCTCAGGGACTCTGTAAATCTGTTTGGACAGGGTTCCAAGCAACCTGACCAAACCTAGATGCTAGCCTTGCTTTAAATGGGGATCTGGACTAGATGAATTCCAGATGTCCCCTCTGAGATAAATTTCTTTAATTCCAGGTTTTGAAAGTCTGTAAAGCTCTGCTTTTTGCAAAAGTTTTAGGGCAACTGTGGACACGCAGGTCTCTCCCTTTCTTCACATCAGACTGATAATATATATACAATGTGTTACTGATTTTAATGACTTAAATTCCTCAAACACTAAAGTTTGTTAAAGGAGATCCATAAGAGCTAGCAAACCTATTTCATTCATACACTGTGCAACACTGGTTAGAATATCCCCATCCAGCTTCAAGAAGAAAAATCCATTTTATCTCATACCAATAACTTGATCGCTAGCAAAGCAGTACTACAGTATAGATATTTAAGAGCCTAAAGAAACAGTTTTCTTTATCTTAGGAAAGCTATGTAAAAGAACGATAGCCTTGTTACTGTACAGGAGAACTGAGCACTCACATTTCAGACTGGCCTTTAGGTAGATACATCATGCTGCAAATAAAAAAAGGTAGCTGGCCTGAACCACTTTTGAGTGCGCATTTGAAACAGATCAGGACATCTTTTGCTTCTACATCATAATTGTCAGTGAAGCAACAGCCCCAATAACAATACTCCTGATATTACCACCACTCTTCTTTCCCTATTGGTCTGCTCCTGTGGTAATATTGTCCTTCCACTTTGATCAGAGGATCACTGTGACACGTTTCTCATACCTGTCAGTGAGATGCATAAGGAACACTTTTCCCATTTTAAGCCCTAAAGAAATTAGAATTATTTTAATTAATGTGGACACTCTACTGACAGCTACCACTAGTCTTCTCACCACTATTTTTTCACTCAACTTCACAGTCCTTCCTTTGGCTTAAATGTTTCCTACATTTAAAATTAATTGGAAGAACCAGTAAATTAGCTCTGTCATTACTAAGGGCAGAAAAAATGCCAGATAGAGATTTCATGAAAAATTAAAACTAAAATCTCACAGTTCAAACTTTTCCAGCATGTGGCTCAATATGTAGAAGTCAATGAATTTTGGTGCCAGGATTCCTGGATTAAACAGTTGTAAAGTCATTTAAATCCATGGACTTGCTTATGATCAAAGTGTTAGAACTGCTTACCCACCTGAAAATTAGAAGATGTATATTTCACCTCAATATAAAAGCATTTCTCCATCATGAAGGCATTATAGGAGACTTTCCATTGAATTATTCTGTTGGAGTTTTTTAGAATTTTTATTATATTTTAAAACTAATTCAGAATTTTTTACTTTGTGTATTAAATAGTAAATGACTCGATTACCTTCTTTTTTCATTCCTGCTCGAAAACACTTTTTTAAACGACAATATCTGCACTGATTCCTTTTGTCCTTGTCAACGATACATTGTCGGTTGAATCTATCAGAGACAGAAAAGGGAAATGCATACAGCATTAATAGAGCAGCACTCTGATTACAAAGAAGAAAACCAACTAACCTGAACTGTCAGAATAATGCCTACAAACAGACTTTTGTCTTCAGTTGTTTTGGTTTGATTTTTTTTTTTTAATTAATCAATTTTGAGAGGTGCTCCATTTCCAGGAATATATGTGTGCATCTAGACACATATATGCATTGGAATGGCAAGTGTGGAAAATTTTGGACTTAGATGCATCATTTACACCTCAACTGATTTGTAAGATCTGTCAGTAACTGGCTATATCAAACAGTAGTGGAAAAAGAAAAGAAGTTACAAAAATAAATGAAAAGGCCAATCAAGCAAAATGCCAAATGTTGCTGGCATTGAGGAGCCCCTTAGCTGTAAAACCATTACCCTTGGCTGGCAACATTTTATTGGTGTCTTATGGAGATACCAATAAACAAACTGCATGTGGTATCATTACACGTGGCAACGTAAAAAGGAAATGAGAGGAACATTTTCTCCTAACACAATGAAACAAAGACATGAGGAAACACACAGAGCATGACAGTGCAGGATGGCTTATTCAGGCTCTCATGTACACACCCAGATGTGCCTAACGGGAATGCATATGAGCCCTCTTCCCCTCTCCCCGTTTAGGTCTGCCTTTTTTTGATCTGCATGTGTTTGTTAGATAAACAGACCTGTCTTTTGCAGAGCTCTTCCTGAAATCACTTATGCCAGCTCTTGCCACACCACTTTAGGGGTATGTCTATGCTATATCACTGTGGTATGTCTGTAAGGGGGAGATTTCCTTTTAAGAGTATTATGCAATCAAGGAAGAATGTAACAAACGTTTCTACTAAAAAGCTGTTTTTACAAAAAGTTTTCTCCTCCTTGTGCCCCATGAGGTGGCACACGGAGACAGGGAATGGGAGATGTAGTCAGTTCATCATTTGTTGTCTCTGTTGCTGCTGCTTCCTCAAGGAGAGGACTCCTCACTCTTCCCCTGCTCCAGCATAAGGTCCCTCCCAACGGAGACAGCTGTCCATGAACTTCTCCAGTATGAGCTGCAGTTCTTCATTAACTCCTCCAGCATGTTTCCTGGGTGCTGGAAGCATGCTTTCCTTTCCACAGAGTGCAGTCCTTCAGGAACAGACTGCTCCAGCACGGGTCACCCGAGGGATCATAAGTCCTGCCGGCAAACCTGTTCCACCATGGGCTCCTCTCTTTGTTAGGTCATGGGAACGTGCTCTGTGTGGTCTTCCCTAACATGCCATAACTTTCTGTCAGACATCCATACTCTCTAGTAGGGAGTTCTCCATGGGCTGCATGTGGATATCCACTTCCTTGAGGACTTCCATGGGCCGCACAGGGACATCCTCCCTCATCATGGCCTTCACCACGGACTGCAGGGGAATCTCTGCTCCGGTGCCTGCAGCGCCTCCTCCCCCTCCTTCTCCACTGACCTTGGTGTCTGCTGAGTCATTCCTTTCACATTCCTTCTCACTTCGCTCTTCTCTGGCTGCAATTTGCTTCTGCACAATAATTATTTTTCTTTCTTAAATATGTTATCCCAGAGGCACTACCACCACTGCTGATGGGCTCATCTTTGGCCATCTTGGAGCCAGCTGGTATTGGCTTCATCAGACACAAGGGATGCCTTCCAAGAGCTTCTCACAGAATCCACTCTTGTAGCCTCCTTGCTACCAGAATCTTGCCATGAAAACCCAATACATGCCTTCAGTGATCTGTCTAAACTCACAGAGTTTTCCATGTGTTCTATGCACACATATTTATGATCTTGTGCATGCACAAGAGTAATTTGTCAAACATGGTGCACAGACCTGCAGTGTGATAATTACAGCACCATTTGGAAATTAGCAGATCAGACTGACAGGGGGGAAATGCTTGATCAAAGAGCAATGTGTCACACAAATCTGGAATTTGTGCAGACATGTTTGCACAGCCCTTAAAGAAAGACTCATAAATCTTAGACTTTCTATTCAGAAGCTACCTTCCTAAGAAAAGAATTCTTAGAAAACAGTTAAGAAATAAAATTTTCATATTCCAATGAAAATAAGAGCACTTTTCATTTGTCTTTTTTTTTTTTTTTTTTTTTACATCTCCTTTACAAAGGAGATTACCTTTGTAATAATAAATAGAAGATAAGCAATATCAACCAACATCTGGAATATAGTATCTGGAATGTGCAATATTAAGTAGTATCCCTTAAGATATAGCAGGAAATACCCTGGCAAAGTCCTGAAAAACTCTGAATATAATTTTTGCTTAATTTCATTAATTTAGTGCCTCTAGATGAACTTTTGAAATACCTGCACGAGTAGACGTGGTTTTTCCTTATGCTGCGTCTAAAAAATCCCTTGCATCCATCACAGCTGGAAGCACCGTAATGTTTTCCAGTCGCTCGGTCTCCACATATTGCACAGAGACTGCTGACCCCGTTGTCAGCAGCATTCATGTTGACAGCTTCTCCTGAACTGTCTGACAAAAGGGAAGAACAAAATTACATAGTTACAGACAAGACTTCCACCAACCAGAACATGAACAAACTATATCTAAATGGAGGCCTTTTCTGGTCTTTTCTGTTTTAATTGACACTTAAGATTTATATAGCATGACCTGTCTAATTACATCTGGCTCTTACTCATATGAACACTTTGGAAGCAATAGAGATATTAACAGAATTAATGAAGTTCACAGCAACAAATAATTCTATTCTAAACTCCTTCTAATGGAAGGATTAAAAATTAAACTGTAATTCTGCATGAACAATTACATATACATTCCTATTAACGTGAAGAGGAACTTCGGCCCAAAACAGTGATAACTCTCATGTATCACTTCTCATATGAGCAGGCAATTACTGGCAACTCATACAAAGGTTTGTGACATTAAACAAACAAACAAAAGGTTTTGCATTTAATTTAAAAAAAAAAAAAAGAAGAAAACAAAACACATGCTAAGACGACTGTCTAAGTATTATTTCCTCAAAGATATTTTTGACAGGAAGATTGCAGACAATATTGTTGCACAGAGAATATTAGTTGCATGATTAACAATTAGTCACTGCTTCTGGTAAACACCACTGAAGAAATTCATCTGAAATCAAAACACACATTTATTTTTTGAGTCAAAATGTTTAACAGATATGTTGGAAGAAACACTTGAAAAATATCTTTTTCTGTTTTGTTTCCAATTTAAATGAAAGGAAAACTGTTTGAAATATGCCTAAACATTTGTAGCTGTTTTGTCCAGGAGAGGAAACCGTGACACATTAACTAGTTATTCAAACATGGATTCAAAAGTCGAGTACATGAGCTCATGAATAGCAAACAGGTTGAACAGTAAAACTGTTAATACTGATAGATAATATTAATCTTATTGTATAGATCCAACTGAAATGTGTAAAATTTTCATTGTGTCCTGTAGAGTTTACAATTTAAACTAAGTTTTTCAGACAAACAACCTTTTTGTATTGATTTGCTTTACAGAGCTGTAACTGATAGGAATTATATTAAAAATCAATTAAATAAAATGAAATCTTAAAAGTAAGAATTCATTTCTGTAAAAATTTTATTTTAATATTAGGCTTGTCATGACTGGAAAATTATTTTCATAAATGGGTTACAGAATTACTCTAGAAAAACATAAAAACCGTTCTTTTGGAGTTGTGTAAATTTGCATGATACAGCAGAATAATTAAAAATACAGCATTTAAATGTAATGATGAAATATTTTACAGCACTACAAGTTGTGTGTATATATATATATATATATATACATATATATATATATATATGTAAAAGCACATACTTATTTACCTTGGTATTATTCTGAAACAATGTATCTAGGAAATTGACCTGATGTTGAAAAGTTCTTTGATTTCAGGAGAACTGCACTCCCTGAATGTGGCTTGTTAAAATTTTCTGAATGTTCCTAATTAATTTAGACAGTTAGAAAAGATACATAGGAAGGTTCATAAGAGGCAGCTTTCAGTTCCAGACTAGCACTGTAACAACAAGACAATGGTTTAACAAATTCTATAAGAAAGTACTTAAGCTAAACTCAAACCAAACTCTAAACAGAAAAAGGCTACACCTAATAATTAATAACTATCAAGCTAATCACTTACAGTGAATAATTTAACCAGCTCTATCGCCAACACATAATGCAACCAAGCACAACCTCCCTAATCTGCTTTCCCATTTTATTTAACATTAACAGATCCAAAAGGGTGCTATTCAGCAAAAACACAAATGACCAATGAAATCATGCATATTACAACAAAAAACAGAGAAATCTTCTAAAAGTTATATAATCATTGTTGATAGCTCCAAAATCACTTAGGCCATAAAGTTCTGTTTTTCCTTCTTAAATCAATAACCAAGTATACCTCTCTGTTTCCTAAGCTTGCTGTAATGTAACATCAGAAACTCAGATAAAACTTCAAGCCCAACAGTAAGAACTTAATTAGGTTCTATATGGCAGGAATATGTGGAAACGCAGGTGCTAAATATTTTTACTGCAAATCACTAGATATCAGTTCTGCCTTTTAAAAATACATACAACTACAGATCTGTGAATTATACTTTATGATATGACAGACCAATTTTTTTTATACATTAGAAGATATGGAAGGCCATTTTTGAGTAGTTTAACTGCCTGATACTTTTCTTTACTTTGACTGACTTTTTTTTTTTTTTTTTTTGTCAGTATTCAATGATGGCAGAATGAAATGGTGTGCTTCTTATTTCAAGCATAAATTACTGGTAAAACTTCTCAAAAACTGCAATCAAAAATTCTGCCTAAAGTTGAAGTGCTACACTAGCCAAATGCAAATACTTTTTCTCAGCTAAACATTAGCCTCTATAAAGCAAATGTGATTTTTTTTAAATTACTCTAGTTCATATATACACTTATCTAGAAAGTCTAGATTAACACTTAATTAAATAAAATAATAGTCTAACAATTAGAAACTAAGTATCAAGAAGCAGTAGCTAATTTTTTTCACAAACCTCTGGACAATTTTGTCCTTTTCTTCTGGAAGTTATATATTAAATATACTTCCATGTCCAAACTGTCAGTACTAGTTATTAATTTGTTGTACACTAAATAAAACAACTGCTGACTTCACCATTTTCTTCCTTTGATTAACTGACTGGTGACAGTACAGTTCATCTACTTTATTACATATAACCTCTCTTTTATTTTCCTTAAAGAATTATAATGTTACTAACTTAAAGTTAGTGATGAAGTGTAAAAGAGCAGATTTGTAGCTTGAAAACAACCCCCAAATGCTCCATTAATGAAACATTTCACTAACACCTTACAGCATCACTAAACTTCACTTCTTCTGTTTACCGGTTTGATTTTGCCTTACAGAGCAGAACTCACCATTGCCATTATACAGAATCTGCATAGTTTCGAACTCCAGTGCCGTGTACGTCGGATCTAGAACTTCACTGTAGTTTGCCATTTCCATGTCTAGTATTGGTTCTGAGATCCTCATCATTGAATGCAAAACCAGTGAAAAAGCTGCTCAAACGTACAGCCTTCCCATTCTGTTTCACAGTGATTGATAATCCAAAGTTAACTATAACTGTGTCACTTACGTGCAGCAATGGGAGGGGCTGTAAAACTGCTTCTGCATGCTGTATTTCACCTAGGTATTTTTTTTTCTTTTATGATACAGTGCAACCCTTCTGATAATCTTGGAATGCTTTATGAAATAACCTTATCAGGAGTTGTATTGGTTCCAGTTCTTCCGTGAACCCAAGGACGTGCAGGAAGCTTCCTGTCCCTTATGCCCTGCTACATATTTTGTTGTCAAAGTGTGGAACAAACAGTTCTAAACAAACTGCTCTGGTTGTTCTACAAGGAGACTGTAGGTTTCTACACCACTTTGCTCTCTTCAGAACAATAAGGAAATGTGTTATGATTATGGACTATCTCAAAACTATACCCAAATCATCCAACTTCGTATTTTACCAGACAGTTGTAAAACCTCCTGGTTTTACAGCTGTTACCGTTCTTTCACAGCAGTGATGAGCTGACTGCATAGGCACCCTTAAGCAAGGTCTCAAGCCACACAAGGTCTGCAGCAAGGCCAGCTCATAAATCCCCTCCATCACATACTGTGCTGCTATGATGGCTCTAGGCACTGGACCCTGCAACACTCAGACAGTAGCTTCCTGCTCTGACCCTTCTTCATATAAGATGTGATGGCAGCATGGTGTTTTCAAGTACCATCCAGATGCACAAGGGAAAAAAAAAATATTATTCACCTTCTCTGAAAGAAGAATCTCTGGGGAGGTCCACAGCCCATCAGTTGGTAGACATGGTGTGTACAAACCTAGTTAAAAACCCTCCTGTAAAGCTGTTTGAATCTGTGCCAAATATAGAGCTGAACAGCTGAATTTCACTTGCTAATCTGTTGCTTTTAAATGTTGGATAGCAGAATTTCAAACATCATTTCTCAATAAATTCTTTACAGAAAAATACCCTTTACACTGCTGAAAAACACTTACATTAAAGATTACACATATGGAAAAAATGCCCAGGTTACGTCTAACTAACAAGAGCCAGCAACTGTACATACAGCATTGAAATGCTTATTTGAATGGAAAAGAGTGTCTGCAGTTGCTGTTCAGTAAAAATAACTGTAAAAGGACACAATGAAAGAACTCCTTGATTTAACAAAAAAACCCAACCCAAACCAAACCAAACCAAAACAAAAAAAAAAAAAAAAGAAAGAAAAAAAGGCAATTTATGTCAGGCTACTAACGAAAAAGGAAAATTTACAGGAAAAGACCTAGAAATAAGCCTTTTGAAATTCGTCCTTCTGATTTCCATGTGCCAACGGTAACCTGAGAGGCACAAATCATCCTTTTTCCTTGTGGACACACAGATGCAGTCTCAGGCCAGTTCTCCTCTTGACTCCAGCAGAGTCTAGTGACATAATTATGACAACAGGATTCTTGTATAAATCACAGAGCTATCCCTAAACCAAAGCCTATTTACAATTGTGTTACTGCTTTCACAAATTCTCTGCAGATTTTGGAGGGTCTCTACAGGAGCTGTCTTCTCAACCTGCTGCTGCTCCTTTTCCTTTAAACCATTCATCCATTATTATATTTAATGAGATATCAAAAAAACTGTAGAAGTTACTGCTTAAAAAAGGGCAAACCTAAAATGTTCTGCCTTCACAAGAATAGTATGTTTATTAACAATGTGACTACAAATACTTCCTATACATAACAGAAGACAAATAATACAAAAAATAGGAATGTTTTAAGATATTTAAGGATACGACTGAAATGTCAGAATATTTTATGCCTACAATCATGGAAAAAAATTTACTCAGAAGGTATCATTTCACAGTACTAGAAGCGTACAAGGTTTCACTTTTTTTTTAACCATAACTAACACTTTTTCTTAAAGAAGCATATTAAATTAGGATTCATGAAAAGCTATTTGCTGACAGCCAATATTTGTTTAGGAAATCACTGTAGTTTCTTCAGGAGATGGAACAGTTTCATATTACCTGATGACTCAGTTTAAAAAGTTTCTTCTGTAGCAGAATTTGTTGTATTTGCTACTACAATCTGTTGTATTTGCATAGTATTTGCTACAATGCTAATTACTGGCTACATATGCTACTTAACATTGCGTTAATATGCAACTTAACAAAATATAAAAAGGTTTACATGTTAACTAGAATTATCTTTTATTCCTTAGTGCATACTTTTTATAAGATTTTCTATAATAGTCTCTGGCTTTTTAATTCCAAAACTCTATGCTTACAAACACATCTAATGCATATTTTTATTTCAAAACTCCAGTCCTGAAAATAGTCTGGCATATAAATTAATTTAAAGTAAGGGAATGAATGGAAGATGGAAGATATCATGTATGACATGATCAAATCCTGCTATTCCCTCTGCTGTTAGTAGAACTTCTTCAGTGCTGCCAAAACAGGTCCCTTAGTGACTGCTAAAGAGAGGGAATGAATTGACCCTTCATACTTCTGTCATATAAAAACTCATTTCAATTGATTTTTTAATATGGAAAAATATACGCTGTAGGAAAGACATTCTTTATACTATTTTTTTCATGTTTTGCTAAGGAAACTTCTTACAGTCAAATCCTGCACTCATAAAAATCTGCTTTCTGGGGGATTTTTAGCATCATGAAGTACATCATGAACAATTAATGTATACTAAATCACTACAGTAAAATATTAATATGTTTTCTTTCAGCCTTAGGCGGATTAGAATGCAATCTTGGAATCAGAGCAGTTGACGAAAGATGCTAAAGATGAACAGATTTTGGTCCTAAATCAGTCCAAGTTTTACCATGTTCACTAGTATTTAGATCCCCACTCAGCAGATTTCTTCTCATATTGGACACCTGAGCTGTTTTTCAAATTCTGAATGACACTGCAGTTTATAGTATGAGATGTTCTAAGTCAAGTCACCTACTACTGACAGCCAAGAAGTATCAGCCCAAGGTAAGGAAAAGTTTTAAAACTGTGTAATTAGTCAAACTGAGAAACACGTCCTTGAGAAAATGTAAATTTGAGTAAGAAATGAATTTTGCAATAATTGTGAAGCAAGAGAAAGCTACACAATAATGGTTTTGTTCATATGGTTATGTTGCTTTTTTTCTTTAAATCTGATGACCTCAGGATCACATATAGAAAGCATTCCTATCTTATCTTTAAGACTATTAACTCTGTTAATTGTCCAGCTCTCTATATTAAATGTAATCATTCTTTCTGACTGTGGCATAAAATAAAACACAAGTTAATAAAATCAAGGTTATTTCCAAAAAGTCTTCCTGAAAATAAAAACAATCTCAGATTGTCTACTATCACTACTGAAACAGTTTTGGGTTTGTCTGTTTTTGGGTTTTTGTTTGCTTGTTTTTTGTTTTTGTGTTTTGGGTTTTTTAAGGAGCAATATATCCTTTTATCTTTCCAGCTTAGTAAGCAATGTAGATCCCCAGAATAAAGCCTTAATTTAAAAGTTTTTTGTTTCTCATGTATTCTGAATAAGGAACACATCTTCACAGTATTTCCTGGTTTGCAAGTACTGTGAGTTGTGGTGCACATACTTGGAAGACATTCTATTTTTGTCAGTAACCTGGCATATTTTTCCAATATGTTGATAAAACACACATTTTGATCTGTTTCCCCTCTTGTCTGGTGGCACACATGGGGCAGGGTATGCATGGAGTCTGTACTAACCAACCCTAATGAAACCATACGAGTTGAGCCAGAATGTCTCCTTACTACAGTAAAATCGGAAACGTCAGAGAGTTGATTTGCCAAAAGCTTGCTACCCAAGAAGCAGTGTGCAAATTTTAAGCGCACCTGTGGGCAATCTCATCTTTGGCTTATGAAGATACACACCCTTGTAATACCAGAGACTGAGCTTCCCTCTCCTGTAACACACCCTCAGTGCCAGGGAGAACAGCGCCAGTCATCATCCCATCAGTTCTGCTGACATCTACCCCCAAGTATTTCATAAATAGTCCATGAGTAATGACTCGGAAATGTTTGCTTGTCTTCTAAAACATATAAAATTATGACGTGCTTGTCGTGGAAAGATTGTAATACTGCGGTATTGCTTTATTTGGTAGAGATTGCCGGATTTCTGGTTTTTTAAATAAATAAAATGTTAGAGTTGGATCAGATCTAAAAATCAGTGATTAAGCACAAATGTGTATTGAAGTTTAAATGTGTATTCCCAATCTGCTTGGAAAAGAAATAGCTTTTTGTGCTGAAGACTTAAGTAACATGATGGAAACATGGTTACAGTCTTCTACAACTCTAAAATACTACAGCAAGTTGTCACACCCCTTTCCCCCCGCCCCTCCAAAAAGTTCATAGCCAAACAAGGACAAAGTTGCTTTTAAGATGGCTAAAGTTAAAGGATTTTTCAGAACAATTTGTGAATCATGAGAGTAAACGCATAGCACTGCTTCTCCCACTGCAGTGACCAAAGGCATCATCTCACACTCACTTCTCAAAGCCAGCACCAATTATGAGATTTAATGAGTAAATTTATCCCATTTAGATGTTTCTGTGCCTTGTCATCTTGCATCTTTCTTTTTTACTTTGTCCTAAAAAATATAGTGGTTAAATAAAACGCTAGAAAAGCAAAGCCGGTACCAGAATTGAACAGGTTTTCGCAGTACACTTAGAGGTAAGGAGGTTGATTAGCTGCAACAAATCATGCCAGGTGAAACCTAAGTACAGATCTTTGTGGGAAATCTAGGCTAAAACTGTTTTCATTACACACATTTTTAGACACTTAGACCACCCCAGGCTTTCTATAAATGGAAATTCTTGCACATATTGAATTTGCCTCTTTTTTCAATTTAAATTGGTCATTCATTATGTTGAGTTCCACTCTATCATACAGCATATATAGTTTTAATATATTAGGATGAGGGTCACTTTTAGGTTTTTTCATTTTGGCATAACAGGGAACAGACAATTATTGTGAGGTCTGAATTGTCTTTATGTTTTTGGCTTCAAAAATGATTTGTCATTCAGAACAACTGGCTACAACTTCAGCAGTCATGAATGTGAATAAACATAGACAACAAAGAACATGCCTGGCTTCTGACTTGTCAAACACTATGAACTCACCATAAAGCACATTTTTCAAGCTTGAATAATCCCAAAATAGTTACAAAGATGTCAATAAGTAGTCTACATCACAGTTTCAAAGCTGAGTAATAGATCCAAAACTCCAAATTCTATCAACTGCAATTTTAATCTTCCATACACCTTGGTCATTGTCGTCTCAGTACTTGAGAAGAAATATCAAAGAAATATGAAAGCTCTACAATATTTTGAGCCTGAAGAATTGTGGCGACAGGATAATTCTGAAGATAATTTACACTCACTGAGGATACAGCCGGTTTTCAGATTCTCCCTCCCTATTCCAAATATAATTCTCTCCATCTTATTCTAAAAGGGTAAATGATTTACTTATTCACTTTATATACCACAATGTCATTGAGGGGATAGGTTACTAGGATAGCAACATTAATATAATGGTGTCATATGCAAAGAGAAGATGTTACATCCACTACTTAAGGTCAAGGTAAACAAAGCTGTCTGGTTTATCTGATTTTATTTATCACTTACACATGCACACACATATCAGTGAGTGACCCAGGTAGCATCTCACAAAGTACAAGACACATTCCAGTTAAAAAACACTTAGCTGTACTCTCTATTTAACAGAAGGGTGTTTTGAGGATGATTCTCACATTGTATTCCCCCACAGTTTGCAAATATCTTAATTTTGCAGCTGCCCTGTGCTACTGTTTGTCAATGGTTCAGTGAAACCCATGGTGTACCTGTGCTTGTTTGTTCTGCAGCTGCACTCTCCAGCTCTTGATTACCCACCAGATTCAGGACAATTTTTGCTGTTGTTATTATTTCACTTCTTTATTACTCTCATATTGCAGTGAATTTCTTGAACTAAGGTGAGTTGGATTACACCTATAACTGTATGACAGCAGCTAGTAACTTCCTTCTGAGATTTCTCAGCTTTCAACTTAGCATAGGACAGTTTTTCACTAAATAATACCACTGCTGAAGAGCAGGAAGTAGTCAAGGAAAAGCCATCTTGTAGCCAAGAGGTCAAACATGAACCATTGCCTAAGGGCCACCACTAAATGTCAAGAACCAGCTGTACAACTGCCCTGATGGAGAACATTGTGTCTGAGTGCTCTAAGAGTCAAGGCCACGATGGTGCCTGTTGAAGAAGCACATTTCTAAGGGAAGATTTACAGGGACGGCTAATGGTGAAGTGGAAGTTTGATAACAGTCATTCAAAAAGAAGGTTGAGGGGTGGCCTCTGCTCTCTACAGCTTTCTGAGAACAGGAAGTGGAGAGGGAGAGATACATATCTGATCTCTTCTCCCTTATATTCAGTGATAGGCTAGGTGGGAATGGTTCAAGGTTGTGTCAGGGTTTAGGAGGTTTAGACTGGACATCAGGAAGCATTCCTTTACCAAGAGTGTAGTCAAACACTGGAACAGGTTTCCTGGAGAGGTGGTCAATACCCTAAGCCTGCCAGTATTAAAGAGGCATTTGGACAACGTCCATCAAGGTTTTAATTTGATCATCCATGAATTGGCCAGGCAGTTGGAGTAAATATTATGGTCAATTTAAATCCCTTTCAACTGAAATAGTCTATACTATTCTAATCTAGTCTAGTCTAGTGTTTTCTAAGTTTCTATTCAGTCAGAACACAGTATGCTAGGTATAAGAGTTAGGTGGTAAATACTGAGTACACAGAGTAGTTATATTTCTTTATCTAGCCATTCCAGGAGGCTGTCCACAGTAGACTGCAACATATGTAAATATCAAGTATTATGCAGATTTAAAATCTCGTTTTATGTACACATATGTATGTATATAAGTAAGTACACATAGGAATTTATTGTCAGGTTTTTTGTGACAGCTGGATATGCCTCTTGAATTAACAGGGGGAAGCTCTTCCTCCTGCATACTGGATCATAGTAATTGTTGACATTGTATTGTCCATGTGCAGATTCTCCCCAGGAGCTAACAGTAAATCAGTATTTTGCCAGTTCAATCAATTCCTGTGCTTGTTTTGTGTCCAGATTTACAGTAAATTTGCTAGCCCTATCTGAGGTTAGCAGGTGCCATTAGAAAATTGTGCACCTTTATGGGGAGGAAGGATTAAAAAATAGGATACATTTGCTTTTTACACAGCAACAAATCAGGTTTGCTCTTAGGTATATGAATTACTATTTAGCACTTAATATTTCTATTTTATTCTTGAAAACTCACAATAGCCATGAAGTGTTGACAGTTTAGGAGGTTTAAAGGATTTTTGTAGCATAGAATTTTGTGGTGAGATTTGCTGAGTTACAGGTAAAGGAGACACTTGTTAATTATTTGCTTAAGTCAGGTAACTTATTTTTTTCTGCTACACACAAGAAAGTTAATCAGAGAGTTGTCCTGGAGAGCAAAATGAAATGAGAAGTAAACAGGAAAGAGTTCAGGCATAAGATAAAACCAAACCATCAAGATATTGATAAGCAAGACTAAGCACTCCTGTTCAGTCATCCCCAGGTGATTAGTAATTTCTTAATAAGCGTTCTTGGCAGGTTTTATGCAAACTTGCTCATAAAATATGCTTTATATAGCCAGCTAGATAAATTTGACTTATAATTTATCCAGAGTTATCTTGAGAAATACCATGTAATGAGATTTTTTTTTTCCCTGAGATAAACACACTTGCCTTTGTCATACACAATAAAAGAGTTCAAAAAAAGGTTAACCAGTATCAAGGCAAGGTTTGTTCAGGATTCTGTTTTTTCAGCATGCCTAGAATCTTTCCTTTCTGTGTGATTCATTAATCACAAAAAGTCCTCTAATTTCTATATTCCATCCCCTGATGAGTGAGTTATGTATTCCACATAATGTTTTAAAACAAACTCAGTACACTTCTGCCCATGCTAGTGACTATGTAACTCTTGGTCCTGCGTAAAAGGCTAATTAAATAACAGACAAGTTGCCATTATTTTCAGTTACTCTGTCTAAAATTAAAATTTTTAACTAGAGCATGAACTGACTCATCACATTCCCACAGAAAGAATGTTGTGTCAACACACTTGACTTAACTCTTCCAAGACACTAGCGTGGTTATGCTGAGCTTAACAACTTCTCTCATTTTTATTGTTACAAAAATCAGTTAAAGAGAAGTTCAGAGCATATTAAACACTACCAGTTTAAACTGAAAGTATGACAAAGGAACACAAAATTCAAAATACTACCTGAACAAAAGAACAATATGAAAGCATAAAGGCATATAATCTGTTTCAACCATATTTTGGGTCAGCTCCTTAAAGTACCGAAATAACTTGATTTTAGGCATCAAATAAATATGAAGTTTTCAGAAAAACTCACAGCCTGGGAAGGCACACATGTAAAATACCCTGATTTTCATAAAATCATAGAATGGTTTGGGTTGAAAAGGACATTACGGATCTTCTAGTTCCAATTCCTCTGCCACAGGCAGGGATACCTTCCACTAGACCAAGTTGCTTAAAGTCTCATCTAGCCTAGCCTTGAACACTTCCATGGATGGGGCATCCACGACTTTCTTCTCTAGAAACCTGTTCCAGTGCCTCACCACTCTCACAGTAAAGAATTTCTTCCTAACATCTCACCTAAACCCATTGTCTTTCAGCTTAAAGCCTCTCCCCCTCCACTCCCCCTTGTCCTATCACTCCATGCCATTGTAAAAAAATCCCCCTCCATCTTTCTTATAGACTACCTTTAAGTACTGGAAGGCTGCTCTAAGGTCTCTATGAAGCCTTTTCTTTTACCTAAAATAATTACGTGATATTTCTTAAGAGAACAAAGTCATTACTGGTTTCAGCAGACATGAACTAACAACCATATATCCTTGGAAATACAAACGGGGGCTGTCCGAAGAACAAGGGAGGTCCCAGACACCTGATATCTCTATGGGCAGAGGCATCTACATTCTAAGCACAGTAAATTCAGATCCAGCCAGCACAAAGCAGAATCCTCTGGAGAAGGACCTTAAGTCTGTGCTTTGCTGTACATACACAGATTCGCTCTTCAATTGGCCAGTTGCAGTCTCTAGTTCTAACTCATTAGGTGTGTTCCCGGGTAGGAACAGCACATTGCACACTGTGACTTCAAGGAAATACAAATATATCTCCTCCCAACAGTTTTTAAAGAGTGGTTTAATAAGCTCAAAATCAGTAGAAGTCCCTTTTAAAAGCTGTTGATAAATATTAGAAAAAGAAGGTAGGCTGCATCTCTCTAACTAGCGAAGCCAGAACACTGATCAAGCTGAGCAGAGAAAAATTCACTGGCACAGAAAATAGGAGAGAAGTGGTCCTGCAAGGTTGTAATTAGTCTCTATCTTTAGAGCAAGTAAGAGGAAATTTTGATAAATGGACATAGGTGCAGTTATGAGTAAAAACTCAATGCAAATCATCAAGATGCAATTTGAAAAATTATGTGTAGTTGCAATAATGTAGGTTACATGATCAAGTCTTCAATATACCTTCAATATTATAGATAACAGTCGGGTCTGGATTGTTTTTCTGGACATCAACAATATTCATATGGCTGTATTCCTTGTTTTTAATGTCTTCAGGTAAGTAGGCTCCATCATTTTAACTGAGAACTTTGCAGTCAGGAACATTATTTCCCTATCTATGAGAGAGGGATAAACTATCTTTCCCTTTTAATGAACAGAGAAATGAGGCAAAGGACAACTAAAGGCAGTGTTTATGACACTTGAATCCACGTGTCTGCAATACAGTCACCTGGATACAAACTAAACTCCCTTTGTACACAATGATCAGAAACAGTTACATCTAACCAGATTCCTCAAACTTAATTTCAAGAGTTCACCTCCTGCACTCTACATTGGAGCACTTTCTCAAACTGAAAATATATCATATAGAACAACTGCTACAGCTTATAAATACCAGAAAAAAAATATCCTTTATCTCATCTTAAAAAAAAATCATAATATTTTAATCTTCTAGATCAATAATGAATGTTTTCACCAACTTAAAGTACATTTCAGAGGATGTGAGCTTCAAGAAGAGAGTCAGTCAAAAAAAATGGGCATGAGTGAAATCATAAAATAACACACTATGCCAAGTGAGGATTAACAGAATCAGATTCAGGTATCACTGGGTTTGAAAAAAAATGGAGATATATGTAACATAACCCAAAAATAAGCTAGATGAAGAATATTCCTCATAACAGACAGTAAAAAAGCAAGTTACCGTACTTAAATGTGGGATGGTTGTCCTGCCCAGTCTTGCCTGCAGCTCTGCTTAGTGCATGTGTACCCAAGACCCCTGTGACCAGAGAACAGGACTCTATAATTTCCTTCAGAAGATGCACCAAGCACCCAGGTTCATTTTCTAGCTGATACCTTCTCTGGCCTGGGCAACCAGAAACACAGGATATGTGGAAGAGACAGGTCACTTCCCCACCCTCCTGGGACACTATTCCAGTGCATCTCCTGGGCCAGAACTGTGATGCACTTACCACACAGAGTAGACACAGTCACTGGAAGCTAAGCTGCCTTATCCAAGCTGCACCCTATGTTAATAAAAAGGAGAAATCACAACAGGTCTGTTGCATTTATCTCAGAAGACACATAAAAGTTGTTGCACTCCAAAGTTTGGGTGTTTTTTTTTAAAACAATGCAATCTTTTTTTACAAAAAAGGAGCAAAAGCAGCTGTTAACTGTACTGTCTACTGATTAAATACCCTGATAACACCTAATATTAATTTTCCAGATAACACTGCTTTAATTAGACACATGAGAAAATATCTAAGGTGACAGTCCACTTTTGGCAAGTGAGTTCTGTAAATACATCAGCATTTAAAACACATTAGTATTTAAATATCCCTATCTGATTAGTGAGAATGGCAAAAGTATCTTTCTCTGAAAATTCAGTCTTTCAACTTCAAAAAAGAAGTGGCAGAAAAGAATATCCTAATCAAAAAGATCAATTTGTTTAGGAATCAGGAAGGATGAGTCAGTAGCAATGGCGTGCAAGGAAACCAAGATGACTTCACTTAGGTGATGGAAAGGTCACTACTGGGTGTATTCTAACCACTTATGTTAAAGTCTTATTACACATAGAACAAATAAGTCATTTGAAAACTTTCAGAATCTGCAGCGGATTGGAAAAATGCAGGTAACACGATTTTCTTTCAAAGGTGATGTTAGGTGTAGAGTCAGAATATAGCAGTTGTAGTGACTGACTGCTCTACTGAGCATCAGCACAAGAGTTGAACCAAAGAGAATATCAGTGTTCGCTGTTTGAAGTGGAAGTCTTGATTGATCTAATAAAGATTTGACTTCTTGGTAAAACTTGGGTTTTCCTGGATTTTTGAGTAAGTACAACTCAAACACTGAAACTTTTTTGTTACATTTTTTTTACACATAATAAATGTTAGGGATAGGAAACTTGACAAATATTTTCCAGTTGAAGACTGATGTGACTTGTCTCATTTGTTCTGCTCACTGCTCTTGGAGGAAAAAAAAAGAAACAAAACTACAGCACTGTTATCTACTGTTATCTTGGAAGGAACAGCCAAAAAAGAAACATGAAATCCAACCATTCCTAGGAGGTGTAGCAGAAATAATTACTTTGGAAACCCAAAGTGTTCAGAATCATTGAATACTAAAAAGACATGAAGATACAGTCTTTGCCGTAAGGGCGGACAGGGAGAGGACAAAACTGAATGGAATATTTTAGATGCCATCTAACAAGTGCTGAGTAAAAAGAAATAATAATTTCCCTTGGTCCTGCTAATACAGCCCAGAATGCTGTTGGTCCTCTAGCTCATGCTCTGCTTGCGTTCTACCAAGACCCTTTGGTTCTTCACAGCAGAGCTTTTTCTCAGCCAGTCCTCTAATTCTCTCCCCAATACAGGATTGTTCTCCAGTTGTCCCCCAGTGCCACAATTCTCAATCCAATTTTTATTCACTAAGAATCACAACACCTTCCTAGTCTGCCCAAGCTACATTACTACAGCATTCCCTATCTTTTAGGTGTATACATAAATTAAATTACCGCGATGGACTTGGTTGGAAAAGATTGATTTAGCTGCCTCAAACAGTTTTAATTAAAACACTGCCATATCTGTTCATTTAGCCAGAATAAGAAGCCAGTCAATCAATTCCATTAGTACTTCTGGACACATTTCCTAGAGCCAGCAGAACTCTTCTACACCTCCTCCTATCTGTCATTCATATGACAGTGAATGGCATTTCTGCTTCCATCTGCACAAGGAGGGGAGTTAAAAGCTGCCATTACAGCTGGAATTAGGAGCACTAATGGCTTGCCAGCCACATTCAGGGCACAAAAATGTGGATCTTACTGAAGAAGACTAAAAGGAGTTTGTTTGCCCATCTCAGGGAAGTGAAGAGGGAGATGGAGTTTATTCTACAAATAAATCAAGCAACATAGGGGGGAAAATTATTTAGAAAATAAAACAATGTTGCCATAAGAGCAAAGGTATAAATTTGAGGATGGCAAGTGAAAAGCTTCTAAACACATCAAGGTTAAGGCACTGCAACAAGCCTGCTCCATCTGGATAGCTAAGGAACATAACTGATTTTAAGACATGGAGAGAAATTTATCAAAGGTATTACATAGGCTGGCGATGCCAGACAAGTTGGTTACTCGGGAGATCTTTTCTTGTCTTATGTTTGCTGAACATCGTGACTATTTTTTTTAAAGTGGTCAGTGGAAAATATCAAGTGTATTATTATAATTACAAATTAAATAAATATAAATGACAGAAAGTTAACCTCAGTGTGATAAGCAATTAACAGAATTATGCTGTGATTGCAGCCGATACATAATTAACAACTGCTGCAAATTATGTTATCCATCTAATTTGCCAAGATTGGAGTAGTATTATTCTTAGGCATGTTTAGTAAGTTCTGCAGTAATGTGCACTTGAGTGAAGTGCTCTTTACTAATGTGTTCAAATTCACAAAGCTGTTATTAGAATTGCAAATAAGATATACACCAGCATCATTTCCTCTGCTCATCATTTTCTCTTCTTTGGAACTATTCTTGACAGAAAATCAAATTGTAACAAGTACATAGGATGTTTGCACAAATTGAGCAAAAGTAGTGTTAATAAACATGAAAATGTGCAAAAAAGTCATTGTGATGAACCAAGTGCAACTGAATTCAAAACACGTTGGTTGCTGCCGAGTAGAAAGGAACAAAAATCATGGAGCTCACTGAGGGACTAAGGAAAATGCTCAAGGTAGAATTCACTTAGAAAGCAGAAAAGGGAAAAATATTTTTTGAAATCATGTATATTTAAGGTCCAGAACAGAAGAATACCTGACTATTCAACGTGTAATGAAAGCAGTAGAAAAAAACATCACCTTTCAAGGACAAGGTCTTTAAGGTCAATACATGCTGGAGTCACAAAGTCCTTAATTAACTGATTAAAGCATACCAATTTAAAAAAGAAAGAAGCAACCAATGGTTCACAGGTCTTCCATTCAACTTTTCCCAGAAGGATATTGGAAAATCTGAACTGGAGAAAGTAGTAAGATATGATGAGGGAATACCTGCCTGATGAGGAGCACACACAGTCTTCGGTGGACAAAATAATATCATTTAGGAAAAATTTTGGGCGTTTTGGTTCCACCAACTTATCACCAGCTTCTCCGATTTCATAGCTATTTATATGGCTTTCAAAAGCACGTGATATTTACAACTGATGCATCTCCAAACAGTCATCAACTTCTGAGTGAGTGGCATACTGAAATAGGACAGCCAATGATACAGCCTTTAGCAAGCAAGGAGATCAGTGAAGCGTGTAGCAAAACTTTAATTACACTCAGAAAAGAAAACTGCAGAGCACAGAAGCTTCAGTTCTCCATATATAGATGAGGAAAGGCTGATTTCCTAGGCTGTGTTTCCATCCTCATCTCTAGGTAATACCTGCAGCCAGTAAAATAAATGCTAAGCTACCTGCAATGCAAACCAACTATGCTTCTAAATAAAATTCTTATTTGGATTATAAAGGTTGAGAATACAGTGTTTTCACTCAAGGTACAAAGGCATTTCTGAAGATTAAAGAAAATGCTTAAGTCATCAGACAACGCTGATGCCAGATATTCTTCTACTTGTAGAACAAAAAAGCATAGAATTTATACAGTGTTTTGAAATACTATCTGGAAGGATTACATACGGAATAGAAGACAAAATGGTTTTTAAAACTGCAGTTCTGTTGACACAGAAGCATATGAATAAAAAATCCCCTGCTCTTTGGATGACTAAGGTTTAGGTACTGAATAAACCACATAGTAAAACAGGATTTGTAGTAGAAAAGCCTGAAAGAAAAACAATTTTAATTTTACTACATAGAGAGAGTTTCAAAAAGGATGAAGGCATGAAAGAAACAAAGGGGCATTTTGTAGTAGCCTTGAGATTTTTAACTTTATAGCTCTTGCAGCCTCGCTACTTGTCTTGGGTGAACTGCACTTCAAAATGCTAAGCTTTAGCTAGGCAGTCACTATCTATTTATTGGTTTATGTATATTTATTTCAACATTACCTATTAATTCCATACATTCTCATATATGTGTATTCTGTACCTTTAAAAGCAACTCTTAAATACAAATACAATACACGAGTCACTCATA
This sequence comes from Empidonax traillii, assembly GCF_003031625.1. Taxonomy (NCBI): domain Eukaryota; kingdom Metazoa; phylum Chordata; class Aves; order Passeriformes; family Tyrannidae; genus Empidonax; species Empidonax traillii. The sequence continues at coordinate 115,774 of NW_020955374.1, read as the reverse complement.
AAGTTCTGAAAGATAATTTATTTTCTGCATCCCAAATATAACTTCACGCTATTAGAATCCAAATAAAAGCATGTAATTCATAGGTTTTTGTATTTAAAAAACATCCACCTGCTTCAGCTAAGACAGCATTCTTTGCTTTGGTTTTTACATTAAGAGAAACCTTATGGGTCATACATCGTTTGTTCTCTTGAAAGAAAATGACAACACAGAAAATCACTTCTAAACACCAGGGATGAAGCTAACTCCCCCTATTTAGATACAACAGGACTTTAGTCAAGAACAGAGATTCTTACAGTCTAAACTGTAAGTCTGCTGAGGTACTACATTCTTTATTGATCTTGTAAACTGCGGAGCATGCAAAATAGGAAGCAGTAAAATTGTTAGCCCATCAGTACTTTCTGTGCTCATACGTGATACAGTTACACCAGTATGCCAGATTGATTCTGGCCATATCAGAAATTAGAGTATTTTATACAATAGTTCAACATATATAAAATTAATTCTCATGTGCATATTTTCATGCATAGGCCTTGGATCAGAAATATACCATTTGGCAAACAATGGAAGAAAAACGCACCACTTGAAATGACACAGCCTCTCCCACTAGGGCCACTATAAAAGCACATAGAAATCAGCAGGGGTACTACAGTGACGATGAAGCCTAGAAATGGATCTGTTCTTTAAGTCCCTCTGTGCCTTTCTCCCTACCCTCACTTATCTATGCAAGGTAAATTAGTCTCTCCATCACCCATGATTAGGAGAAGTTAGAATCTCTATGGGAAGCACACACTTTTCTGTATACCTCTTTTAGATTTAAATTTTCAGAACTCCCTTACACACCTAATTCTATACTCATTAGTATGGCAATAAAATGACATAAAATGAGCAAAAAGCAATAAAGCAATCATATCCCAGCATGTTTATTTAGTTGTGGTCCTTAATAACACAGACCTTTGCACCCACTGATACCGGGAGTGCTCCTAATTCTCCTCTGCCTCAAATCCGTAGTTATCATTACTCTCAGACTTATGCCCAATGTTTTAAAGCCTGTTTCACACGAACTGTGCAAGCAAAAAAAGAAATCAGTTTTATCAGGAAAAAAATCCCACAAATCAAAACAAAACAAAACAGAAAGCTTTGAAAATTCAGCCCAAAGCCACTTGGATGTAAGACGCAATGAAAAATTTGCAGAGCTGCACTGAGGCTGTGTTACAATGTGTAATGCGTGCCTTAGCCTTTTAGCGTACTGTTCAAATTAGCTGAAAACATCAAATGATATTTGGTGGTTGTTGTTATTGGACTGTAGATATATGCTTAGTGGTAAGAAAGGTATTAAAAATCTAACTATATTCTTGTAAATCTAATGGCAAATTGGAATTTCCTTAAAGTACTTAACAACAATCAAATTGAAGTTGTGCTAATTACAGCATATTTTGATTAGTTTTAGAATCATTTCTATGTCAATTTAAAATCCATGCCTTTAAAATACCACATATTTTCAATCTAAAGAGCTATAGTTATCTATTGAGTATTTAAGTAGTTTCCTCTGTCTTCACTATTTATATTATTTTCTAATAAGCTTTAAAAATATCATTCCCCGAAGGAGACACTCTAAAAATCTACACTGACTTGTGAATAAAAGTGCAATTTTATCTAATTATTGCTAACAGGGACCAAGAACATGTGGTTGTCCTTCAGAAGAACCCACTGTGATTTAAGAACAGCCAATAACAATCTACCAAAAAGTCTGGGGACCACTCACAGTCCAGTGATTGGTAACAGTCACAGTTACGGTCAAAAGACCAATTTTATTTTTTCTTCGTTAAAACATTCACAACAGAAGTTTATAAAATGCCTGTAAGTGCAGTTATACATTTCTTATGACAATTTGAATTAGATTGGTCTTTTAATCACTTCCTTCTTAGTCTGAAAAAGAAGGCTTGGATTTTTCATTAAAGTAATTGGGGGGAGGGGTTAAATTACATTTCCCCTGCTGTATGAAACACCTGTTGCCTAAGTTGTTCCTCTCTTGCTGTCTCCATCTTCTCCAGATATTCACTCTTTTGGTTAGCCTTTTGTCAGACAGATTGCTCTTACTTCAGATTTCAGCAGTGGTTTGTTTCTCTACTATGAGCTCTGGGAATCTGTCATTTTTCAAATTGGAATGAGCTGCACAAATGTGGAAGCCCAGCCATAAAGTAACAACTACTCAGAATGTGATCAGACCTACATAACATGCAATATGCTGCATTAATATTGCAAGCAAAACATGCAACAAGTCGTGTTGGCACAAGCAAGTGCATACAATATGTAGAAAACATATACTGCTTGGCAATATTCTATAAATTGCATTGTCTACATAGAAAAGCTGATCCGAAACTACTCTGGAGTAAAAATTCCCCTTTTCATTTGAATTTTCAAGTGTCCAAAAGCATGTTATTGTGCAAAAAAAATGGCTTGCTGAAATAAAAGCACAATAAAAAAGAGCTATGTGTGGAATTATTTCAGTGCGCTAGGATCCAAAGTAAAGCACTATGATAAATAACATCATTTTGCTTAAAAGGAGGGGAGAACAAAACATGGACACATGGGGGGGGGGGAAATAATGGGAGAGAAACAAAACAAAACAGTGCACCTTTCAGGATGATTGAGTCCTTCTTAATCCATATTTTAGTCTCTGATACATAATTTTATACTCTTGACAAAGTGTCAGGCAATTGGAAGAGGGATGGAAAAACATATGCAGCTTTTTGTCAACTTAATGCCTCCCTAAACTGAGAAGACATTTCTGAATAAAGAAGCTAAAAATAAATAAGAAAACAGTGTTAATAATGGGGTCTGAATTATCCAGCAATAAAAAGATGACAACATTTTTAATATATTTAAATAGAACTTTCATAACATAAATAGTAGCAACAAGATGGCTGGCAACAAAAAAAATTATTTGTATCTGACTTGCACAGATGACCTTTTAAAAAAAAATTACACTGCCTATATATACACTGTGATGTGTTTACTTACAAGTTTAAACTATTGTAAGAACTCATAGTTAAAATGTAGCCAAGATGTACTTTACCTAATCTTAATAGCAAAAGCTGGCACTGAGGTCTTGGATAAGCAAATATAGTCACATTAATACTTACAATTTTAGTTTCCAGAATGAAAATCAATACCAATATACCTGGATTAATGGAGTAATTAACAAAATATATAGAAAAAACAATGTCTAGGATTTATATTACAATTTTATTTTCAACACACATAGCATGCTTTTGTGTGTATAGAGAGCTAGAAAGAGAAGGTTATGCAGTTTGGCTTAGGGATATTTTTATGACAGAGTCCTGTTTAAATGTAATCCCATTATTTCTAGGGAAATGTGCTGATAACTTTAAAAGTTGAAAAATATGCATTCATACAAATATAGCAGATTTAAGTGTGGAATTTTAAGAAAACTTTCTAACTTTGTAAACGTTCACCATACTAATTCTTTAGTCATTACAACAACACTATCAGAGAGACCTGACAAGAATGATAACTACTAGGCTAAGTCAAAAATTTGATTAATATATACAAAATTTCTAAAAAAGCATCTATAAAACAATCACACAGAAAAATGAAAAAAAAAAAAAGAAAACAAGTAAGTTCTCATAATGAAGACAATGTTAGTTTATCCAAATATGAAAAATTCTTAATTAAAGTTTTAAAACAGTCCTTTAAAACTTTAGCAAATTAAAAATTTTTCAGTTAGATGCAACTGAACCCAGGTTTGTATGTACATCTATTTCTGCCAATTCTTTACTTCTTCTCTACCCAACTGAATTTTAGGTCCAGAGTCGCAGTACAGTGCCTTCCACCTGCCCAGTCAGCCAACAAGATTAATCTTTTTTGTCTTTGGGAACTTGTGACCAGTGAGGAGCAGAATGATCAACCAGCTTTTTTACAACCTCTGGGTGAGATTAATCATGTCTCACCTTACAAGTCAGTCAAGTCCCTGAAATTTTTCATTGTGTTACCCTTTCATGTCAGTCCTCTTTCTCCTTACCCCTTTCAATCTTATTAGGCTTTCATTTTCCTGAGTTAGTGAACACAGACTTTTACCTCTCACTCTGACAAGTTCATCACTGAAACCGTTGCTCATCAGAAGTATGTAAAATCAAGTGGTATTAATTCTATGAGAAACATTAGTACTTTATCAAGCCACTGTTCTTGATTTTCCAACATATCAACATTATGCCAAACAAATACGATCACACGATAAACTTCCAATATTTAACTGAATGCAGCCATAAAGTATACCCCTTGGTAAGCAAATCCACAAACAAAACATGCAAATTATTATAAAGCAGCACTATACCTCAAACAATAGCAATATGCGCTGTCTCCTAGGTAGTACTAAGGGATAAAGACCACAATCCCTTTAAAAATGTCATTCAGCATACTTCTTGTAAACAAGGCAATGAAGAAAGCTAACTAGAACTTGTAGGAAAAAGTAGAACCAGAAAAGACAAATTCAAACCTAGAAATAATCATGAACCTAGAAACAGAAGCTCACTTGAGTCTGAGGATGATCTTCAGATGATGGCTGGATTGCAAGTCTGATAAAATATAATCAAATTTTAGTTAGACCAGGAAAGTATTTTTTTCAGTTGTTTTATGCCATAAAATGGAAACTCTGCAATTGTTTTATGCTTCAAAAATATTCACTAATGTGTTTATAGGCTTCCATTAATTTTAGTGGAAACAGTCTGTTAATTATTGGAAGACATGCATAGAAAACATTGAGCAAACTAGGATCTAGTCTCCAGGAAATTAAATGAGATGACATGAGATGAGATGAAGCAAACAGAAACAAGAAGAAACAACGAGATATACCAGTCTGCCAATGGTCTTCTCACAGAGAACGTTCTGTTCCCACCAGTTCTAAACACTGCAAGTGGTGAACAAAGAGATCATAAACCTGCTTACAATTCATCTTCTCAACAATCAGTGGACAAACTGGAATAAGAAGTATCAACAAAACACAATCAACAGAAGATCATGCATCCCCACTAAAAGGAGCTGCAGAGATTTTTCAGAAGTATTCAGGTCCCTTAAGATGAAAATATGGTTAGAGAACCCATGGTTCTTGATAACGGTTGGCCTCATCCTATTGGGAACCAGAATGATGAAAAATATTCTCAATTGAAAGAATAACAGAGGGAATGAAGAACAGGATCACCAGCATTTAGAAGAGGCTGAATAAGAGTAGGTATCTTGTGCAGCAACTTCTCCAAACCAAACTTCTCTTACACACACACGCACAGAACAACAGTATTGACTGTACCACCATTCTCAAAAGGAAAGAGAACTAGCAACCACAATTCTTCATAATGGTTTTGATCACTCCTCCTTTTTGTTGGCAGACAAGATGACATGGCGGACATCATGTAAGATAGATAGAATGTGTTTCACTAGACATCTAATTGCACCTTTTGATGCACAAAAATCTGAGCCCAGTTCTAAGTGTTCCCTAGAGTAGTAGGATGATAAGAGTTTGTATTCGCTAGAACTGTTTGAGTTTTTTTGTCTGGAGCTCATCTGTTGGCAATTGACTGCAAATGATTAAGGCAATCATAAATGCTAGCAGGCAGTTCTTCGGGCTGAATTTCAAGTGAAAATGAAATCTCTTTTATAGAACAAAGTACTGGGAAGTAAAAACATCAACTACATAACCTGAAAATGCCTTTTTTGTAGTAGGCATATCCTGAAAAAAGAGCCCAAGTTTGGTTTTCTGTTTTTTTGTTTCTTCTCCATGGATATGAATTTCATGGGTACCATATGCAACTCTAAAATAAATGCATTATAAATCTTAATGTAAATACCTCTAAATTAATTGAAATAACTTAAATAATTTAAAATATTAACAACTATTAATTAAAAAAAAATTTTCCTCTCAAACTGATTTCCATGTACATAAACTGCATCTGACTCTATTACCAGCTATGTTTTGATATACTAAGACAACACAGCCAATAGCAATTGAGAAAACACATTATACATAGCACTTACTCCGCCATGAAATTCTAGATGAGTTAATGATAGATAATGGCCTACGATTCATGTGTGACTTACTTTAGCAAATCTCATGATACAGCAATTTAAGTGTGCTGCATCAAGGCTGCACTAAGTATAATCAAATGGGCTTGAAGAAAAATCAGCAGAAATTACAAAACACTTAATAGAAAAGAAAGTGACATTCTTATAAGTCCAGTGAACTCAGTGTTGTTTCACTCTTTTAACACATCTGATTTATTAGGATTTCCAGTGCAGAAGTTGTGAAGAGAAGAACTAAAGTGTCAGTGCTCCTTAATACCCTGCTCCGTACCCAAAGGTAAGAAATAGTTACAGAAACCTGTCCAGTACCACTGGACTGACATCTTGACTGACACTAAAATGATGTGTAAGGGTACCTTTGCAAGCTCTCTTTCAAGTATTTAAAGGGGTTACCAAGTCCATATCCAATACCTAAGATAAGGATATACATTAGATGTACCCTGTGGCAGCAGGTCTGCAGTAACCACAAACTTTGCAGTCTCATGAATCAACTCCTCTCAGTAAGTCCTGATGGATATACTGAACAACAGAAGCCCCTTGAATATCTGCTTATCTGGACAAGTCTATGTGTGACTTCCTTAAAATTTCCTTTCATTACAAAGCTAAACTTAAACCTAATCCTAGCCCTGCCCTTTGTTTTCTATTAAACAATCATTAATCCAGGAAAAATCTTCCATAATAACCCATGACAGCTTTGCTTCTTAACATGCTTTTCTGAGGAAATTTGCCAAAGGCTTCTTGGAACATTAACTATACTGTGACAATGTCTAAAATCACAACCAGAAAGCACTGAAAGGTCCTGAACCTGACATACCCCAGCTTTGCTACATATTGCACTGGGATGAGGTCTGGCAGGGCACTGGCACCCTTGCTTCCTTCTCATTAACCCTGTTGGCAGGAGAGGAGCTGTGGTATATGCTTGCTCTCTCAAGACAAAATAATCAGAGACCAGGACACAGGGAGCACACACCACAAGGATGTCCACTAAGGCACTCTTCTGTCAATAACAAATCTTTATCCCTGTACCTACTGATTCCATGAAGTTTATGTAGTGTGCATCTCACTGCAAAAATTCTTTTTATTCGACTTTTTTTTATCAAGTTCAGACTACAGTTCTGCAAATTTCATCTGCAACTCTTTTTACAAAATAAACTACATAAAACCAAACCACACCAAAAAAAAAGGCATAGTATTTACCATGTTCCATGGTCCTTTGATGCAGGGACACAGGGTGACAGACAGAGACTAGTGAGACAGAGTAGTAAATACGAATTGTAACAAGACAGTTGAAATAATAATACCTTCAAATACCTTCCCACTTGTGAATAGCATGAAAATAACACCAGTTTTACCAGTACTACCTGCAAGACCTTACAGGGGAAAAATTAAAGAGGTGAGACAAAAACACATCTGAAATAGAGCAAAAAGAATTCTGGTTCCCCACCTCCTGACACCCTGCAAATGTCTGCAATGCCACCACAGGAACCACCCCACTGCTGGTCACCGTGTCACCTTGGGCTCTTGATGGCAGCTTGCTCACTGCAGCCACTGCCAAACAGACCAGTGATAACCGACTCAAGTAAAATCAAAAAAATCTGCTCTGTGATCAAACAGCCATGGAAATTCACAAATAATAGATGCTGGAGCACAGTCAAGAGCATTCATTTGCTGAAGAGGTCTATTTTTATGTGGTGTATATTATTAAATTTTAGTGTTTAAGGATGGTTTGGAAAATACCAATGCAAAGTGAAGTAAAAAAACACATGCAAAACCCCAAACAGATAGTGCGGAACTTGAAACACTTTTTCCTATTAAAAATATAAAGTAAAAATAAACTGACACATCAAGGAGAAAAGACATTGGAATAAGATTTTTCTTAAGAGATCTGGCAACTCAACTTTCTTTGATATTTTCAAAACCATCTTTATTCACCTAACAGAAATACGAATTTGTGTAACTGTGTAGATGCAGAGATTCTTTGTGTAATCATATCGCCCGAGTATATGCTTTTAACTAATAAACATCAGATATAATAATTATCTAAAGCTAAATTACTGGTTTTACTTCGTATTACCCCTCTGTTATCTTCAACAAAAATCCACAGGAACAAGATAAATATCTTTGCCCTTCTGCTACTGTTTCAGTGGAAATCTAAAGATGCAGGGCTGTTTATAAACAGTTTTTCTAAATTACATGGAGTTTGAAATAGTGTAGTTAATCAGACACATAAAGATGGACTGTCAACAGAAACGTCATCTTTGGTAGCAATGGCCACTTCTCAATAGGAAAAATGTAGCTTAAAAAACTAGATAAAGAGACCAAAACAGTTCGAACTACCTTATTAGCAACAACCGCCCTATGAAAAGTGTGCATCAAAATCTAACACCAACTCACCATTTTTGCCCAAGACCAGACATAATTTTCACCAGAAAAAAATGATCTGTAAGAGCATGTGTAACAGTGCCCTCTGGTGAGAATTTGCCTGAGAATATGTTTGCCTTGAAAGGATAAAGAGATTTTAGTGGCAGCACTGATCAGCAACTCAGACAATTTTGCAAACTGAACTTACGGAGCTTTTCAAAACCAGCAATGAAGAAATTAGGTGCTCTGAGATTATAATTACTTGATCCTCACTTTGAATGAAGAACATTTATGCTTGTTTTTTAAAACCCAAACTTGCATGACGAAAGACAGTAGCCTTGACTAGGTGAAGATTTATGAGTGCTGTAGACAGCATAGCTACTTTTATGGCTGAGAATGTAATAGATCCTAAGCAAACACTGATAAGTCCTTTATTCTTCTGAGAAGTATCCACCCACCAAGTGTCCTGACATTGGAAAACCCCACAGTTTTGATAAGAATGAAGACCAGCAAACTGTAGAAAACAATCGCTTATGTCAGTTGAAAACATTCAACAAATGTTTTGTGGGCAAGGGCTGCATTTTCCTTCATTACTGGACAAAGACCACCACATTTTCAACTCTACTGAAATGTGAAAATCCTACTAAAATATGTAATATATCACACATATATATTCACCCCATAAAATACATGTCTATGTATGTATACATGTATATATACATATACACAGAAAATTAAGTTAAAATATTGGAAACATTTGTAATTGAACCAACAGTAACATTCTATTCTCACAAGGTTTAACTGTCAAACACAACAGGAGGTGCTTAATCAAAAAATAGTTGATACAAAGCTGTGGTGATGGTGGATGCTTGAAAATACCATTCTGGTCTAGTTTATTACCTGCTGTCTGGGATGAAACCAAGAATAGTTTAACTGTGAATATCATGGTCCTTCACCAGTACCTCCCAAGGATCCCATCTGCTGTCTTTGAAAGTACCACGGCAGCTGCTTTCAGCCTCCTCAGTGCAATCTGAACTGCAGCAGTGTTCTCTTAAGGACAGGAAGACTTAGGGAAGATACTAGAGCTGTTTGTAACTATGCTGTTTATACCGCATAAGAATGAGTATGTGAACTTAACAGAAGTATTGCCCTAGTCAACTTATCTATCTCTTATGACCATCATTCTTCTCACTCATATCAAGTAAGCCTAATCACCCTTTTGTTCTTACTGTGGAGACTAATTAACTTCATGTTTTTTAAGGAAAGAACTTGGCAGTCCCACTTGGTTGTTTAACAAATAACCAGCTGTCCCCAAAGGACTTAAAATCACTTTCAGCTAAGTTCTTTTTGGCCATGTATAAATGGCAGCAGCAAGAAGTGTGGGGGGACAGACTGGTAAAATCTCATCAGCAAATTAAAAAATATGGCTTTGGAATATTTTTCCATGTTTGTTCTATTTCTTATAGAGACATCAGATACCGTAAGTCTTGATTATATTCTAATGTCTGTCAAATGTATGCAGTACCCTCCTCTTATACATTTACTTAACGTGTCGAAACATCTAGCTATCAACTTTCCCCAAACAGAGGCACTGGCACTTTCGAAGTTTTCAAAGCTAATTAATTTTACACATATACCCCCCACACACACACACACACAAAGTGTGGAACGTTGCAAAAAACACAACATCACCAACAAATTAAAATACTTTCAAAAAGTTAAAAGTTCTCCCTCCTTTACAAATTGTCATTCTGGCATAAAAGTGGATTGAGTAACTGTTTTTCAAAATCTAATACGGCTTTGACAGAAAATTGTACCTGTGAAAAATTAGTCAAATTTGATTTATTTTGGAAGATAAAGGAGGGAAGGGGCTGTTTAAGCTAGGTCCACATTAGAAATATTAACTTTCCTGATAATACTTTAGCAAGTGCTAAAGATCCTAGAGCAAAGGCTACCTTTTTATTATGGTAGCAAAAGGCTTTCAGCCTCGTGAGGCCAAGAAGCACGAGTGTAATATACGAAACCCAGCAATGGTGCAGATCAGTTGGGGGGGCGGGGGGGGGGGGGGGGGTCTGTTCTGAACCACAGATGAAGGGTGTTAGAAATCAGCAAATAAAGCTACTGGTTTTTAAACTTTCCCATCATATATTTTTCCACAGCTCCATAGAAACTTGTAAATTGAGGCAACTGAAAGCATAAGACTTATGCAGCAGCAAAACAGAAGAGTGAAACTGTAGTGTAAAGCGTCACCATTTGCTCACGGAGGAGAAGTAAGAGCTCAGTGCAGTCATACTACGTTAAGCATTCCTTCCTGATGAAGTAATTGGTAGCAGAAAGTGCTAGGATAAGAATGTTGGCTATTTTGTGCCAGAGTAAGAATTTTGGTAGAGTGAAAAAAAATTATCTAGGGTAGTTGTAGGCAATACTGCACAGGGATCTAGTGGAAGTAACATAGAAATTGAAAAGCAAACAAACAAATATGAAAATCCACATTTCTCCAGAAAACCTTAGCAAATTGGCAAATCCTGACAAACTGATTACAGTCCTTTAAAGTTCAAAGTCAGTGAGATGGGACTGTAATTTTTTTTTTCAGGTACTGAAAGCAACAACATAAAAAGGTCAGAAACACTGTCCTGCTTGGGGGTTTTAGCCCTGGCTTGTTCCGCTCGCGACAAAGCTCCACATTCCCTAGGGTGCACTGAACTCCTCTGTGTGCCACCAAGGCTACCGATGGCTGCTTTGTCCCTGAGCCTTTGTGAAACAGTTACAAGAAGCTTTACTGAAATTAAATCCTTGTTAATCACAGGCAAAAATAGTTCTCTCTCTTCCAGCCACATGACAAAGGAGGGGATAGCTATTTGAAAATTGGAGAGCCCTGCTAGCACTCCTGGCTTTTGTAACTCAAACCAGCTCATCTCTGTCATGCTGCAGCATGATTGCATCAAGCCAACTTTATTTCTCTATTCACAAAGGTGTATTTCATGTCTTAGATCAGTCACAACTTGCCCCAGTGATTCCAAAGGAAGTAAAATAAATATACTACTATTATGGATTAAAAAACAACAACAACAACAACAACAAAACTGGCAGAACACACAGATTTTCCTCTTTATAGTAAATAAAGTAAAAAGAAATCCACTCTAATCTAATCTATTTATTAGTCTTTTAGCATTATACTGTCAATAGATGGACTCTGGTTTGCTTTCTTTGAAATCACACCATTACAGATACTTCAAGACAAAGTTACAAGAAAAAGCAGGATTAATTTTTGTTGTTGTTGTTTCTATCCAGTTTTTATAGTGTCTAGGTTTTCCATCTCAACTGTTCTTGTTCAAACTAAATCTAGTTCAGGAAAAAAATCCCCACCTCATTTCCCTGAGAACCTAGTTATTTTTATCTACCTCAACAACCAAGCTACTCTACCTTGTCATTTCAATTTTCACATATTTTCTCTTTGTGTATTCGTTCTATGATTCAGTGAAATCTCATCTCTTCAGCCCACTGCCATAAACTACTGTCCGGAACAAAGCTCTCTCTCAAATTCAATCTCAAACAAAATGAAAAAGAGAAAATCACAAATGAGAAAGTGGACCACAAGCAATCCTACGGGTCCCATTCTCACAAGGTCTGTGAGTTATTTTGCTTCATCAAGTAAACCCGAACTACGGGAAGGTGCTATCACCTCTCTCACTGCCGAATGAGAAAATGTTAATAAAAACAAGACCTCCTTTCAGGCACATTGGAGTGTCAATGTTAATCACTGATTTGGCTGAAATACACTTCTTGATCTTAAGTGATTTTCAGATGAAATACAAACAGCTGAAATTTTATCGTTCAAATAACTGGGGACACAGACTGTCACATATCTGGAGGAATTACTGCTGCTAAACTATGATTACTGTAAATAGTAATTATTTTCTGTAATAGCAACACTGAGAAATCCTTCGTGCTCATCTGAGTTTTCTCTCCGCCATTTAACAGCTCGAGTGACCAGGAAGACAAGAAAAACCTTTACATTTACCTCAGCTATACCTTCACACAAAGCACTGCACTGCAGAGGATCACAGCGTTGAAAATACTCTTAGAGAGGAACAAATTTCTTTTTGTTTCAAAATTTAGTACATTTATTGCATTTTCTTATATTGCCTGTTAAAAGCTTTGCAATTTCTGTCTTCATTTCTCTATGCATTTTTCTTCTGTTGACATGAATTTAACAGCTTTGTGTAGAGTACCACCTGCTAAAGCTTCCCCAAGTAAGCTGTAATAGCTGTAACTCATAGGACTGGATTATGAAGCTTTTCCTTTGAACAAATATCTGGAAAACACCAAAAATAAAGCACTTATGTAGCAGATATTTATACACGAACTGTGAGTTAACATTAAAGTTAAAAGAACCGAGCAAAGAATAAATTAGGATTCTCTACAGTTAGAAAATACTTTGTCATATAGTGGCTGTAAGAAATTTTTGCAATCATGAATAAGCAATTGTCTGTATCCATACTGTTCCATTGCTGAGGTACAAGATAGGCAAGCCCATAAAATTTCCTCCATGGAACAAAATGCAAAGGGAGTTAGCACTGAATTAAATAACTAGTTTCTCATAATGAAAATATGTTTAATGAAAATGATGAAATTAATTTTACCTTCTATCACAGTGATTTTCAAATTGGTGTAATACTATTAGCTGAAGTTTGGTCAGCAGAGAAATCCAAAACAATGTGCAGAACTGATGCAAATATTCGCACATACCACATGACAGCAGTAACATACTAATATTAGCATATTGATGCCGATGGTCCTAAAATCTCTGTGACTATTAAAATAGTTTAATTTTGTTGAAAAGTTGTATTTAAAATTCTTTATTCGTCTTCAAATAGGAAATGTTATTAATAAAGCTATTTTTCACTTCTTCAGCTTCAGCTTTTCAAATGTTAGGCTGCAGTGAAAAATTGCTTGCAGTTCTCTGTGACTTTTCAGGGTAGTACCTCCTTCTTATCACGTTTACTCTGAAGGGATTCCATAAGAGTGCATACGGTATAAAATGAGACATTAATGAACTTGACAAGCTGCAATATATTAAAAGGCAACCTTTAACATGCATATGTATACGCATCTTGTAACGCATACACACTTCTCTAATTCCTCAACTCTCTCACTGTCTTTGTAACCTACATCTGTTGCTACTACTTTATCTGGAAAAGGCTGATTTTTCATACCTCAACATGTTGCTTTTGTCTAAACAGAGAATCTTTCCCTTAAGGACTGCTGACTGCTGACTGAGGGGTCAGTTCTGAGCCCTCTGTTTTCTCTCCCAGGTCATCATCTTACTACTTCCTAAGCACTGAACTTGCAGTCATCAGTTACCTATAATCTTAACCACCAAACAAGTTCCAGTGATGCTTATTTTTTAGACATTTTAACACCTACTAACAGGCCTCCTTCTCCTTTGCCCCTGCTGTTCAAGTAAGTTCTATGCTTCCTTGTGGCTCGAAACACCAAAGCCTAAGATGTGCCGAAACAAAGCATCTCTTTCATTATTTACCTCTTCTCTCTACTCCTTGTCAACTTTTTCCATATTTCATAATTTCAGCATCAATCTGTTTTTTCTCCCCCTGTATCTCATCTGATTGCAAGCAGCCTGCTGATTCCCAAAACATTCTCTGCATATAATAATTTCCTTGGTACATAGCTAGAATGTGCTCTTTTTCTCCAAATACTTTGTGGACACCAGCTTACTCAAAATCCCAGACCTAGCAATGGAAAGTTTTTTGCAGACCTTGTCCTTTTTCAAAGATACTTCCACCTAAAATTCCAACCATCTTCAGTAGCTGCTATGACTGACGTCTGAACTGTGATCTTTCCAGCCATGGCAACTCCAGGTGCTGGAGGCCAGTCACTTTTCTTCATCCCTTCCAATCCTGAGATGGAAGAACAAAGCCCTTGGAAATGCATCCTATACACATCTTTACCGAATTACTCATATTGACTTTCATCTGTTTTCAATTCAGCTCCATCTCTTTCTGCCCTAAAGCCAAGCTCTCCCATACTACAGAAGTACAGATTGTGATCCATGCCCATAACACAGAGAATGATGTTCCTGCTCCTCACCCAACAAAAAGTTACAATAATAAGAATAAATTTCCTCCAAGACTAACCCCCCCTCTCTCTGTTTGTAAGAAATCTACAGTAATGCAAAAAGAACATGGTATGCCACATTTTTTCATGCAGCGACTGTCCATCAACAAGGTTACATTTAATACCCTGACAACTGTTCTCCTTGTATCTTTAGCAAAAGCTTGTAGGCTACTCAAAAGGAAAAAAAAAAAAAAAAAAAAAAAAAAAAAAAAAAAAAAAAAAAAAAAAAAAAAAAAAAAAAAAAAAAAAAAAAAAAAAAAAAAAAAAAAAAAAAAAAAAAAAAAAAAAAAAAAAAAAAAAAAAAAAAAAAAAAAAAAAAAAAAAAAAAAAAAAAAAAAAAAAAAAAAGAAAAAAGTGCCAAACAAACTTCCAAACACATGCGCACAAAACCTCAAGGCAGACCTTATTCAGAAAAAAAAAATCTTTGCACCCTATTCTTAATTATTAATTCTAATGTCTATAAATAACTTGCACACACTTCATTCACCTACACCGAGCCAATTCTGATGGAACTGCACAGCTATACTAAGAAGGGGAGAAAACATATATGGTGAGAAAAGTCAAGCTTTAATTTCATAGAGGTTAAAAATCTACAGTTTTCTTAAATAAAAGTATGCATAGTTCTTCTTTAGAGAAATACATAGAAAGTTTGAAATGTAAAGAACAGGCATCAAGGCTCAATCAACAGGCATTAACAGGCATGAAGAAATTACTCAGGAAATTTAAAAATTTGTGAGATTCTTTCCTTCATTACAATCAATTCTGTTGCTTAATGTAGCTGCTAAACCTTAATTTTTTATTTAAGTAAAGTCTGCAGTAAGGTTCTCATATGTGGGACATCATTCCAAGGTGTTACAGGTGAAATTCCTAAAAACTGAACAAAATGTGTTGTAAACTACTCAATAATTTATTCCAATTTTATTTTAAATATTATTTCAAGGTTCTATTAAACAAACAAACAAAAAAAACCCAAACAAAACAAACAAACAAACAAACAAACAAAAAAGCTATCGATAAATGTATTGCTTCTGCTTTATTTTGGTGGAGACTATTGTTAAAAGATAAATTTAAGTATACAAAGAGTTTGCTTAATTCAAAATTCCTAAACACGGACTGCAGATTGGAAATAAATATAAATATAATATAATATATAAATATATCTACTTTATAAAAAATAAGAATTTAATAAAGCAGTTGTTAAATGCTTTTCACTTTCTTCTTAAAACTATATCTATTGCAGCTGCATCTGCTTTGGTATTGCTGCACATTTTACCACTCGATAAAGTAGGTGTCAGTGTACTTATAAACAGTGAACGTTATTTTTTCACAGATTCATTACATATGATGTTCAATATATTTTCTAACTCAAATAATTCCTTTGGGTTTTTTTTTTCTGTAGGTCATCATCAACACCATTCCATTTATTTCATCTGGTGTAATTTCCAAGGGGTTATTACAAAGGCACTTCAAAGATTTGGTGTCATTAAAGGTATCTAACGATGTATAAAAGCTACTGAGTCTTTCTCGCACCGTAACCTGCTCAAGGAACTTAGGATACGCTCACTGAAAGTTTTCTATAGAAGTCAACAATATTCTTCTGTATCGTATGGTGTCTTTCAGGAACATAATACCTTTTGCTTTAAATGTCGACTGTGCTTAAGTCTAGGGCCTGTCTTTAAAACAATTTCTGTATTTATTCACATTGACCATCCACTTTCTAATAATGGGATTTTAGTAATTTTAGGAATTCATTCAATGTGGTACATTTCCATGACAGTACTGTGGCAGATGAAAGAAGAAAGGTAGCAGTGGCATACTACTACCTGCGGCACACTCTGTATTATCATTAAGTGTCTGATGGAGCGGTTTGAGAACCACTGCTCTGTTCAACTATAAACACAGGTATTTATAGACCAGCAGATATATTTAGTGTCATAAACATCCCCTTTGGTTGGAAAAATTAAATTACATACACTGTTTAATATTAGGTGGCTGGTTGGTTTTCTTTTTCTTTTATTCTTTCCTAAATTACAAGGCTAATGAGGCATACAAAATGATTCTAAATGAATTTAAGAAAGGATGTAAGACTTGCTTTATGGGAAGATTATTGATTTTCAACAGGAATCTAACTATGTCACATACTAATAAGAGCATTACATGTTTTTTATCAGGGCAAGAAGGCAAGCAACTTGCAGAGTTTTTGCCGATATAGAACATATATATATATATATCTCCAAATGCTGTATCTAAAAACGTAAAGAGATACACTATAAGAAGCTCCCAGCACTCCCAGCAAGAAAATATTGTTGCAGATACACAAGCTCCTGTTATAATTCTATTTTAACTACACCGACTCTAGGGTCAGAAAAAATATATCTTGACTTGGACATCATGAATTCTTTACCTAGTTAAGGGCAATTGAGTATCTTTGATTTTCCAGAATTACAAGCTGCACTTGTGGTGAACAGATGTATCCTTTGGAGAGAACTCTACCACACAATCCATGTTCCAGGTTCCTAAACCATTAGTGGGTTGAGGACAGGGTTCCCCAAAGTTTCTGCTTCCAGCTGTACTGGCCTGAGGTAGAGCAGAGTGCTTAAACTTAAAAAAAAAAAAAAAAAAAAAAAAAAAAAAAAAAAAAAAAAAAAAAAAAAAAAAAAAAAAAAAAAAAAAAAAATCTATTATTTTGACCTCCTAAAATTACCAGAAAAAGTAGACAAAGCTATTTTCATAGGAACTTCTGAGAGCATGCTGTCTTTCTGTGTCTGATAAGGTATTAAGTTCTAAACAGCAGCTTCCCTACAACTTTTTAACTATGCTACTTTGTCCAGCTAATAAAATACTTATGTACCAAGAGAGTTTTTCCTTCATGACCTTCACTATATGGCTGAGGTTTAACAAGCACTTTGTTTGCTTGAACTTCTCACAATGCTGCTTTTTACCCTTTTACAGAAAGCAAGAGACCTGACTTACAAATTTAAAGCTACTAGATGGATAAGAAGACTGACCATAAAGGGTTACAAAGTTTGCTGCAATCGTACAGATATTTTCTTCAGGCCATTCAAAGCTGTGGTCATTTTCTACCTGCCAAGGTTTTTGCAGTTCATACATGTATCTAATTTCAGAATAGTCCTTTGCTCTCTAGAATCACAGAATCTTGAGAATTATCATTTAGAAGTCTTTCATTTTTTACCCTCTTTCAGCTTTAAATTCATCTTGAGAAATAAATTACTTGACCTACTGGATTAAAATAAGACAAAAACTCCACTATTAAGTTCTATCAAAAAACATGGTAAAATTTCTGTTGAAATTTGAATCCCCCTCTCATCCAGAGCCTGCAAACTCCTTAACATTTCCTTACACTTGAAATATAAGCCTATTAATTGAAAGATTCCAAGTTTTACTCCATTATTTAAAAGATCTCTATGGACTTGCTACTGGAAAGATTGCATTAGTGGAGTTGCTTCTTCTATTTACCCCTAATCAGCGAGATGTTAAATATGAGAAATGAGTTGCCCTCTGTAAATTTTTAAGCAAACAAATATCCCTACCATTATATACCTCCCTGCCATTATATACCTACTAGTAAGCTCACTCTTTTTAGCAAGAAAAGAAATTACTGATTTTGTTGGCTGACTGTTCTTTTCAACAGGGACAGCAGAGGCAGGCACACATGCAGACCTCAGTCACAGAAGTTCAACATCCACTCGATCAATGCGCACATCCCCGTATTTGGCCATTTAAACAACTATCTTAACAGGGGCCAAGCACATGTATTAATCCTGGCACCTTTGTTATGGGGACAGCGACCTTTAGGACAGGTGGGAGATTAAGTGGAAACGCAAGAGGTACTAATGCTTTATGCTGCCTTATTTTTTTCAGCCGAGTCTTACAATGGAAGCAAAATGCATCAGCCTGCATCTGTGAACCTGCACTGTATCTTCTCGGCTCTTACGTGCAAACAAGGGCATCTGAATGAGGCCGGAAAAATCTGGCTGAGGGGATGGACCTTATTTTAATTCAAAAGCTCAAACCAGACTATGATCCCTGAAGTAGAGAATGCACCCACATTTTTAAATGTAGTATAGATCGTGAATTCCTGGGCACAGAGGTTTTGGTTCATCCTTCTTACGTTTTACTCTCAATACTATGTAAGAGTAGTTAAGGAGATACAGACCTGTAAAGTACTTTTTGTATGAGATAAGTTCTTTCCATCTTGGCTTACTTTAAAAGAGAAAAAGCCATAACCAACAAACAAAGAAAAAAATTGACTCATAACCTTAGTCTAATACACCTGACATTAGCTTAATGATTTTTGGAATTTTGGATTTTTACAACTAAAACTTCTTTCTACTAATCCTGAGGTTACTTTTTGCTCTTTGGAGAACTTGCAGCGGAAACTTCCTTTGATTTTTATTTTTGCAGGCAGTGTTTCATCTTCGATATAATGATGTGGTTTTCCATGCAAGCTTGGGTGTCAGCAACAAACGTTTAAAGGGACTAGTCTGTATCCCTACAATTTATCTAGAAGATTCTGAAATTAAGCATAGCAAGATAAATTACTAAAATCTAAAGTTCTGTCTTAAACTTCTGTCGGGGTAAATTCTGTCTCTTCAAAACTGAAGTAAATTAAAAAGCATTATCTCTAAGTCTCTCTAAATCCCTCATTAAAATTGCATGTTCAATATTAATACAAAAGGAGTCAGTGAAGCTCAAACAGTCAGATAAATAGACAAAAAAGAAAGTTATAAACAATAATACAGGGTAAGACACTCTAAAGTATGAGCGTCAAGCATGAGAGACAATAGGCTCGGAAGACATTATAGCCTCTTTAAAAATGTAAATATTTTGGAAATGCTTTGGATCTGGACATGCAAGTCAGGACTATCACTGTTCTCGTGAAAGGTAAGAATGATATTTAATAATGTATACCCATTATATAGATAATGTCTACCCCAAAAATCAAAACCAGCAGTAAAAGCGGTGCATTGCTTCCTTCTTTGCAACTAAAAAGACTACTTCCATTTTTGTGAGGACAAAAGAAGAAATATGAATCAAAGGGTAACTGCCCAGAAACCATACGAAACTCCACATGCAGCCAACGAATGGGATCTCTATCCCACCTAATAAGGTCACCATTGCTACCAAACAGTCCAGCAGAAAAGACTTTTCAACTTGTTTAGTATCTGGGAGTAAGCAGTAATAACCAGGTGAAATATTTAGCAAATTGGTGAAAAAAATCCTACCAATTTCCAAAATCACAATCTTATCCTTGAAACTAAAGCAGCTAACACCTGCCTACACCTGTTAGGGGCTGAGAAAGGACCCAGGAGTGTGTATTAAGATGCAATCACAGCATGGTCACCCATTTCACTTCTCTGAGTAGTGTCTAGACCTTTACTGAGGCAATTTTGTCAGCTAAGGTAATGTCAGTCTGGCATTTCCTTGCAAAAGGAATGAACATTATTATCCTGTAGGGCATAAGACACTGTCTGCAAGACACTTTGGACTGTGATTCTGAAACAGGTGGTCGCAATAAGAATCATCTTTATTATCATAGCCATCTATGAAAGAAAGAAGGAAAGAAGGAAGAAAGAAAGAAACAGAGAGCAAGAAAGAAAAAGAACGAAAGAACAAAAGAATGAAAGAACAAAAGAAAGACAAAAAGAAAGAAGTGTGTTATGGGAGGCACAGGAGATACATGAGCTAAAATGCTCACTACAGTGAAAAATCCTCAAACATCTAGACCAGCTCTGAGAGTATGAACTGGTCCCACTCAGTGCCCAGCGCTGATACATGTCGGCAGTTAATGAAAAAATGTTTTATTTAACAAAGGAAAGGGGAAATTCAGTCAACATAACTTTCTGCCAGAGGCCTATTTTTGGTTAGCAAGTAGCTGGTGAACATCGCTACTGTCTCAGCCAAGTACAACCCAGGCTGGTGTAGCCTAGCAACCTCATACAAAAATGACTCTCAAAAAGGGGATTCTCATTGTAGCATGGCCACAGATGCACCATCAATTGCAAGCTGAGTCGTATTTGTCATTTCATGGAGGCTCTGTTCCGCTCTCCCACCTGAGCCGAATTCCTGTATTTGGGCATAAATAGACACACATCAAGAAATCCTTTTCCATCAGAGAGCTGAATATAAGTAAAAAACCAGAAGTCTACAGGTTAACTACATGCTAGGAATAGACAGTGGAAACAGCGCTGTTTGTATAGGTCTATTGCAGTTGTATTCCCAGATAAACAGCAGGCAAGGAAAATTCTCACAGCACCTTGTATACTGCTGACTGTAATGTATGTCCTTGTTGCCTGGATACCTCGAGTGAATTACCAAGCAAGGGTGAGAGTTTTTTTTCTTGATCAGTATTAAATAAAAAAAATCCCAATCTCCTGCTCCATAAGAAGCAGAAGATGCACACGGAAGCTTCCCTTGCCTGGGCCAGCCGAGTGCCAGAGAGAGACAAATCGAGCCTTGAGAATTTTAAATCTTGTGGGTTGCCGTGCCACGTTATGAACTAGATCTCATACAATTCATCACCCAAGTTGCAGAAAAATAGTTCAAGAACTCAAAATAATGAATTCTGTCATTTCCAATAGAAGTGTGAAGAGAGAATTATGAATGAACCTTTTAAAAACACGTATGTGGAGGGAGATTGCCCTTCTACAAAATGAAAGCAGCAGGCTTCTATTTAAATGGCCCAATCCTGAAAGCGAGACCTTTCATTTTCAATTAACTTAAATTGACAATTGAGAAAGGTTTGAAAATGTTGTTGGAGCCTTTCAGTTTGACAGATCTCAGTTCTGACATTACACACAGCATTCTGACCTGATTTTTAGAGTGTGCTGTTTTAAAATTGAGAATTTGAAATGAAAAATACTTGATTCAATCAAAGCTGTTGCAAGACATTCAAACATCTTAATCTGTTGAAAAGCATTTTCCATATTTTCTCATCAGGATATATAATGCATCATTCATTAAGATCCATTAAAACCTAAGAGCCTTGCCTTCCCTCAACTTAACATTCTTTTATGTTGCAATACTTTCATTGAGAAATTAAATTTTATTACAGAATATATTAACACATACAACAGGTAACTATTTACTACAGAAATAAAACCTTTATTTATATTCTAAATCAGACTATGTTACCAATCTACTTTACCAGAATAATCTAATCTGACATACCTCCTATCTACCTGACACAATACAGGCAAATCAAACTAATTTTCAGGCTTAATATTAAATTTTAAACACAGAAATTGAAGACTTCTGAAGAGTTACACACCTTCATTAAATGAAAAAAAACTCCCAAACCAAATAAATCAGAGAATATTTCAAAGCTCAAAAGCAAGAAAAGGGTCTTTGAAATCACTGAAAAGTGAGGCAAAGAGACCCCCATATTGAAAGAGTCCATTTGTCAACTAATATATGGAGCACGTTGCCCCTGCTGCTTCACAGATGCAAAAGCACAGTATGCTCAGCTCAGAACCTCCCTATACCAACGATGCAGTCTTAAATCGGTCATGAATTTGTTATAATAGACTCAACTCCCTGACAAAGAAAAAGTTGATTTTTTTTTCCTGTCACATGGGTTACCACATTACTAATTTTGATTTTTTTTCAGGAAGCCTCTTGTAATTAATGACCTGCTAAGAAAAATAAATATTATTTAATGTTTTGTTTCTTGTAGCCAGTGGAAATTAACGTACATGATGTAGACTTGCAGATAATACTGATGACATGCCAGACCCCATTTTTCTGCCAAAGGTTAACAGATGGGCAACCTTGTGTAGTATTGAGTCCATATGCCCATGATATAAATACTGCCACAAAGTCTGAAACAGGAGCAATGTTAAGCACAAGGGCTGAGTTCTGTTCTTGCACTACTGTAGGTTTTTTGCAAACTCTGCAGAATCAAACAGGATTTGCTTCAGGTATTCAAACTTGATCTACTTGATCATACTAGGCCATATCTTGAGGAAAAGCAGCAGCAAAGATATATTTATACTAGAACACTTCTGTTAAGGAATTGGTCCAGAGATGACTTAATTATATTCACAAATTAGCAGCAAACACCACTTGGCCATCCAAGGAACTGGCCATTACAGCCAGGATAAAGGAAACCCATTTTTCTCACTGTACCTCATGAATTGTTCCATGGTGGGGAGGCAGGATAGAAGGAAGTGGTAGCTCCATGCCACCCAAAGCTTTTCCCAATACACGGCCTAAGAGTATGCATAATAGCCATTCCGTAAATCTAAACTGGACCTCTGTGTTGCTTGTTTTACACTAGTGCAACTAAGCACAAAAATTTTGGAACAGAGATATTCCTCTGCTTAAATGAGATAAACTGCAAAGAAAGTTACTCTTTATGTTAAGGAAACACAAAGTTTGTATTCTGGGAAATGAGTCCAAATGTATTAGCTGCTAAAATCAAAGGTAACTCCATGAACAAAATAACAGCATCCTGATCCTGTCCTACACCTGGTTGTTGGGTTTTTTAAAAACATATATACAAAGTGAGACTTCGGCAGCCTGGTGACCTTCAGTAAGAGAGAGGGACAGGGCACAGCATACTGGATGACGGAAATAACACTTTTAGAATTCTTTTTTTCTCACAGTGATTCAGAGGCTGAAACTACCACTAAACATTTTGTCCCTTTTCCCTTTATCATATGACTGTAAGAAGAAAACAGGAAAACAATGAAATTCCTAAAACAGAATACGGGAAAACCATCTGCATATATATGTTTAATATGTCTCATATATAAGATGTAACAACTTCTTACAGAATATGAGAAATGGCATAGCACTTTATAGTTTTTTTCAGAGAAAGGGATTCGCACTAGAGACTCAGGGGTTTTGAAAGTTGTGCAGCATATTACGTCTTACTAACTCAATTTAACAAACTCAGCACCAATTAAAAAAGATGCTACTTTAAGTTACTCCACTATCTTTGTAATAGGAATGAGAAATCACAGTATATCATGTGCAGCACTGTACAAGAAAAGGCCTACACAAAGGAAGGTCCAATTTAATACAGCCATAGTTTATTATGGAATAGGATTCACTGTTGAAAATACGAAGTCACTTTAAAATACCGATATCGTTGCAACCTACCGTCTGCTTTCCAAAATGCTTGACTATATCTCCCATTTCAGTGTACAGGAACAGACATTCAACTCACAGGTGCAACAGCTAAAAGTTGGCTTTCATTAAAGGTACCCTTTAAGTATGCTGCAAACAGTGCACCTGCAGCACTGTAAAAGCTAGACCTGCCTTCAAAACTTACCCTTGTATTGCTTTGCTTGTTTCATGTGTGAATTTTTCTCTTTAAATTACTTTTCCTTAAAATACTTTTGGTTTTCTCTACCAAGATGTCCAGCTCCGGCCAAGTGCTACTATTAGCACAGCCCTGCAATAACAAACCCATATGCTGCACAGGTGACCATGAGGGCGGGGGCGGAGAAATCAGTAAGGGAGGCAAAACCAAAAAAAGCCTTTAAGAGATGTTCCTAAACCCAGCGCAAAGCCGTTGACTTGGGCTACCGAGGAATCCCAAATGCCAGCACAGCGCCAGGCAGCCATGTGGCTGGTGGCGGGGCAGGGGCAGCGGGGTCGGCGCTGGGCTGCGCCGGACCCCGGCGGCCGCGATACGAACACGGCACATGGACACGACACACGGACACGCACAGACGGACACGCACACACACCCCGCCCCGGGGCTCGGGCTGCGCCCAGTGCGGTGCTTTTCCCCGCAGCGCCCCGGGCGCCGACAGCAGGGACACGTGACCAGGCGAGTTAAAAAAAAAAAAAAAAAATTAAAAAGGAATGTATAAAATAATGTCCCCCCAGAACTGGCTGCTGTTCGCTCGGCCACCAGCTCTCCCCGCCGGGCGCGTCCGCCCCTCGGTGCGGCGGGCGGCGCGGGGCTGTCACCGGGCGGCCGCCGGCCCCCGGGAACTTACCGGCGGGGCCGCCCCGTCCCTCGGCCTCCGGCGGCGCGGTCGCAGCTCAGGGCGGCGGCATCCCCCGGGCCTCCTGCCTCCCCCGCACCCCCCGGCTCCCCGCGGACGTCCCGGCGCTGGGCTGCGCGACTTGTTTGATGCGGTGACACCGTCCTCACCATATGCTGAAGCGGGAAAGGAGGAGGAGAGATAGTTTGTGTGTGGGGGAATTAACTTTGCTCAATGGCGACAGGGCAGCAGCCTCAGCCCCAGCATCAGATCGATTTACTAAACAAACTGAAACGTGGGTGGGGACGTTAAACAGTAACCAGCGGCCTCAATGAAAACTGAAAGCTGCTGCCGCCGCCGCCAGCCACTGCCCCTGCGCCGCCCGCGCCCCGCCGGCGGGCGGGCCCGGCACTCCCGCACGGCCCGGCCCGGCCCGGCCCGCCGGGAGCGCCTGGCGGGAGCTGCGGCGGGGCTTGGTCCTCGGCCCTGCTGCCCCCGGCTGACTCCGCGGCAGCGCCCCCGGCCGCCGGGACAGGGAGCGGCCGGTGCCCTGCTCCCCCGGCCGTACCCTGCCGGGCTGCCGCCGCCTCTGTGCCAAGGGCGGGGAAAATATCCCCCGGGCCGCCCTGCTCTGCCTAGGGAGGCAAGCCCAGGCACCCCGTATAGGGCCCGGGCGAACGGCAAGCTCCGTCCGCAGGGCCGTCCCCGCGCCCTCCCACCCGCGGTCCTCAGCGCCCCACGGTGCTTGGCAGGCAGCGACAGATTTGTGGGCGCCCAAACGTCAGGTGTTCCCGGTGTCGCTCTCTTTGCTCCACTGAAACTGTCACGGGGGAAAAGAAGCCCCCCCTCTTCAGTTTGGTGCCTAGCTATGTAAAGAAATGGGACCAAATATGGGGGTTCCACTGCAAACTCGGCGTTCCCTGCACTAGAGACACTTCGCCGGCCTCTTAGCGCCGGGAAGGTCGTGACACAAGGAAGTGTTTATAAAATAATAATTGCCATTGTTTTCAAACATTAAACATTCACTGTCTCGAAACAATAATTAACGTCTTGACTATGATACCACCCGCTCACACCCACGGAGGCATCAGGAAGAAGGGAAATAATTCAAGGCAGTGTCTTGCCATTCCAAATATTACCCGGGGGGGCCTCCTCAGCGGCGTGAAGGGAGGATATTTGGCAGAAGTTCCCATGTAAGAGTGACAAAAGTCCCCGTAGGAAGGGACTGCCTCACTGTGGGCGCGTGAACGCGCCTGACTCCTGTACCCGCACACCCGTGGCAGTGATTTAACGACGCTCTCACAGGAGAGGGACTGCACGGGCTCTACACAGGAAGGAGGTTGGAAAAAAGATATGAAAAATGTTCTCCTCCTCCAGTCTGTGAAAGCGGCCGGTGATTGATTGGTTTCCCCAGCGAGGAGATCAGCGGGTTTCCTCTACTTTCTTACCGGTGGTACCTTGCCATGCTGTTGGATCTCGTTAAGATGGTCAATTCCTCATTTCCAGAGTTTGCCCGTGAAAACTCCGGATCTCATTTCTAGGGGCTTTCGATTGTCCCTTGGAGGGAACAAGGAGAATTTTCCTTGACAATTCCCCCCCATTACGAAACATTAATAATCACTGGAAATAACTGCCCAGATAGCCACAAGGAAGGTGTAAATACATCCAAAGCCCTCCGGTGTAATTTCAGACGCGGTTTTTAAAAGGCCAATAAAAGTGGTCGAGGAAGACTTGTTCCTGAGGTGTTCTTGCCCATCTCCTGCCGCAGATAAAATACTGCAGGCAAGGGCAGCACTGACAATGAAATAAACGTTACTGCTGCTGGCTCCAGCGCGCCTCGGAGCAATCCGCAGGCACATACAGCCGGCTTAAAAAGTGACTGTCACTTACGGGAGGGTTGTTTTTTACCTCTCTTCTAGGAATCTCGACCATATGCCGAGGGCTAATAACCAGTTTTCTTAGATGAATAACGAGGATCTGTTGGAGTTTCTTCGCTGTTTTAATTCGAATAAAGTTAACACCTTAAAGCCATGTGGTCATGTGTAGCAACTGTATTTCTACGCTTGCATCTGGATGCGGGTAGTTTTGATGGAGGGGGCATCAGGACATTTTGATTCCAATCCCTTCACGTATACAAACGTTATTATTATTCTTTCTGCGGGAAAGGTACTGCTTCGTGCCGAAAGCAAATAGCTTGCAGAAGAGTAAATGGATTTTTTTTCCTGTGAAGGGAATATTCGCGCGTATTTCTCATCGCATAAGGCCACGTTTGATTTAACCTTAATGTAACTAGTGGTTTTCATTTCGACTTCAGCGTCTCCTTAAATGCTTTTTATGAAGTGGTTGCCTCTTTTAGTTATCAACAACGTTTTTGAGTAAGAGTGGGGGGCAGCATAGAGTCCCTTGACAGTCACCTCGCCGCCAGTGCTACCTCTGAAGCAGCATTTTCACATGTCACCTCCACGATGAAACCATGCGACCGCCGAAAGAGCCGCAGTAGCCGTAAGCTGCCCCGGCGCCTGTGGCCGGGAGCCCTTCCCGTTTCCCTCCAGGGTGACTCCAATCATTCCCCCCTTTGTTGAGGATGGAGCACCAAGACACTAGGGCAGTGGCGGGGACCCTCTGCCCAGGATCCCTGAAATCATCAGCTGGGCCATCAGAGGCAGGAGATGCCCCTTTTGCTCACAAGCTCTCTCCCCGGGGAGCAGGGCTGGGAAACAGTGTTGGGAGACGGACGGGAGTAAACCTACGTAGCCTTTTACAGAGGAGATAACGATTATTTCCAGGCGTTGACCTCAAGGGGGAAGCCCCAGATAGTATAGTCTCTGTGCCAATTTGGAGAAGCCCCTTTAATCACTTGGCTGCCTCTGGCTGTGGCCGCAGACACCTGCTGGGCGGCTGCCCGCCGGGTGCGGCCGCGGATCAGCCCCCTCGTCCCAGCGGGGCCGGCGACCCGCGCCCCGGGCGGGCAGCCCGGCACGCTCCCGCAGGCAACATCTGCGAGGGTCTGCCCTTCCCGATCTGCTCCCAGCAGCGTTTGTCAACCCCTCGCCAGGCATTTTATTGGGGGAAAAAACAAGGGGAGCTGGCGGAGCTGCCCCTGCGGCAGCCGGGGCAGGGGCTGGGGTCGGAAACGGGCGGCCGCCCATCGCGACAACCCGCTCGCTTCATTCCGGGATCATTAACCCGCGGGTGAAGCAACTGTTTGCGTGCCCTCTCTCCCTCCCCTGGGCTGTTTTTTCCTTGTTACTGATCCATCCTTCGTAAATCATTTATGGGGAACTGGGCATTTCTCTCCTCGCAGGAGCTTCCCTTGAAAAACTTTCCCATCTTCAGCCAAGCGCCCGTCCTTTGTTATCACGAATAATTGATAAAGGACCCCAACGTGCCTTCAAAACCATCTAAACGGCTGCCGGGAACTACAGTCACTTAGGGTCACGGGGTGCTCCTGGCTTTAAAAGCGCAATACAGGAAACGATCAGGACCAAACCGGTTTAAGGAAACTGATAGTTTTATGTGGTTACCTGAAACCATAAATGGGAAACACGGTCTAAATTTGCAGGTTCTGGTATCGAGTGTTCAAGTTCCCCCTCCCCCTGATCAGAGAGCACCTGAAATTCTGGTACTAATGTTTCTGCGTTTTGTTGCCTCGAAAAACAGAGTGAGAGAGAAAGTACATTGTTCAAAAGAAAAAGAAAAGCTGTAAACCTCTTATAACTGAATTGTGAGATTACGCCGGCAGCACGCGGCTGTGAACCGATTTCAGGGGCTGCATTAGAGACTCTTGTTTTCTAACACAGGTTCTCTGGCTAAAGTATTAATTGCCAGTGTTTCATGAAAGATTTGCAGACTTTACAATCATTTATGATCCGTGCAATAAAAACTCGGAGATATGGGCACACTGGTTCAAGGCGTAATGCAAAGATGTATTAGGTGCCCTTGGCAACTATCTGTGGGTGCTGTTTGTGTTCTCCGAACACGCCCTTCACTGCAATGAACATTTCTGCAAACCGCGGCTTGGGTTGTTCATTTCCAGAGCTCAGGATGTTCACACAAAAGAGCTATAGATTTAAGGCAGAGGAATCGAATGCTTGGAAACTCATTCTAGTCCCCCGAAGAGTTCAAATGCAAGTGAGATAATTACCCTTGACAAAAAGTAAACTTCGAGGGAAAATACATGCCTTTCTCCCTCGTAAATTGAAAGCCCGCCAGAGAGCAGGTCTGAGGTTCAGCGGCGCAGTGCTCTCCTGACCCCTATCCAGGCGGAGATCACATTTTTGTCCGCCGTAGCAGAAGGCGGAGAGGAACCCCTCGAATCCCAAGAAAGACACCTCAAAGGGCATCGCCGGTCCTCCGACGATATCCTATTTAGGAGCCTCACAAGCGAGCACCCCAGGCATTTTAAAGATTATCCCCCTAAAGATCTTTGAAGATTATGCTAATGACTGCAGATTACACGAGTTTACTGCCAGAGCGGCCGAACAAAACCCGCCTCGTGGCTGCTGCCCGCGGTCATCTTCTGCCTCTCTTTTAAGACGATTTGCGCCCCCCTCCCCCGGCCGTTCCCCTCATTAGCGGCGGAGCGAGGAGGGAGGGGGGGGTGGGGGGGTTTTCCCTGACGGGGCCGAGGAGCTGCAGCGTTGCGAGGGCGCCGGGCCGGGCCGCAGGTGGAGCGGGCGGCGGGCGCCGTTCGAGACCCAGCCGTGCCCCCTAGCGGCGCCCCCGCCGCCGCCGCCGCCGCCACAGGGCACGGGCAGGCCGCGGCGCGGCACAACCGCAGGGTGCCCGCGGCGGCAGCCAGGGAGGAGCTGCGGCCCCGGCCGCAGCCGGTGGTGGCTGCCTTTACGCGAGAAAATTAGCAAAATCCTGCCAGCGTGTCCCAAGTGTCACACGCGAGGCGTCCCACGTTCCACAGGGGGAAAGGAAAGGATCGGCAGCCTAAAGGTTTCACGCTACCTCAGTGCTTCGTTCATCCCCACGTCCCTCCCCCACTCCCGAGCCGCCCTTGACCCTTTCACCCCACAAAAAGATTGCTAAATAAGGGTGTAAGAGGCAGGGTCTCCATCCTGTTTGTTCCATCGGAGTCATGTCAGTGATTCTAGCAATTCTTTCCCCGGAAAAAAGCACATGTTCTGGTCCTGAAAATAGAGGATGGGAAGCCCACGTGGTCTTGGATGTTGTCATTATTAACACAACCATAGTGAATATGTGGAAGCACGAATCATGTTCACTATATTTGTTTTTCTGATTAAAAGTCCTGCCAAGCTAAAGCAGGAATAAAGACTTGGAAGCACAAATGCTACTCTCATGTAGTGAGAACAAATATAATGAAAATTACTCCCCAGATGAAGACAGTAACTGCATATTTGGAGATACAGTTTTGATCTTGTTGCTTAACCCGGGTCATGTTCATGATATGCTCTATGCAAATCGTGATTGGCTTCTTTTCCTCCCAAAATACAGCCAAGAGAGGCATGCATGAACAAAAGATGAAAGAAAAAATATTTAATGGCAGATTAGCTTTCTAAGGATTTGTTTCTTGGTCTATGTGTGTGAAGTGTGTTCTTATGACATTAGTTGATGCCTGTAATGTGATTTAGAATATACCTTATGCTTATTTATAAAAATTATCAAAATATTTTACATACTGGGCAATTTCACTATGGATACATATCTGCTAGTCATAGAATCATAGAATCAGATGGGTTGGAAAGGACCTCTGAGATCATTAAGTCCAACCCTTGATCCACTACCACCATGGTTATTAGACTATGGTGCCACATCCAGTATACATGCTCTGTGCAATGGGCTATTCTTAAATGATCATAGAATCATAGAATCATAGAATTAACTGGGTTGGAAGAGACCCTTGATCCAACCCCACTGTGATTACTAGATCATGACACTCAGTGCCACATCCAGCCTCGTCTTAAAAACCTCCAGGGACGGTGAATCCACCACCTCTCTGGGCAGGCCATTCCAATGCCTGATCACTCTCTCTGTAAAGAACTTCTTTCTAATATCCAACCTAAGCCTCCCCTGGCAAAGCTTAAGCCTGTGCCCTCTTGTCCTGTTGCTGATTGCCTGGGAGATCTGGCAATCTTATTGCTTCACTTACTGAAGTGAAGACTTCTCTATCTGTGTTTGACACACCTATCTGTATATGGTGGTTGATTTAGACTACTAGAAGATAAAGGTATTTGGACATTCCTTGAAACTGTAGTATAGGTAAGCATAAAACATTGCTGCTGAAAGAGATCTAAGCAATACTGGTATGAGAATCCAGCAAAGACACTGGCTAGAGCAGAGGTTAACAGGATGAGTGCGCATCTGATACATAATTTGTACACGAAGTAGTTCTAACTCATTGCTTCAGTTATGGAAGATTGAATTCAAAATGTAGGCAAGGTAAAAGAAAATGATCTTTTACTGATAAGTGAGTGATTCAGAGTGCATATACTGCTAAACTGTTTGTACACACTGGTACTGACAGTGTAGACATGGAGTGTGGAAACCATCTTCTGCTGAGAGTTGGGAATAATTCAATCTTCATGACATCGACTGATAAAAACTTCTGTTTTCAGTCATGTGTGCAGGTAAAAAGAACCTTAGAAGTCTAATGAACCATTTAAGAAATTCCATTTGTCTGGGTTAATAATGATGGTTAAAATGAAGTGTTCAGTCTGGGTTATTTTTATGCTCGTACAGATGCAGAGATGAGACAATTCAACTTTGCTTAAATTTTACAGTTTACCAGATAATTTTATAACATTCCCGAATGCATTGTGCTTTGCGCTAAATTAAAAAAAATTCCACAATAGTTTTGGAGCCCGTTTTGAGTGTTAAATTGTTTAAAATGAAGGGGTTTTAACTTATTTCCTTTACAAATCACCACCTATTCTCTTCAGTGAGTTACAGACTTATGGCAGTACTCCTAGTTTTATTTTCTTTTCTTAGTCACCCCTCACATTCTCCTGAATCCACACGAACCACAGTGATTCATGGATCACCAGGAGAAAAGCACTGCTTTAGGAAGATCCAGCCAGCTCCTCCCGGATGGTTTCAGTTTAAGTGGTTACACTTTAACCAATTCAACACAGTTGGCTCAAAACAAGTGGCTCAGGTGTTTCATTCAAAGGGCGGCCCAAGTATTGGCCATGGGAGCTGAGGATGAAGGGCTGGAGCCAGGGGAGTGCTGAAGGGCCCAGCCAGTCCCACTGTTGCTCTGAGCACTTCTTCCTAAGTTGTCCATCCCCTAGCTGAAAGCTGCCAGTTCCTTAGATCTACCAATCATGTCAAAACGACCTAGCTTAACTTAAAAATATCAGCTTGTTTCCTGTTAGATGATTTTAACAGTACTAGACATGCAGTTATGATAGGAGATCTGAGGGGTGGTATAATGTTCAAAATATCGATGCAAAGTGGAGCTGGCAGCTTGCAGCAGAAGGTGAGTGGCTGTATTTTGCATTGACTACAGTGTTGGACATGTTGAAGATATAAGAACTAGATGATCTTTAAGGTTCATTCCAACCCAAACAATTCTATAACTTTATTCATCCCCAAGAGGGAGAGCCTCTGTCTATCTTCAAGTTCTGAAGTTACCAGATTCAGAAGGGGCAGGCCCTTTTGTATGTCTCTCAGACTTTTATAAGCTTGTATAACCACAGAAGCTATGAAGATCCCAGGTGGACCTATGATCCATGTATATTCTTCATACTCTGTACAGAGCACAGCAGCATTCAGCACACATGTTCATAGTCATGTTAATAATAATTCAATTTTTATTTCTAAGGTAATAAAATGGCATTTAAGTAAGTTTAACACTGCTATTTAACATAGCTATGGATCTAAAACTCCACATTTACATTTTCGGTGGGACTCGTGATACAATACTGCCTTCCTTAAATCTAATCTAGAGCCTAATCTCAGTATGGGCATTCTTATATTCTAGATGATGAACTTAAAGTTGTTATTTATTCAAATATTTTGCGTAAAACTAAAAACTTAATAAAGAAAGTGTAAAATCAAACATTGCAAAAGGTTGCCAAGAGACAATATATTTATCTATTAAATAATTTGTAAAATTTAGTCACAAATCTCAGGAAATATACTGGGGTCACCATAAAAATAACCACACTCCATAAATCGTATCACACTGCATAAATTAATGCTGTTAACTTTCAGTATATTTTCTAATACCAAATTGTACAAACAGGCATTTTCTTTTAAGGAATGGGTAAGATTGATGCAAATTTTTGCCAGCCTGGCAGTAGGATATTTTAGTGAAGTACTTAGACTATTTTTTTTGCCAGAAAGTTTAAATGTGTACTTTGATAGCATACTAAAATGAGTGAATTTGAGAGCATCCTCCTTTCCCTGAGAAAAGGAAAGAAAAAAACCATTTGAGTCGAGCTGATGTCTTGGTTAGAAGAAATGAAATGTGTCAAACTCATTAAAAAATAGATGTTTTAAGAGTTATTGGTTTGCCTGTTCAATACAAAAGATGTAAACCAAAATAAGCATGCTGAAGAAGAGTACACGGAAAGGAAATTCTCTCCCCATAGCAGAATACATTGGATTCTCTGAGAAAGAAGTCCCTGGGAAACAGCTGCTTCTCTGTTGTCTACGCTACTATCATCACAAAATAGCTGATTTGTCGTTGAGGGATGATCTGTATACATATTTATACGTTTGTTTAGATGTACTACTTCCTCTGCTTTCTCAGTAGACTTACTGTGTGATATTTTACCAAATTGCTAGGCTCTCTGTGTTCCATTTATTTATTCATGTACCTGGTGTAATGGATATTCCTCATGTTGGGAGAAATAGAAGTTCTGGGGAGAAGGCCAGGCTCATAATAAAGGATAGAGGCCTCAGACTCCCTAAAGATTAAGCAGCACACTACACAAGTCTAGCAGAGGAATTCAGTATACAGAGCACATGTGTAAATAGACCTAAGACCTATTTTTCAGGTGCTTGATACAAACCATGTGCACTGGAACCAGGGCCTGTGTTGCATCGGAACTATTGGTGTACACCAGATTCATCTTCTGTTATTGTGCTGGAGCCTCAGGGCTGGAAATGTGTAGGATGAAGGGAATTTCAGACTTTCTTCTCTATGGAAGCATCTCTTCCTGATACCATTCATCATAAAGTCTTGTATGAAACAGGGCAGGTTATTCAGAAACCTGAAACTTAAGTGAGCTGGATGGCCCTGTGCAGTGCCAGGAGTTGAACTCAATGATTCTTGTGGGTTTCCTCCTGTAAGACCTCAGGTCAAGCCACATGCTGCCCAGGCATTTTACTTATGTTTAAGGCTCCAAAATTTAGTTTTTGCAAATCCTTCAGTTCTTAATACCTTGAGGTTGCATAGAGAGAACACACTACATACATTTCCCAAGAGATTTCTTTTAATTTAGTGAGAAAATAGGCATTTTGGCTAAAGTTAAAAGAGGTAACATACAACTAAGACAAAGTATTTCATTGAATTACGCAGCACACACTAACTTACAACTTAGTAAAATACAACTGTCATGGTTTAGCTGGTTCTTGGAAACTAGGCAGGAATTTTTTCCCTTCCCCCTACCCACTGCGTGCAGAGCTATCAAGTGAGAACTTGAGATACAAAAGAACTGATCCGGCTAGCTAATTGCTCAGAACTTAGTCTCCTAGGAAATGGAGGAGATGAGAGGCTGCTCTTTACTCTTTTCTCTCATCTCCTGGGAAGCAGGGGGAGGAGTTTTGTGGGCTGGCTGTGGCTGGAACAAGGTCGGAGAGTTCCTTCAATCGGAACCTCTTAATTTCGGATTTATAATTGCTTAGAGGGAGGAGTTTGGGTCTTTTCTTACAACTCATCCTCAGCAAACCACCTGTGTCTCATTGAAACTGGGACAACAACCCATCAGCTTTAAGTTATCCAAAAGAGATTAAGGAGATAATAAAGAAACGAATAAAGACAGACATTAGGAGAAAAAATAAGGAGTAAATAACAAGATTAGAATAAAAGAATGCCATAGCTACCAGTGAAGAGTCCTATGGAAGTCCAGGGCTTCACATGCAATGGCAGGTCCCCAGAGAAAAGGCAAGATGGAGCCCATGTGCTGCTGTATTTATGTGGTCTGGCCACGTGGCCACCCCTCCCAGGCTGGACGTCTGGCACTGACCACTCAATGCCCTCCAGGCCACTGTCTGGGGTGGTGCAGCCAGTCAGAGGCTCCAGGGGGTGTGGTGTGGTCGGGCAATCAGGCAGGCCTGTAGGTTGGCAGCCCTGCCATGTGGCTTCCGCGAGCCCGCGGGAGGCTACCATGAGGCTGCAGGCCTCACCATGGACTCCGACCTGGCGCCCTCCCCAACACACACGTGAGCTGGTTGGTTCCGATCCAATGATAAAATAATCCAGTAAGATTCAAATCTGGTATCTCACACTTCCAACTCAGCATGTTCTGTGATTCTGGAACTGAAGAAAATACTGGATGAAACTTCTTAACAAATCTTGCTTCCAAAAAGTCTCTTACGCTGACTTGTAAGTGGACAAAAGGGACAAAACTGAGTTACCAGGCTGAATAGGCTGGTAAAAGAATCTCTTTCAAGGGAAAAAAAAAAGCTTTACATGATGTAGAGTTATTGCCATCGTTCAAGCAGGTAAATTTAGACCAATTCTATTCACCTTCCATCTTATTTTTGACACTTGAATATATATAAAAATGTATAACTGAAATACATTTATGGAGCTGTCTTGTGGGCCTTAATTACAACAGCTGTGTTAGTCACAGAGGCTGTACGTATTTGTATATGCACATAGGAAGAGTTAACTCTTTCAGTAGATTAATTCCCTTTCCCTGCTTTAATTCAAAATCCCTAATTGTATTTTTAATGCTTTACAGAAGGAAAAAGAGAGAAATTACATATTTTCTCAGTTTCATTCCTTTACATGTAACAGTTTTAACAATTTGAATTCCAGCT
>NW_020955374.1:75143-79311 GCF_003031625.1 Empidonax traillii | reverse complement strand
ATTTGTATATGCACATAGGAAGAGTTAACTCTTTCAGTAGATTAATTCCCTTTCCCTGCTTTAATTCAAAATCCCTAATTGTATTTTTAATGCTTTACAGAAGGAAAAAGAGAGAAATTACATATTTTCTCAGTTTCATTCCTTTACATGTAACAGTTTTAACAATTTGAATTCCAGCTCTCTGCAGTACTTTATGTGGCTTGTATTTTGTGAGACTGTGTAAAACGTAAACTCTATTTTATTTCTCTGTAAATGTCAGGAGAGTATAAATCAATAATAGAGTGGTAACTGAGCAATTAACTCATGTCACCCCTGTACCTTCACATTAGCATCACTGAGAAGGATCTTACCCTTTCAGTGACCTCAGTAAAAGCAATAACATCCTTTTCTGCTAAAGGTAATTTTTTTAAGTGAACTTGGCACTCCTGAAAGGTGATAGATTGACAATCCTGTAAAGTGAAGTTGCTTATTTGGTCATTGACTATGGGTAGTATGTAATTCCACAAATTATCTGGTGGTACAACCCTGTCCCAGAAGGATAAGAATGGAGTCTGGTACTTCTTCTTTCACCCATTTCATTGAGGCATCACAACTTCGATGTCAGTTGTCAGGCTAGTTTCTGATGCAGTTGCTGTCAGTTAACAAGCAGAGCTGGAGTTCCAATTCATTTTCAATGAGCAACCACATATGACTGTAATCAGTATTGACAGAAGGTAGATGGCCATCACAGACACGCAGGTGTAGGTCCTGTCTCCTATCCCCTACACTGCTTCATTTGCAAAATAGCATATAATAGATGTTCAAAATGCATAAGAAAATCCTTGAAACAACTAAGCAAGTAATAATCTTCTGTAAAGCTTATAGTAAGATTTTGAAAGCTTTAAGCTTTATGCTTTCTGGGGAAAATGAAGAAAATTCATCAAACAGGGAAGTGGAAGATAATTCCCTTAGTCTATCAAGCATATTTTCATTTATTAATTTCTCACCATACCATAGTACTAATCAAGTCTGTTTGTATTTGCCAGAAGTCTGAAAGGTATTGGTACTCTGGGCCTTGTGACTGCAAAGATTTTCACTCATCCACTCTGCCATGGATCTCGAACGAAGAGAGAAGTATCTCTGTGCCTCTCTCCCTCCTGTCTACAAGCAAAATGCCCTGAAAGTGTTCCAGGTCAGGTTAGATGGGGCTTTCAGCAATGTGGTCTAATGGAAACTGTCCATGATCTTTAAGGTGACTTCCAACCGAAACCATTCTATTATTCTGTGAAAATATGCAAGTAATTCCCTATCTCAGAGCAGCGTGTAGGGTACAAACACACATACAGAGATCATGAACTGTTCTGATACAGTAGGAATAAGGAAAGGAATCAGATATGGAGCTAAGACCATACCAGGATTCACCCTTTAATGGTTGAAGGGTCTTTCTTTCCTTGAATGTAGCTACACTGAAACATCTGAAGAGCAATGAAAATGGACCCTGTCTCTGTTGTATCTTTATATGTGTACTTCTGTATTTCTATGTTGACATGGAGCTATTCTCATCAAAGTGCAGAGGAGGAGTATAGGAGAACCAGAGCTGCATCTACCATAGCCATCTGGTGTGTTGAAGGGGTTCTTGTTTGGGTCAGAACTTGCCTTCTTCTGAACTTGGGTTCATATACACAGATGCTAGTGCAGTGAGGAAAAATTTGAAGCAGCTTTCCTCTCATTGTCCTGGCAGGCCACCATTCTCTGTGCCCCACTTGCAGTGTGGCCATGAGAAACATCAGTATTTTGCCCTTTACACATGCAGGTAGTTTTGGGAACAGCAGCAAGACAACTTTGGGGTGTTGGTACAAAGATCTTCATTGTATTGCCTTTTTAGTTTAGATGTAGAGACACACATAGGACTGGCAACTAGCATGAGCTTGACTGCCAATACACATGAGATTTGCCTAGGTCTTAGGACCATAGCAGACTGCACAAAACAAATTCCCCTTTGTCCTCCATTAATCAGTGATGTAGTTGCAACCAGCAAAAAGCTTGTTTTCTGCTTTCTACCCCCAGCAAAGAGTCTTATCATGAACATTGTCCTCTATGGGGAAGGTGAAGTGTTTTGTCTCTCATCTCAGTCTTTTCGGGAAGAAAAGGTACAACTGATGCAGTATTTAGCAGGAACAAGTTTAGGCCCTTGGAGTATGTCTTTACTAAGGAGTCTGGGTAAAACACGCATCAGTAGTCCTACCTCTTTTCCTATGGTTTTATGGGGAGGAAATCGGAGAGGTTAGTCTGGAATAAGCCACAGTGTTATCTATGCTTTCTACACCATCCCTTATCTAGATATTGAAGTGACAAAAGCTAGATGGTATTTTGGATATACTATACATAAAGTCCTTTTGCTATTCCTATCATAATCAAGTACTATTATTTTCTTTACAGTGAACTGTTCTTCCCAGCTGTCTTAGGACTGAATCTGATCTTTTGAAGTTAAGGAGTTAAGGAGTTAAGATTTGGAGGATAGTGTGATGGAATTTTTTTAAATGTTTCAGGGACTTATATCTTTCAGTAAATAATGTTGGAAGATATGTTTCGAGCCCCTGATAGTGATGGTTTTTAAAAGATTTCCCTTTTGTCTTAGTATAAAATTCTCTCGTCTGGGGTAAGTGCAGTTACCTAGATTGGAAAATGCTGTAGTGCAAGGTTACACTGATGTTTTTGCTGTGGAATGCCCATCTGTGCTTCCTTCAGGACATTTGCATATGTGGCATCTTTTCTTATATTTAAATCCAACCACTCCTCAGTGTGCCATCTCATTAATTGTACACTGGAAAGAGGAAAAGGAGAACACTGTGACCTGTGTATATGTAGTACTTAGTGAGAACCTAGGGAATTGTTTAATGAATTAAATCACCTCAGATATTTCTTCTACATTCTTGAATAGCCCACCAGCTCCCCTATGCCTGTAGAAATTGCTATAGGGCTCAGGTGGTGCCTCATTAACTATAATGTCACTTAATTTCTTCCTTCTTTATGCTGGAAGTACCTTCAAATAAAGCTTGATGGCATAATTCTCGGTGGCCATAATTAACAAATGAGGCAGAGGTAGAACAAGAACCCACATATGTGAGAGCAGAGCAGATCTATGTCGGTGGCAGATATCGTGGTGTTTACCCAGTGGCAGCAAGCAAGTGAACTCAGCTGTCACTGGCAGTACCCCCTGCAGGGACAAAGGTAGTGTTAATTAAAATTCACTATGCACAAAAGGGCTATTCCTAATGAACATGTACTGATGAGATATTTAGCTCTGTCATCTTCAGATGCATTAGAAATAGCTTTCATGAAAGATTTCTATTCCCAGGAAGAGTTGTCAGTTTTCCTGAAGCATTTTGGTCAGTACCATTGTTTTCTATGTGGAATCACACAGTGACACGTAGAACACGCTGAAGTAGAAAGTGTATAAAAAATGTTGTCATTTTGCAAAAGAGATTCAACCTGAGTTTCTGAGTGATGTTGTCAGTACCCTGGTGTCAGAAGCTTCTCCCTTCTTTTCACCTGGTCATGGGAGTTGGAAGAGACGACCTCCAGAGGTGTCTTCCAACCTAACATTTTCTATGAGTCTATGATAATTTCTGCCTTTCCGTGAAGGGCAAGTAGTATGATAAATATGTATGAGCACAAATGAGTTAATAAGAAATGTAATGTTGCTAAAGTCAATAGTAAGATTCCTCTTGCCTTGGAGGGAAACAAAACAGTTTCTATTTGTGGTGGAATGTGAATTTTTTCCACTGAATACATTATAGAATGTTTGGGCAAACATTACCATATAACTGTAACAATTGTTTGTCATAGCTCCACCCTGACACGTACTAACAGCAATAGAACTTTGACTTACAGATCTGTAAATACTTGCTCTGGTTCAGCACCAGGTCATACTGCAGCTGAAGAATCCTATTACATCTGCCTTTATCTTGTTTTGCTATGGCTATGAATCTGTCCTCAGAGCAAGACCAGACCTGAGACTTGCAGCACATTCTTGGACCCCACATTCCAGGGTGCGTCTGTTGCATTTGCATGGCAGAGATCTGCATGGCTGCTCGGCGTAACCCTCCTGCAGAGCAGCCTGGGTGGAGTAACAGGCTTCAGAGGCCTGTGCATGTGAGAAGGCAAGAAGTCTTTATTTGGCCTTTCT
>NW_020955374.1:72882-75122 GCF_003031625.1 Empidonax traillii | reverse complement strand
ATTTGTATATGCACATAGGAAGAGTTAACTCTTTCAGTAGATTAATTCCCTTTCCCTGCTTTAATTCAAAATCCCTAATTGTATTTTTAATGCTTTACAGAAGGAAAAAGAGAGAAATTACATATTTTCTCAGTTTCATTCCTTTACATGTAACAGTTTTAACAATTTGAATTCCAGCTCTCTGCAGTAGTTTATGTGGCTTGTATTTTGTGAGACTGTGTAAAACGTAAACTCTATTTTATTTCTCTGTAAATGTCAGGAGAGTATAAATCAATAATAGAGTGGTAACTGAGCAATTAACTCATGTCACCCCTGTACCTTCACATTAGCATCACTGAGAAGGATCTTACCCTTTCAGTGACCTCAGTAAAAGCAATAACATCGTTTTCTGCTAAAGGTAATTTTTTTAAGTGAACTTGGCACTCCTGAAAGGTGATAGATTGACAATCCTGTAAAGTGAAGTTGCTTATTTGGTCATTGACTATGGGTAGTATGTAATTCCACAAATTATCTGGTGGTACAACCCTGTCCCAGAAGGATAAGAATGGAGTCTGGTACTTCTTCTTTCACCCATTTCATTGAGGCATCACAACTTCGATGTCAGTTGTCAGGCTAGTTTCTGATGCAGTTGCTGTCAGTTAACAAGCAGAGCTGGAGTTCCAATTCATTTTCAATGAGCAACCACACATGACTGTAATCAGTATTGACAGAAGGTAGATGGCCATCACAGACACGCAGGTGTAGGTCCTGTCTCCTATCCCCTACACTGCTTCATTTGCAAAATAGCATATAATAGATGTTCAAAATGCATAAGAAAATCCTTGAAACAACTAAGCAAGTAATAATCTTCTGTAAAGCTTATAGTAAGATTTTGAAAGCTTTAAGCTTTATGCTTTCTGGGGAAAATGAAGAAAATTCATCAAACAGGGAAGTGGAAGATAATTCCCTTAGTCTATCAAGCATATTTTCATTTATGAATTTCTCACCATACCATAGTACTAATCAAGTCTGTTTGTATTTGCCAGAAGTCTGAAAGGTATTGGTACTCTGGGCCTTGTGACTGCAAAGATTTTCACTCATCCACTCTGCCATGGATCTCGAACGAAGAGAGAAGTATCTCTGTGCCTCTCTCCCTCCTGTCTACAAGCAAAATGCCCTGAAAGTGTTCCAGGTCAGGTTAGATGGGGCTTTCAGCAATGTGGTCTAATGGAAACTGTCCATGATCTTTAAGGTGACTTCCAACCGAAACCATTCTATTATTCTGTGAAAATATGCAAATAATTCCCTATCTCAGAGCAGCGTGTAGGGTACAAACACACATACAGAGATCATGAACTGTTCTGATACAGTAGGAATAAGGAAAAGAATCAGATATGGAGCTAAGACCATACCAGGATTCACCCTTTAATGGTTGAAGGGTCTTTCTTTCCTTGAATGTAGCTACACTGAAACATCTGAAGAGCAATGAAAAGGGACCCGGTCTCTGTTGTATCTTTATATGTATACTTCTGTATTTCTATGTTGACATGGAGCTATTCTCATCAAAGTGCAGAGGAGGAGTATAGGAGAACCAGAGCTGCATCTACCATAGCCATCTGGTGTGTTGAAGGGGTTCTTGTTTGGGTCAGAACTTGCCTTCTTCTGAACTTGGGTTCATATACACAGATGCTAGTGCAGTGAGGACAAATTTGAAGCAGCTTTCCTCTCAGTGTCCTGGCAGGCCACCATTCTCTGTGCCCCACTTGCAGTGTGGCCATGAGAAACATCAGTATTTTGCCCTTTACACATGCAGGTAGTTTTGGCAACAGCAGCAAGACAACTTTGGGGTGTTGGTACAAAGATCTTCATTGTATTGCCTTTTTAGTTTAGATGTAGAGACACTGTGATGGTTTTAGTCTAGGCCTTCCTTGGTGACCAGTTTGTAACCAAGGAAGGAGCCAAGTACCCAGTATTCCACACAATTTTTACGTAAACCAGAGTATAAATAAGTCGGAGATTAGAGACCTCGCTCTCTTCTCTTCCGGCGAGGTCTAGGAACAGTGGGTCCCTGTGTTGGTCTCGCTTATCTAAGGCTGAGGCCTGCAGAGTCCGCTGTCCTACCACGTGGGGGTTTGGAGAGTGCTGGCTGTGACTGCCAATCCTGCTGTTCTAAGGGACGTGGTGAGATCTGTTTTGTTAGTTATTAGTATAGTTCGATCTAGTATACCTGTTTGGTGTCCCTTTTGTTCCCTTTTGTCCCC
>NW_020955374.1:64744-69148 GCF_003031625.1 Empidonax traillii | reverse complement strand
GACCTGAGACTTGCAGCACATTCTTGGACCCCACATTCCAGGGTGCGTCTGTTGCATTTGCATGGCAGAGATCTGCATGGCTGCTCGGCGTAACCCTCCTGCAGAGCAGCCTGGGTGGAGTAACAGGCTTCAGAGGCCTGTGCATGTGAGAAGGCAAGAAGTCTTTATTTGGCCTTTCTAGGATCTAAAGGGAGCCTACAAGAAAGCTGGAGAGGGACTTTTTACAGGACCATGCAGTGTTAAGAAAAGGGAGAATGTCTTTAGGCTGAGGGAGGATAGGTTTAGATAAGATATTAGGAAGAAATTCTTTACTTTTATAAGGGTTATGAGGCACTGGAAGAGGTTTCCCAGGGAAGCTGGTGTAGCAGAAAGTGTCCCTGCCTGTGGCTGTGGGGTTGGTACTACATGATCTTTAAAGTCCTTTCCAACCCAAATCATTCTAAGATGCTATGAATAGTAATTTGAGGTATCAGCATATCAGCTGGAATTATTTACATAACCAAATGGAGTTAGGCTCTTGACAGCTACCAAAATTCAATGTAATCATGCAACACCTGAGAGAGTCTGAAAATTCTAGCTGTTCCATACTGCTGAGCATGCTGTGAAAGTCTAGACACAAGGATATAATCAAAGCAGGGAAATGAGCCTGTTTACTACGGGTTTCAGTGTTGAAGCCAGAATTTTAGGTTTCAGCTTTGCAGAAATAGTGTGCACTCTGACTGAAAATGTTTTCACTGTTAAAGGAGATATGCAAAATCACTGTCAAATAGGGTGTTTTGATCACTTGCCTTTCTCACAGTGAGCACTAGATGGCCATCTGGCCTTTTTCTTCTTACCATGTTAAAACTTAATTACGAAAAAGCCCCCGTGGTGTTCTTGATGGCTATAAATAATACCACGTTAAGAAATTTCTCAGGAAAATTTAGCCCACGTTAGACTGATTGCATCAGGGTCAGAAATACACAATTGTGTAGTTTACTTGATAACTACACACTGTGTTCTATATGAGATATAGTAAAAATAATTTTTAAAAATATCTCGTTATGAAGAAAAGAAAATTCTCTGATAACAATTCCAAATTAGCATTTCAAGGTACATTCTGGTATTGTTACATTGCTTATTTTCATGAAGGAAGATTGCTACATGGTATGGATGAATGTTCACAA
This sequence comes from Empidonax traillii, assembly GCF_003031625.1. NCBI lineage: Eukaryota > Metazoa > Chordata > Aves > Passeriformes > Tyrannidae > Empidonax > Empidonax traillii. The sequence goes on along the minus strand of NW_020955374.1, from coordinate 67,982 downwards.
ATCTGTTTATTGCTAACCCCTAAATTAAGAGGCATTTCATAGCTATCAGTCAGGGAGATCTGCATATTATGGAAGATTTGCTTTCCCAAAGCATAGGCAACTTTGAAAAAAGAAGTTACCTTAAACAAAAGAGTTCAGCATCCTCACACATAACTCTGGGATGAGGTTTGCTTTATGCTTTTTGCAACGCGTACTTTTTTTTTTTCACCAATTGTAACTTCTTCAGATTTATTTGTAAAACTTGAATCATTGCAAAGGATTTAATGGAAATCATTATTCTCACATTTTTGTAGAAGTATTACAGTATTCTTTTATTGGAAAGACAAAATGATCCCTAAATTCCTGGTAACAAATTAGAACACTAGTCCTTTTTGTTTTTAACTTTTTAACAGGGCCTTTGACTTCCACAGGTTGAATAAAGTTTTTACACATTTTTTTTTTTTATCCCATGCTTTCATTATCTCTGATACAAGTGATAGAAATTTTCCAGCATATGTTTCTTGTTCATTTAAGAGTAAGGGAGAATCTTTATGAAAACAGTTGATCCATTGCCCACTGAAATTAAATGCAGAAATTACTAAAAAAGCCTTATACGTAATTTGGAAATACACAATAATTATAGAATAAAAGCTATCTATAGAATTATTTGTTGACATTCCCTTTCTCTCTTACAATGGGCATTAAAAAAACAACACCACTGTTTATTCATTTGTAGATTCTGGAACCCATTGAATTTTTTTGATATTCCCAACATCACTGCACAATCCAGAATTGTTTAGTAATGAGAATTATTAAGTTCTCTGAAATTGTCTTAAAAGTTTATCCTTGCTTATGCAGAAGATGAGTACACTGTTTGTGACTTTCTGGCTGCAAATTAGTTTAGATAGATGTTTATTGGCAAACTAAGGTAAATTCTGGTGTTATTATGTGAGATTAAAAATTCATTTCTTATGTAGGATACTGCTGGATACCTGTATGAAATACCATTAAGATGTGAGATCTTTATGTTCTGCCCAAAGATTTGAGACACATATTTAAAACAGTTTTCTGGATTTTAGGCACATTGCTTGTTCCTCATTTATGTTAGCCTCGAGTGGCAGATCTTTATTGACCATAAATTTCTGGCACTCTTATAGTGCAGCTGCTTCACGTTTAATATTTGGATGGCAGAATGCTCAATAGTATTGAAAGCCAAGGAATTGGATTTGAGTTTAATGCACTGCTTATTACTCTCAAAGAGCTATTTATTTCAGGGAGGATCAACTATGTATGAGGGCTCTTATATCAAACAGATGAGCAGTTCTCTGCTGTAGATAGGACAAATCCGTGTTTTAAAATCTTCAGGGTACATACAGTGCTACCCCAGGTAGTTCCCATTACTTTCTAATGGGTACGTCTGGGCTCTTGTATTTTGCTTGTTCTCAAAATGCATTTGGCAGCTGTGAGCAGCTTTCAGTCAGATTCCAACACACTTCAGCTGGCAAGTCTAACCCGGTCCTTGTTCCATGCTGACCCTGCTTACAGCAGGAGGATGTCCTAGATGGCCTCCTGAAGTCCCTTCCAACATGAATTATTCTCTGATTCAGGAATTTTATTTGTTTTCCTGGAAGATGTTTTGAGGTTTTTTATGACTTCCTACCAATCCCTACCTATTTTAACTGTCTGTGATTTTCTGCCTGTCTGGGAGAAAGCTGAAGTTATGTTTTCTAAGCTATGAAGTTGGTCTTGAAGCCTGCATTTATGCTGTGGAATAAAACAGGGCAAGAGCATGAGCTTGAGAACTGGATCACAGCTGTCCTTGCTGTTTAATGTTTAGTAAACTCATTGGCACAGTTTAGCTTTTCCCAACTAGGGCTTTGCCTGTCAGGTAGCAGATAAATGCCTGGATATGCTTGCTTAAGTGGTTACTGGGAAATAGGCCATTCCCAAAAGGTAGAGTAAATGCATCCACCCTGTCCCTGGAGGGGGAGAGAATTTTCCATGGATGTGTGAGCTGATCAATGTTATTTCTCTTCAGGGCTGATATGCCTCTTGTCTAATTTGTCTATTAGGATAGATATATTCTTATGCTCTGAGGATCATAGCGAAATGTCTTCTGATCTCAGAGCAGACACCAAACTCGACTGCAAGTACAAAGTCATTTGCAGACTTTAACTTTTAGGAGACTCTAGGTAGAGTATTGGTGATTGAGAGGTAGTGGCTCGGGGAAGTCCTTCATTTAGAACTTTGATTAAGCATGCCGATTTTCTACTGCTGGGCATGGTATCCAACAGTGTAATAGTTGTGTGCAAGTTAAGGATGTTTGAAAACATAGAAATAAGCTTAACTGCCAGACGTTCCTCCTTGCAAAACTAGTGCAAGTTTTCCTTGAACATAACTAGTGCAACTGTTCCTGATTTTATTTCAGTACTTGTATTCAGTAAAAGTGGACTATGCTGCTACCTTACAGGAGCTATTGTTACTAAATCTGATCTCTGATTTGCTCTATTAGGACAGCTGTTTCCAAGATTGGTTTATGTTGCTTGAGGAGGAAGCCCTCTAACAAGCTATGACAGGCATTAAACAGTCAAATATAGTGACTTCGAGAGCTTACTTGCTTCCAGGATCATAAATTTCCAACTGTATATTCGTTGGGTAGCTTGCCAGAGAAAAGAGTATTTGTAAAGAAATTTACCAGATCCTTCCTTTGGTTCCAAAGTTTTAAGGACCTTTGGAAAGGCACCAGTATATTCAGCAGCCTTCTGTAGGGTAATATCAGCAAGTCCTTGTTTTATCTCATACACTGAAAATGGGACTGAAAATATAAAGAGTGTTTGACAGTTTGACATGTTTTAGTAAGTTGTTTATAGACTTGACTTTGACAGGAATTATTTATTAGAACCCTCATGTTCCTGATATTTATAGGATTTGGATTTACTTGCAGTAGCTTGTGAGTTTCTTGATTTGCAGAATCGATAGGTGGAAGGTTATGCTGACTTTGCAGTGTTGTTGACCTTTGCGATGTCTTGCTACCATCTTCACCAGCAAGTTCCTGTTTGGATCAGATTCCTCTTTCTTGTGATTCACAGGAAAGAAATGAAGCCTAACACAAGGCTTCAGAAGAAATAGGAGTCAAAATATATGTTTTGTTGATATTCCAAAATTTTCTCAATCTGCATGTTCCACTTACTTAGTAATCAGACTGTGTCAGTTGACAGAAATGCCAGCTTTTGGTGCTGCCTTTGTAATATAATAAGGC
>NW_020955374.1:20541-63071 GCF_003031625.1 Empidonax traillii | reverse complement strand
ATATCGTATTAGTGAAGAGGTTAGGAAACTTCTTTTTGCTTAATGTGTATCTAAACTCTCATATAAATTAACGTAATTCTTGATATTCTGAAAGGTTTGAGGTATAATTTGACTTGTTTTTCCAGTTAAATACTCAGGCTTTATCAAATTAAGTCTCTTACAAGCTCTGAGACCTTACTATACTGTCTGCTTTATTGATTATTAGCTGTGTGCATTAAAATCTTGAAAGTAAATAAGATTTTCTGACTTCACTGTCCAAGACCCGTCTGAATCTATACACCATGGTGTGCACTGTTGTCCCAGAGAAGTACCCTGACAGAGCTGGCCACATTACTATTTGGTTTTAATTGCATGTTGCCAGCTAATTACCACAAACACTGAATGGCAATATGCTGTCATCTTTTATACATCCAAAGACTATAAAATACCATATACAATAAAAAAGACCTTTTTCTCTTTTATGTGGAGAGTTATATTTTATCATGTCAGTGTGGAAAAATCTCTACATCCAGATTATATTTCCTGGTTTAATATTTAATGTTAAAATTAGTTTATTTTATGATCTGTTGTTGTTTATAGTATTCAGCTTAAAAAATATAGTAGTTTATCTTGATGTATTTTAGAGGTCATGAATTTGTCAGCTATAGGCATTTAAAAGCTAGAAATTCCAGCTTTTCCCAAGATAAAAATACCAACTTTTTTAGCAATGCCTGTGGCAAACTAAGGTCCAACAGACTGTAACCATATATCAATGTAAGCTCATACCTAGACGTTTCTAGTAAGAAGTATGTAAGATACAAAATAAGGAACAAAGCAGTGCTGGAAAGGAATATTGGTATGCAGTTTACCAGTTATTCAAAAATTTGCAATAAAATACCGTCTCCCTCCTGTCAGGGAGGACATTTTATAGCAGGATTTTTAATCTAAATAATTTTCTTGATCCATTTCACAAAGCAGCCTCATGAACAATCCTGTGGGCATAACTGATATGACACACTGAAATGTAGTGTGGGAAAAAGTAGCCAGAGACAAAGGGGATAGGGATGATAGCTTTGAAAGTATCCATCTCCTGTAATAACACACACTGGAGTGCTTGAACATACTTTGTTCAAGGCCCTTATAAAATATTCATGGTATTATAGGTTAAGCTGCTTGTGGAGCAAATAATTCTCTTCAAGAAAAAGAGATTGTAGTAAGAAATATGAGCACCGCTATCCTCAGTCATGGGTGCATAGGCCATGATGTTGTATCCTCTCTGTTACAGAAAACACCAATGCAGACCTTCTTCCACTGCTTGTAAGGAATGTGCTATGTCAAAGTAGCTCTTTTACATTAACATACGAGTTGTCTGTCGCAGACAGTGCTGAGTTGCCAGTTTCCGAACAGGACCTTCATAGAACACAAAAGCTGTTTTAAGTGACAATTTCCACTGTCTTACCTACTGAGAAGATTTTGACCCAAAATCCCTTTACATCCCCCAAAGAGGTTTAAAAAAACGGCATAGAAGATTTTTGTACCATGGAAGGTCCCATGACCAAGACTGAGAAACTCATGGCCTACTGACCCATGGACTTAAAAGACCCTGCATCATAAACCTGTCTCATCCTCTAAATCCCTCCATGATGTTCTCTAGTTTTTCATAACACTTCCTTCTTAAAATACCCTCCCCAGACCTTTCTCCTATGACCTTCAGCAGTAAATTTTTTACTGAATTTATATTTATAAATTATTAATTATGGCAAATTAAAGACTATTTATACCAGAATAAACAAACTCTACCTATTTTTTTCCCCCATATCTTCAGCTGCATGCATTCTTCCTTGGAGATCTCCAGCATTTCAGAACTTCCTCATCAGTCGTTCACAGGCTAAAACATCCCTAATTGAGCCACAGTGAAATTACATTTCAGAGTAGGAGGAGCACTAGAGGGAAAGGACTGCACTAGCATCACACTTTCCTCCCCAATTATTTACTTTTTCCATCCTTTACATCTTGTAAACTATCTACAATTGAACATTTCCCCGGGCCACCTACTTATTCTGAAGTACGCCCAACAAGCAATGCTGTTGTTGTCAAAGCAAATTAAATGGCAAAAAAGCTCTCTCACAGGGCAAAGGAAATATTTTCTGTTGACCAGGAGTGAGAACTGAGCAAGAATAATACGCCAGTATGTCAGCACACCAGGAGGGAATGGGCTAAATGCCTCAGGTGTAGACTGCAAGTCCTGTTGTGGAGAAGAAAGAGACTTTACAGAAAGTCATGGCTGTTTAGAGCATTTCTGAAAATGTCGTAATCCTCATAAGAACAGGTTTGAAAAATGGGACTGGAAAAGATACTGCAGGGGATGATCTCTGCATTTTTTATTGTAACATTGCTTTTCTGTCTGTCATATCACTAACTGTCACAGAAGGTGGGCATAGGCCATCACATTAATTACTAATGGACCTATCCTTTGTGAAAGCAATCTGGTCCTTTTTTTGAAGCCTTTTATAATTTTCAATCCTCAGCTTTTGTGGTATTTAGTTCCATAGTTTAATTATTTTCTTTATGCAAGCATCTCCTTCTGTTTTTAAAATAATTTCTTTGCGTGCTGCTTCCTTTTTGCCTGCAAAAGATTTAGTCATCATTCATTTTTATGGACTTCTATCACAGCCTTCCTCAACTATCTTTTCCCACCTGAAGAGTCCTAGTTTACATAATTTCTGTTCAGCTGGTCAATCATTCTGATTATATTTTCTTTCTAGTTTTTCAAGTACTGCTGGAACTTGTTCACACTGAACATACTATTCAAGATATTAGTCCAGTGCACACCTAAAAAGTGGTATAAGAATATTCTTTATTATATTTCCATTTTTAAGGTTTGATGAAGAACTCAATTACACATCTTTTTTGATAAGAGAACCTGAAAACTCTCATCAGCTGAAGAATACTTAGATTTATTCTTTGCATTATTGTTTTGGTTTTATTCCTTTGCAAACTGCCTTGATTAATTTTATTATTTCTTCACAAATAGATGCTTTTATGTGTCTTCCAAAACTCATTCTCAGTTTCATAATCCAACCTGCTTAGGGATGATAGATGATTCCATGGGAAATAATCAATCTATCCTTTTATTTTAAAAACCTCCTTTAAATTTATTTCCACTCCAGTGAGTATTACTATGAAAGGTTTTTTGTAGGATTTTGTCTTTAAATTTCTTTCATGTTACCCAAAATGAATTTCAAGCAACTTCCGTGGCCTTTTTTTTCATACTGAAAAAAAAAAAAATATAGGCTTTTGGTAGTTTAACCATATTTTTTTCCAGAAGAAATTCTTTAGCTTCAATATGAAGGCCCTCTAGCTCAGCCATACTGCTTCCAGGCAAACAAATCTTCCCTAGCAGCCCAGTCTGCAGTGATCTATGGCAGTTTTGAGATAGATGAGACAATCAAACATTGAAACATTACAAAGGAACCTCGCCTACATGGCTTGCAAAATGTTACACTATCAGGCATAGTGATGTTTAAAGCAGAACTTCCATTACCCTCAATATCTAAAAATAAACACAGTCTGGACAGCAACCAGCGCATCTAATCCCACTCTGAGAGAGCAAACTCTCGAGCTACAGAGGACTCCAGGGCAGGTAATGAGTCCCTTGACCTTCGCACAAAAATACTAATCCATAAAGACTGTTTTGACCTTGCACTTATTTAAAAGTGCTGCAGATGCTCTGTAGCTGTTTTAATTAATGGGCTTACTGGGTCTTATCACATGAAATGACAAGTAGATTGTAATTGGTTGTGCCTAAAAACGGAAGGTAGTCACACCTCGTTTTTTTTTGAGAAACAATAAATCTAGTTTAATTTAGTAGGTTTTTTTTTAAATGTCAGCTGTGTCATTTGATCATGTATTATTTTGAAGAGAACTGAATTAGTTTTACCTTGCAATCATTCAGCAGAATATCCTGTTGGGGGCTGCAAGAATTATTAAAATATCTAGTAAAATCAAAGGTCCCACTCCCTCAAGGAAAAAGGAAAAAAAAAAGACATACTGACATTTGACCCACTTACACTTAATTAATAACATTAAATACAAATACACTCCAAGTAAAAATAAAAATGGAGTTAAAAATGAAGATATGAATATATAAGGAAAAGAAATTAATGAAACACATTTTTAAAATTTCTATTTAAAATTACTGTGAGAGTAAACAAAGAAAAACTCTCAGGAGTTAAACTCCACACATTTTAAGAGAGTCCTCATGACGTTAGGAAGGTGTACTCAGTGTTATAATTTCTGGTTTATTTTTTCATAGTGTAACTGACCTATAGGGAATCCCAGGGGATGAAATAGGTTGTGCTGCACTTGTTTCATTTTTAATCAAGAAAAGAAGCATTTTAAAATGCCATAACTCTGGCATCAGAAGTTTTCTGCTCTAATTAAAAAGTGAATGTTCTCAATGTTTTGTGAAATAAAACACTTTTATAACAAATAACCTTTTGATGGGGAAACCACACTGTTTGGACACCAAAAAAGTAATTTTAAGGCTTATCTTGAGTGTGTGCCATGGTAAATACAGGCTACAGTTCCTTGCCTTTTCTCTCTTTACTGAGGAATCAGATGTATTTCAGCAAACAGCTTATACAAATATTCTACTGTAAATGTAACTGCAGTTTGGAGTGACAAATTCTCTTCTAATGACATTTTTAGAAGGATTACACACACTCCTACATTAGGGGAAAGGTTCTATTGGATAATGTTGTGGCACATTTTCTAATGTTAGCATAAATTTACAATGCTTTTCTTTAGCTGCCACAGAAAAGCTCCTTTTGACCTTACTCTTATCTTTTATTTTACTTTTTTTTTCTTCTAAAGTTTGAAGTTATTCAGGCAATTTATGCTTGAACTGAGGAGTTCAGAAAACTCAGTAACTATAAGGCATTTTGAACACACACAAAATACAGGTGTTGATGGCTATAGGCTGTCCCACTCCTACTGATGTTAATTCAACAGTCTTTTGAGTAAACACAAGGTCAGTCCATAAACAGAACTGTCTTTACTGGAGCATTCATAGGCAATGCACTAATGGTGAGAGAAGTCATAACACCCTAACTTGCAAACCTTGGTAAGGTACACAGAGAGAGAAAGATTGAGAGAGAGAGAGAGGTGGGTTTCCAACTCATTTATTTGGTCCTTTCCATCAGCTTTGGAGTATCTATTTAAGATATGGCCAATCAAGTCTAATACCATGTAAGTTAAGATGTAATATGCAGCTGAGATGTAATATGCAGCATCTCGTTTGAATGTTTTTTGTTTGTATCCTCAAATTCCTGGTTTGATTGGGTTCAGTCTGGAATACTGAACTCTCATTAGTAAATGAGCCAAATACTAAGTTGTCTTGACAAGTTGCTAAGGGTCTTCTTGTGGTCACTGAAAACCAAGAACTGACATCACATTACAAGAAACACTCAGCAGCTTCAGGATTTCCTCTGGAGTTAATAAAAGAGAAGTGCAACTAGGCCACGATTACAACAACACACCCCCAGCATCAGGTGGGTAACCCCAGGTCTGGGGAATGTCAGCCAAGATGTTTATCACCTTCAACAGGGCATTTTGCATTTGTCTAGGAAGATGTCTATGGTCCTTGTAAGCATGTAATGTTATTCCTAGAAACCTGAAACAGTAGACAGCATCACAAGTGATGTTGATTTGTCAACCTGGAATATAAACACAATAAAAGGTAACAAGTTGAGGTAGCAAAGATTTTGATATCTTCACATCCTTATATACTATTTGTATTTGACGGGATATATTAAACATTAAACTTCTAAAGTCTTATTACCACAACAAGAATTGCAAACGGTACAGAACTGCAGGTAATCCATTTTTATGACAAGTTTTCAGAGTGAATGAGGAATAGCAAGCATGAGCCATTCTCATTACTATATTCTCGTTGTCCTCCATAGATGTCACACCCAGGGCAATTGGTTCAGTTATTTTCTTTGAAGAATTATATTTCATGTTAGTAGATGTTCTTAAGCAGACCAGTTATCTGTACTGACCACTTCCAAAAACAAATGTAAATTATCCTTGCTCAGACAGTTAAAGAAAAGCATGTCAACAATGAATATTAATTACGAGTATTTATGAAACATCTAAATGCTTCAGAAGAATTAAAGCCATTCTGCAGATTCTGGTTGTACAGATTCTATTTTGATGTGCATGCAAATTAGTGTACAGTAAGGCTGTTAAAATGCATTTTTTTTAATGAATTGCAGAATATACATATGAGCCATAATTAGAGCTCTTGGGAACAGCATTAGCTAAATCTAATTTGCTGACATGCCGTCATAAGGTCAAGTAAGACTTTAAAGAAAAGAACTCTAGTAACCTGAGATCAGACGCTTCCAGATTTTTCTTCAGCTTTGTACCACTGCTTATTCATGCACATATTCAGTGGAAAAGCCAAACCCTTTTGATAATAATTCACAAGGCTCTAAGTCCTGCTATTACCGTCAACTGAAACCATTAAGCAGTACATTATAAATTAATATGCATATCTTATATTATAACCCTGGTTTTATCTTTGTATTTGTCCTTCACAGAAAAATAATTTTGAGGATTGCAGAAAGATAAAGAAAACATGTTCTATAAACTATTAGGTCTTCCTTGTCATTGCACTTCTTTGCTGCCATGTCCATATAAAATTATCCATATAGCTTAGCTTATTTATTAATAACTTCCTCATCATAAATTGTTGTTTATTTGAGTTCATATGTTACTTTTAGAAAAAAAAGGATACTGGCAACTCTCACCTTAGAGATGGCTGTCTGGTACAGTGGCAATATTTTGTCAGAAAAATTTTTTTTCTGTTTTATGAGATATTTATCTTCAAAAAAAGAAACAAAAAGCCCCAAACAAACAAACAAAACAAACAAAAAAAACCCACAGTGAAACGTATTTTTTTTTATTATTTCCTGTGCTTTTTTTCCCAAAAGAAGTCTCTTGGTGAAGCTTGGGAAATTCTTGTTTGGAAAATATTAAGTAATCTAGGTCAAAAGTCCTAAAAAGATATGGAATTTTCCATAAACAGTCCAAGAGAAGTTTGTAGTTCAATTTAGGAGTCGAAAAGTAAGCTCTGAGATATAGATTGCAATTATACAGATATACTGCATGTTAAAATACCAATATCATAACTCATAATTATGTTGAAATATGCTGAGGTGGCTAACATCTAAAAATATGACAACAATAAGTTTACAGTTTAGGATTAGGAATGATTCCAGACTGTGGCATTGAAGAAAAAATGGATCATTATGTCTTACTATGAGATTGTGGCATTTTTTGATCCTAATGTTACACAGGACATTGGGTTTATTCTAATTTATCTGGAATACGCTGAGTCAATATTTGCCATTCACAGCTCTTTTGAATATGGCATCTGTGGACAGCTTTGAACATAATGTTCATGGTTTTCTTTTCAATAATTTTTATTTTAGAAGCTGCAGCTGAGATTAAATTCTCATTCTGCCTGACGCTCCATAGAAAAATAGCAAGATAGACTCCCTTCGTCAAGGAACTTGCAATTTGAGTAGCAGAGATGGAGGAATGACATCAAAATAATCTACCCATACTTCAAATAATCTACCCATACTTCACAGAAGGGGAAAGTCCATGACAGTGATAACTTTTTGATTCAGTGCTCATAAGTTACATTCCAATCACGACGAAGTACATTCCTATTTTTAAAATTGCAGACGAACACTTGACTTTTCTGAATTATACAATTAATTTCAAATTAATAAGGTGAATTATTAGCTCATGTAGTATTCTTAAAGCTAGCAATATGAGGAACTCATATTACCTTACATTTATAAAGACACAAAGGAGAGACTTTTTTCTTTGATTTGATTATTATTTTAAGGGAAGGCTTTCCTTAGAAAAACAATTCATTGTAATTACAGAAATTTTCATTTATTTTTAAAGTTACAAAATATTTGCTGTTTTCTGGATTTATTATTTTATAAACTTTTGTCTTCATAAAATCTTTCATTTTTTGAGATATCTTGTAATACCTGAAATTCCTCTTGCTTAGACAACCTTCATTTTTATTTTTATATTTTAAAGTATGAAAAAAGTCTCTACTTAAGCAATAATGAGGAAAATATTTTGACAGAAACTAGTTTTTTGATAAACTTAGTTTATATATAAACATCCGAGAAAAAAATGCATATTGTGTGCAAAATTTTGAGCTGCATTTTGAATCATCAAATTTCTAAATAAAGTCTCCCTTAAATTTCCTTTTTATCTTCATCTATGTATTTGTTTCTACCTTTTATGCAAACCACTTTCCTGTAATTCATTTTCACTGCACTAGATGCCCAGCTTCTCCGCTTGGGAGGCAGCCTGGTAGCTCCCTGTCATACCCAGAGTTCAAACCATCACGGTCATGCTTTCATCCCTTCATCCCTCCTTTCTGTTACTCCCCCTTTTTTTTTTTTTTTTTTTTTTTTTTTTTTTTTTTTTTTTTTTTTTTTTTTTTTTTTTTTTTTTTTTTTTTTTTTTTTTTTTTTTTTTTTTTTTTATTCATGTTCTGTTGTCTAGCCCTTGGCCCTTTCATTTTTTTCCCTCTGCTTGTGTTGCCTCCTGCTAATGAGAGGTCATTTTCCTTTTGGGAGTCACTCAACCTCCTACAACATCAGATCTTTTATCAAAACTCCCGTTTAAGTCTTTTGTCCATTTTTAATCTGTTCTTAATGAATACAAGTTTTTAAAAAATTGGTGCTTCTCAAATTGTGCTCTTTTAACATAGCTTTCTCCACTCACTTTTTCCTGTAGGCTTTTCTTTCTGTTGTCTACATTCATTTTCTGCTGCCATTTCTCGTTATATGATTTGCCTAATTCAAGGCCTGATCTAGCTCCACTTATATAAGATTCCCATTGAAATTAATAATGCTTGCAAAAACTAAATATTTCCATTTGGAAGCTCACTCTTTTTCTCCATGTAAACCCTGCCCCCTGTACAAAATGTTCAGGCACAGGATAGTACAACTTCAGTTTTAAAGATGTTTATACAATTTGAGGACAGACATATGAGGAGGCTGATTGGTTCAGTCTGTGCACAACAGCCCAAATAATTTTTCCCCTCGCTCCCCTTTTGGGTTCTTGAGTTGGTTGTCAGAGGCTAATTGGTGGTTTGGTGAACCAGAGAAGCCAGCCAACACAACTTTCACAAAGGACATTCTCAGGAATTTTGGCATAATTTATTTTTTTGTCCAGCATAAAGGATCTGCAGGGACTTCTGCGGAAGAGCCTGAGTGACCAGGGCCAGGAGCAGCAGGGAGCAGTACCCTACAGTTTTGCATGCTTGCTTATTTTCTTTATAAACACTGACCATGGACACTTGCTGTTCTTTCCAGTTGTAACACTGGCTCCTTTTGCTCCATTTGCCCTTAAGAATTCGGTCAGAAGATAGTTGGTCATTAGCTTATGTGCAACCCCATTATCTATGAAACAGTTAGAAGTCCAGGTAAGTGTTCAAGTAATACATTGTAATGTGGATGCTCTATAGACAGGTATTCAACATATTAGTATAAGAACTTGTCATTAATCATAGTTTCAGTTGATGTGTGAGATCACTGGTAGCTAAAGAAAAAGCTCTGTTGTATGTTTATGACTGCTCCAACTATTGATTTGGATTTTGGGCTCAATCCAAAATCCACTGGATGAACTTATTATTCATAATCAGATCCTGACATTGGAATTTATTGGGAGAGTTTATAAGTAGGGGTATACAATTCTGGATATAAATAGAAAAAAACACCAAAAAATCACAGCTTATCAGTGTTCAGTTAACCATTCTGAATAATTTTCTCTTCTGACTTCTTCACATCTCATCGATTGATTTAGAACAAAATACAAAGTATGCTTAGCACCGTAATTATTTCATTATGGGTCTAAGGACAACATGCTTGAAGGGTGAAAAACCTTGCAAAAAGCACACTGAAAAATGAATGGAAGATTTTTTTATTGCCTTCCGTAAGCTTTGCAAAAGTTCCAAGATCAGGCTCATCCTTCACATATTTGTGAGTGAGCCAAGGCTCACTTATTCAAGTGCTTCACTGCTTCTGATATAAAATATGTGCCTTCCTCGATAGGTTTCTCAGGTATGTTTAAAATTTATAATATATACATATACATACATATGTATGAAAGCTAAAATGTATACAAATACCTAGCTGTATAAAAAATACTTTCATGATGAAGGAACAGTTTGTATGTGGATGGGAAGAGTTACCTGAAAACACATGCCTGGCCAATGCTTTCCTTAAAAATACTTCTGACAGACTTGGTTTTATTAAATCCATTGCTATGAAACTTGCTGCAATGCTGAGATGATAATGGTGGTTGGTAGCTCTAGGCTTTCTATGATTACTGCAATCTTCTGAAGCAATAACATAAAATATTTAGAGAGAGATTTTTAACATGCTGTTTCACTGACCTAGCAATTTTTAAAAGGCAAGAGTAAAACTGTTATTTGTCATGACAGTCCCCATGTCTTTATTCTTAAAGTATTTACCTAATAACGATTTATGTGTGTTTGTGTAGCAATGAATGTACCAATGGCATCTGTCATTAGCTCTCTACAAATAGTACAAAAGGTGGTGCAATTGATACGAAACCTGACAAAATCCTTGGCCCAAAAACTTGGCATTTCAGTTTTTCCCTACTTTTGCTGTTGGCCTCTTCTATCAGATGCTCTCATACCCATGTAGCTTCTCCCAGCACACACCCCATGGTGTGGATTCTCTGGCTGGCAGGGCAGGCTGTGTAGTGGATTTCTGAGTGGCCGTGGAGGGGCAGAGGGAACCAGCAAAGCATCACTCTCAAAAGTAAAGCAAGAACACTTGATGAGCAGCTTTTCCTCAGGTATTGTGTGTCTTTGGCATTGACACGTGGAAGATTTTTCAGGATAGACTTTTAAAGGTTTGGATTATATCACATATTAATACCAAATTAGGGAAAATAATTAATACTTTTTTACATTTATTTACGCATAGGGAGTTTGGGTTCTGGGAAGAAAATAGATGTCTCAACGCTGAAAAAAGCTGAACTCTTTGCTGTAAAAAACATAAAATTAGGCCTAAGTTTTCCAAATACGTATGGATGTACTTAACTTTATGATCTTGAACAGTCCAAGACAGTCAAAGGGTGCAAAGCCAGAGAATCAAGGAGGAATAGTTTTACTATTATTATAATGATTTAATTTTCATTATTTTAACTCTAAATTCAGAATTCCCTGTGTTTAGAGCTCATCTGTGTCCTTTTTAATGGTCTAATTTACCTATAAATGTGAACAGCAGTCCTTGTGAGAATTTTCTGCAACACTTTGAAGTCCCAGATTTGAAAGTGCCTCTTTTGCCAGTTATCTGAGGTGAGAATCAGGTCAACTGTATTGTTTAAACAGCTTTAGTCTGAAAAATAAGTTTAGTTAAATGAAAAAAAAAAAAAAGATGACTTTTTTTACCATTTAAAATGTGAATATTTCTGAGAAACCATCCTCACTTAAGGAAAAAAGTACCTTTTGTCTCTGATACTTGCCACATAACCTAGAAAGGACACCATTAGATCATTCCTGGCAAAATACAGCTTATTATTGTTATTACAAATTTGCTAGGTGCCAACATTGTGTTGCTTCACAGAATCAGGAAGAGATGGAGACATAGCTCCTGCCATGCGGATTTTACAGTCTAAATATGTAGATCAGACAGATCCACCCCAAAATGTTGCTGTGTTTCCATTTGAGCAGACAACTTCTTTGTTGAAATTAGTTACCATTAGTGGACAGAAAAATTTACTTTAAAAAAGTTATTTTATTTAATATAAATAGCACTTGGGATTGACTCCAGGACAAACAGGTACACAGAAGCTATGACAAAGTAGTCCAGAGGCTGAGACAGGCTACAATGGGATAACAAAGAAGGACAAGTTGAAGGCCAAGGACAGAAGTTCATGCTTGATGTGAAACACGAAAAAGCCAAGAAAGAGAATTATTGAGGAGAGTGACACAGGTCTTATGCAAATAAAAGGTCTGTATAGACTGAGCTACATTTTAAATTAAGTGCTGCAAACCTACCAAAATATTTTGATTGTCCCTTGAAAATACCAACTTATCTTAAAGAAGCGTGACAGCAGGATAGAGTGTAATTGTGAATATGTTAGTGGGTGAAATGTTCTTTTAATGAAGTAAGAATATATTTGCAGAATATATCTGGGGAAACATGACAGAAATTCCAACTTCCAACCACAATCATGCTTAAGCAATATGTAAGAAAACGAGAAGAAATTTTTTCTTATTTTGTTTATTTCTTCTTATGGATTTCCATTACATAAAATTTCACTGGTCTGTGAAATCATGTGCCTCGAAATACCTTAAAGAGTTGTGGTTTTATCTAGTTTAAATTAATTTCTCACTTTGGTACATGGGATAAAATCTACTCTTCCCATCAAAAGATCTGTTTCTATGCCTTGTATTAATGAGTAATTAGCTATTATCACATATCTTGGGCTTAAATAATTAATGTAGCCTCTGAAAGACTATGGGTGAATGATCAAATTAAGCAAATCAAGAAAATGATCAATAATTTGCACCATTATGAACTGTATGCCTTGATTCTATAACAACTGCTTTGTATTAAATTTCTGTGGTATAACTAAAGCATCTGTTTTAGAAAACAGAATATTCCCTAGTTTTTAATAAAGCTGGGGCCACTTTAATTGTTTTTGAATGTCAGTATTGTGTTACCCACTGCCTGCTGTGTTACATTCAATTCATTTTTAGGCACAAGATCACAAATACTGTTTCCCTGAAACCCACGGGGAAACTGGATGTTCAGGTTGAACCTTTGTCCTTAAACTATACTGTTTTCATCTTTAAAATTCATTCTGCAGAGAAAAAAAAAAATAGCCTAAAGTGAAAATAACAAATCTCTCAGTGGTCACTTGGGATCGCATGGAGTAACATCATCTCACATCTTCCTAAGGGTGATCTTAAGAGTACTTTGCCAAATTTCAAGTCCAAAGCAGTTCACCTTTGGTTTCTCAATTCTTTTTTCAGGGCTGTGATTTGAAAAAGGACTAATTATAAAAATACATGTCAGTTGAATGAAGACATAAATTTGAATGTAATGGAGAGTGATATTAATTCTAAAAGTCTGCAGTTCCATCTGTACACAGGATTTGCAACCCCAATTTTAGAGGCTACTCTCTAGTTTTTGGACAACTTCAACTGCAGGACAACTGTAAATTCTCAGACTAAAGAAATTATCTCAGTTATATTATGATGAAACAGGCATATTTTCTGGGCTAAGCAACATCAAAGGACTTATAACAGCTTTGCTGTATTTCTTTATGCATGTCACACCCTGGGTTTCCATATTTTGCATAGATGTATACATACATGTATGCACATATTTGAAATATCCATATGCTTTCAAAGAGTTTGAAACTGCAGGATGCTAGGATAGCAGTAGGATCTTCCTCTGATTAGTTGATTTTCATTTTTATGATTAAGATTTGAGGTTGCTAATTGTCATTTATTATCTGTGAGGCACCATTTCACCAATACTTTTGTGTCTGGAGACAGGATGCTTGTGCCATACATCTCATGCCATAAACTGCGTTCCTTGATGTGATCATAGATGCCGACTAATACCACTGGTCATAAATGCTAGTTAAATGCTGCACTTATCTGTGGCTGGTACCAAATATAAAATGTTTATTTACTGCTGTTAAAAACCATCTATACAGGTCTGATATTTGACTGTTTGCATATGTGTAATTTTCTTTAAAGAATTGAGGGATTTGCGGGTTTTGGAAAAAATGTGAAGATATACAAAGATGTTGGTGAAAGGTGGAATTACAGATTACAGATCACGTGCATCAGCTATATTTATGACTTGCATTCTGAAACTAATGACAAAGATCCTTCTGAAAGTCAAAAAAATGGCTTCAAGAGTATAGTGTTTCATATGACGATTTTGAAACCTATGGAGAACTGGCACAAAACCCAGTCTTGTGTTTCTGTTGTCACAGCTTCTTTAATCTGTAAAATTAAAACTTGGTCTGTCCGAGTGATGTTTACAGATTGTGCTCTCTTTAGGACTGACCATTGCCCTACATCATTTACTTTGAAGGTTTTTTTTACATATGGTGAACATCTGAACTCTGTTTTAACATAGTTTAACCTTCTTTAAACCAGCAGAAACAGAGCTGTATTGTGGCAATCTATGGCTCAGTGTTATCAGTTGTATAACTGAATAAAAGTTCATTCCCCCCTGCACATTGATTTCGGAGAGAATTATGCCAGTGCTTTGGAGCATGGATAGAGTTTTTAACAGATGTAGATTGATTAAAATACAATGCACCAGCTGTGCAATTAAAATATTTGAAGAATTAAAGGTGGGATAGTCAAAAGTGTATAATATTTTTTAAAGTTAAATCTAACTCTTACAGAGATCTTACTGATTTTAGTGGGCATAAACTTAGATTCAGGCTTTGGAAATGCCTGTTTTATATGCAGTTGTTCAATTTAATTGGAAAAATGAAATAATTTTACATTGCTTTTATGTTATATACATATCAGGCAGTGCTAGTACCACTGTATTATCAGTAAAATGTGCTCAGTCTCTAATTGTGGTGTGACAAAGGTATAACCCTGATAGAAGTACTCTTATTAATTTGCCTTTTGAACTAAAATCGTTCATACTTTCACTCTACCTAAAGGAACAGTTCTCAAAAATGTCTTGTCTGCTGTCTTATTAGTTATCTAATAAAAATAATAATATGCAGGCATGTACTTAAAAAAGTATTGTAATGTAGAGAGGTAAGAAGACAGAGTTCAGCCTGACAGTATTCAGACTAAGCTCCTGTTTTCTCAGCTACTGTATGTTCATCTGTATAAGCTGAAATATATCATTGATTTGCTGCTATTAAAGCCAAAAGCCAGATTGTTATTGATATTGAAGGTGGGTACAGCTGAAAAATCTGAATATTTACTACACCTTCATGAAAATTATCCGAATCAAATCCACCACAGAAATTCTATGTGAAACACGTGTGTATATTTCTTACTGAGAAAAAAAAACATAGCTTAATGTTAAAGTATTTACTCAAACAGATTGTCTTGCCTCTGTTGTAAATAAAAAATTATGTCCTTTGCCTGTAAAACAAGGCATACTAGTACTACATTTTACAATGCCCTTGGTGAATGAACATTTTGGGGTTTGGCTACCTAATTTTACCAAAACAGTTTCAGTGGCTAAGGACACATAGATTTCTACAGTTTCAAGATGAATATTTAGTCTCCTCTGCTATAGTGGCCTTTTAAATTTCTCTCAATATGCAGGGCAACTTAAACACTGCGTGATGAGTAACTTTGTAAGTTTTATACTAAGAGTAAATATTTCTTTTTAGATATCAGGGTTTCTTTTTAGAATATCATCTATTACAGGTATTTTATTGATCTTGCCTTGGTAGTGTACTCCTCTAAACTATTTGTTCTTGCTTATGTTTTAATTTTTTTTTCAATGTTCACACTTTGCCTTAGCTCAAAGCAAAAGATACAAAAAAATTGTGTTGGAAAAATATGAATCCTCCACCAGTGTTTTAATAATGACAGAACCTGCAAAAGCCACAGTGATTTCTAGGGTTTAGAATGGTGTATGAGGTCTGTCCGCAGCTAGGTTTATATGGCTACCGAGAAAAAAGAGCAAGCAAACATACCACTGCTGTGGAAGAGATAGAATGCAGCCTCTTCTCTGGAACAGAAATTAATTTATAATGCTAATCCACGCTGACCATGGTACTTTCATTAAACTGCTTTTTTGCAAATGCAGATGTGAATGCTTCCCTTCAAATACATCAGTGGTCCGCCTGAAAGCAATGGGACTATTCAACTGCTTAAGTGCCTGTGTTTATAGGCATGGAGTCTGAATTTTCACACAAGAGCTCCTTCCATATACATAAAAGGCACAATAGTGTACAGAGTAAAATGGAAAGAAAGCACAAAATTTTTTCCAAGTCAATCAAAAAGTCTTTAAGATCATCTGCAAAACAATACATATTAAGATGCATCCAGGAACTAATGCTGTAATGCATGAATTTTTTTCATTCTATGTCTATCAAGCACCAACATACATTTTCTCATATAGCTTCTGTTAAAGTTACATCCTCATACTTCAAGAAGAAAGCTATACCAGAAAATCTATTGATATGTTTACTCTTTAAAATAAACAAAAAACCCTCACAAGTCTTCCTTCGATCAAGGAAACAAAGGCATATGCATTCTAGTGACACAACTGCATAAGCTTCAGCTCATGTAATTGAACGAGGGTGTACATAAAGACCTTGTAGGTGCCTTGGTTATATTATCCCCAAGACATTTTTGATAATGTAATTGGGACTAGTGCTGTGCATTCCAAAAGCAAAATAAATTACTCTTTGTTAGTTGTTTTCATGAGTACTGGGGACCAATCATTTCTAGTGGGGATGGTTTTTTCTACCCAGAGAAAGTAGGAATTGCATTAGAGGCTTTAAAGTTAATCTAATTTCCCTTCAATTTGGTGACAGAATTTTAACAAGTTGCTTCCAGGAACCCTTGAGAGCTTCCCTCAGCATCTCATTCTGTTAAAACCTTAGATATATCCTTACAAGTACTATGGAATTTAAAATACAGTTATAAGCATTTTAAAATTGGCCTTGGTACGTCACCACTATTAAAATTTCTATTAGTTTTTTATTATATGTAATTCCCCTGTAGCACCATGGAGTTGTCTAATAACAAATTGACTCTTCTCTATTATAGGTTGTGTGGGATAAAGTTGGGAACAGTAATGTAATGTAAAACTCTCTGTTCAATTTGTTGCAACTTTCTCAAAAGTTTTTTGTTTTTTTTTTTTTTATTCGTTGCTGTTGTTGGTTTTTGCTTAAGTTTTTTCACTGGTCTGTACCATATTCAGTAGATACACTTTTTTTAATCATCCCTAACTTTATTGTCATGGATAACAGTTCACTGGGAAAGCTGTAGCTATTTGTTCTCATTTGGGTTCAAAGCATGTAGTTTTCCAGCACAGTACGTAAATTCTTCCTCTTCAAGTCCACTCTTTTTCATGACTTTCAGGTAAAACATGGCTTCTTTCAAGCTCCAAATTGACCATTAATTCTCTAGGTTAGTCTCCTAAGCCAGAGAACTTCCATTAGTTTTTTTTTGTGCAGTTTCTATTTCAGAGGGAAATGAGGCAGATGATCTGTTTCAGGGGAAATTTATTGTAGGTGGCAATATGTTTGTGGTGTTCTGTAGAAGTCTACAGAGATCCCGTGTCCTTAAGCTGTGAGTTTTGCTTTCTGAGTAGGTAGGCATTTCTCATTTTTGCTCAGACTGGTGTAAAAATGAATTTCCACAGAATAATTTTTACAGTTATGAACTAGCACCAAAAATCTCTCATGCTTTCTTTCAGGTTAGTGCAGGAACAGCAGTCATGTTTAGTTTATGAAGGCTGAATTATTGTAGCAATCCCTTCCCATTTCTTTATAATACCAATACATATGTGGGAATTTACTATGGAAGAAGTACCATGATGGCTGGGGTGCGGTTAAATTTGATTAGTGGGAAGAGAGGGTCTACAGCATTGATATGTAATTAGAATAGAAAAATACTCAAGGAAAACACATTGTAGAGACAAGAGTTATATACTGAGCAGAGTCTTTTGATGAATTTTCAAAGTCTTGTAAAAGAAAAGAAAGCTCATTTTTATGCTGAAAAATAAAATGCAGGTTTATGATGTTGGCATAATAATCTTCATGGGAGTAAAAGAATTTATGGTTCTAGTAAACTGGGAAGTTGAGGCAAAAAAAAAATTACTTCCAAACCTCACAGGTTTTGGTGTCATTAAAAATACAATATTTGTAAAGCAGATATAAAATATTTGGTATGTGAGTGGATCAAAAAGGAGCTAACAAAGCAATTATAGCTGGACCGGAGGATTTGAAGGAGGAAGAGGGAGTTCTTACTAAAGCCTGAAAATAAAAAAAAAAAGGAAGTCAAGTGTAAGGGAAATCAGATATTATTTTTTTCCTGGTCTCTCGCCAAACACCCCATTGAAGAGGTGAACCTTTGTTCCAGTAAAGAAAGTTTTCTTGCCAAAAATGTGGAGGTGGCTACTTTGTTCCCAGCCAAGCTGAGAATGAATTATGAAAATAAAACCTAAATCTACTGGGACCCTCAGTCTGTTGCAACATGTTGAAAGTGACTTAATTCAGGAAGATCTGGATTCTAGCTCAGGCTCAGAGGGAACTTGAGGACTTTATGGTTTCCTTTTTTTCTATCAAGTTTTATAGCCCACATTTGTAGTAAAATAATGTTGTTTGAAGTTTGTATGTTTCATGGGAGTGGTGCCTTGAAGAAGTTATTTCAGTTAAATGGCACCAGATGGAGTGTTTAGTTTGTGACAGGATTCCACTGTTTAGTTTGAAATTATGTTCTTTATTTGATGGCTTTATGGTATCAACAGCTATTCTAATGGCATATATTCTAGTTCTGCCCCTTGGAAAAATTGGATAAAATGCATCTTGAATCGATTTTAGAGGAACAAAAAGCTCTGCTTATATATTAACATAGAGGATTTTCTTTACTATGAGGTTTCATTGCTTCATATCAGAGTGTGAATTAACTTTTTAATTCATCAGTATGTCTCAGTTCTCTTTGGACTATATGAAAATCCCCAAAGACACCTATTTAGGACAGAAAAAATCCTCAAAAGCAACAAGAATAATTAATATTTAGTGTGAGAGCAAAAGATATTTCCATACCAATAGTGGTAGTCGCTTATTTTTAATTTTTACTTTTTAAATGTGTCATCTTCCTTTATGATATTTTAGAACCTCCATTTTACAGCAAAAATAAAACCTTAAAGACAGCAGGAAGGAGTTCCTCCATGATAACTGGCAGGGCAATGAGGTTGCTACTAATTGCATCATTGACTTTTAATGACTCTTTGTCCAAAAGTAATGGGTGAGAGAGAGAAGGCAGCCATGGAATTGAAATTACCAGGCAAAGAACAGAAATGAAAAATGTGTCACAAATTATTTTAGGAGAGAGAGGTTGTTTCTATAAGGGGACAGCCCTTCAGAAAAAGAAAGCACAGCAGTAAAATGACAATATGATTTTATCTTCCTTGAAGGAGACTGGGCTCCTCAATCCACAGGCTCTTAGTAGTGGCAAAGACTCTAAAGTTGGAAGATAAACATGTGGGAGATTTTTATCTTCCCTAGAAAAAAAAACCCTGAGAGAATTCAAGGACTTTTAGTATTAAGAAAGACTCTGAGAAGGAGACAGAAATCAGATGTCTCGTTTCAGGTACATTAGCCAATACACTTTCTAAATACTTTTACTATATAGTATTAGAGGGGTTGTGCTGCAAAGAAAAGGGGAAAAAAGAAAGAAATATTTTAAACTTTCAAAGTATCTACAGTGGTTCATACAAAAACAAACTCAGTTCCAGGTGGTTGATCCATCACCAGCGTGTGTGCAGATAGAAAGAGTTTGACAGAAAAGCTGATGGAAAGGTTTAAGACATCTCAAGTTCTAGCTCCTGCCAGGACAGGGTTAATTTCTGCAGTAGCCAGGAGGGGCAGAGCTAGGACCCGAGATTATCCTATACCGCATCCCGACACAGGCAGGGAAGGGCGGGGAATGTGATGAGTAGTCAGATATTACTGAGCTCTGTGTGGTGAGGACTTGAGTGTGAATCATTTGCCTCTCTCCTACGCTCTGTTATGAATACTGTTGCTGTTGTGGTTCATTTCTTATTTAATTGCTGTTTCCAGTAAATTGTTCATATCTCAACCTGTGATCGTTAGCTTATGTGCATGCAATTCTCCTCTTCATTCTGCTGCAGAGGGGAGGAGGGTGAGGGGAGAGTGAGTGAGTGGCACATGGTTTGGAGTGTTTCAGTGGAAACACTAAATTGGGGAATACCATTTCTAGACCATGACATCACTCACATTGGGATCTAAGAGAGTTGGATTGTAGAACAGTTCATCCCAAGTATGGGTACATGCAGCAAGAATATTAACTTCTCAGACACTTTGGAAATCTTTTGGTGACCCTATGTGTCTCTAGATAGTGTACCTAAATCACTTTTAAAATTGAGAGAAGACGTTCTAGACATTCCTCAAAGTTTTACTCCAAGTCAGTCGCATCTTTTAAAAACAGAAGGACTATCTTCATTTGTAACCAGAAACACTTTGAGAGCAAGAGGAAATTCTGGAATACATGTACTCCAGGAAAGCAGAACTCTACAGCAAGAAAAGCACAGATTCCTGCCAGAGCTCAGCTCAGGTTTCCAGATAATTTGAGGTGTGGTACACTGCAGAATGTACGATTTATAGGAATTCCTTTCTATAAATTTTAAATATATAGCTAAATTGTAGGAACAGTTAACTCACTTCTTCTCTTTGGGGAACAGAGATGCTAAAGAGACACTGTCACATCTTTTGGTTTTTTACTCAATAAATTGTTTTGAAATATATCCATTATTATTAACTGCTTCTTTACAACTTTCTCAGACAGGTATTAATTTTCATACTTTCATTAGCTGAAAAGAAAAAAAATTTACACTGTTTATGAAAACTTGAATGAACTAATACTGTCAAGAACTAACAAGAAAAAGTAAAATATTTAACTTTATGAAGGAATTGCTACTGCTGTACTCTCTTGGAATAAAGCAGATAAATAATCACAGTTCTGACAAGCATATACAGATCAAGACCTTTATAATTTCACCTACTTCAGCTTTAACAGTTTTAGTGTTCTGTGAAGGCCAAGGCAAATCTGTAATTTCTGCACATTTTTCCCCACAGGTCTGTAAAAAATAACTAAAAAAAAAAAAAAACCCAAACTCACAAACAAGTGAACAAAAAAACCCCCAAACAACAACTACAACAACCAAAAAGAACAAACCCTACATAAATACCCAAGCTGATGAAAAACTCTGAAATTCCAACAAAGAAAACCCTTTGGTTTCAATAATCTCATCTAGGCAGTCATAGTTCTCAGCCTAAAGATATTTGAATTATTTGGAGGTCCTCTTTCCAGCAATGTCTTGGCCTTTCATTTTACTTTTTTTTCCAAGAGAAGGGTCTTTATAAAGCATGGAGGAATCCTCATTCACTGAAATGTTACAACAAAGGATCTCCGTGGATATAATGAATAAGCAGTTGAAAAAATACCTACTCTGGAATCTGTGCTCATCCCAAGTGTTAATTGCACTGATGGTGTTTAACAAAATTACTTGTGCAACATTCCTTGCCTCTACCATGCCCAATTGTGGACAGCATTTGCCCTCCAGCTCTCAAATGCACAAGCAATTTTTCCTTTCAATCATAGTCACACAGCATTTGTTTGAAAAGCCTAGTGAGACATAAATCATGAGTAACGCACTCTCCACATTTGGAAGACCATTAGATTGATAATACTTCTGGTTATGCTAGAGGAAAAAGAGTTTACTTTTCCTGAAAGAGTTATCTGCATGTGAGCATTATACTGACATATACAGCTTTGGTTTTGAACGTTATTGAGACTGTTGCCACTGTTTATTCTGCTTTTTATTTCTTTACGTTTGACAATCCCATTGTATTGCATATCCTAATCTTTTGGCTAGACCTGTATTCATATGTGCTGAAGTGTTTTCGTATTTTTGTATCCTCAATTTGTGAAATATTCAAACTTACATTTGATAAATTATTATTTCACTTTTGCTGCTGTAATGAAGACCTCAGAGAAGCTCTTTACTGCCAAGTCTATTGCATGCTTGTATTAGCACTTATGCAATGATAGTTCATACAAAAATGTATATATTTCAATATATATAAACATATATATCATGTGCATATGAATGAAAACAGTGGAAGTGGAACAAATAACACTGCTTACTCTTTACTATTTCATCTTTAAATAGCTCAGCTGTTTTCCCTTTTTTCTTATAAGTAATCACCTTTCCCATCTGAAACAAATTAACTCCTGGGGAGGATATGTTCTGAGAGCTTTCATATGGTCCTTGTTACCAGGGAAACTACTTCTTTTGTCAGTATGTGTTCTGAAGCTCACAGGCAGTGTAGATTGCTTTGCAACATCAGATGACAAGAGACAGCAAGGGCCAACTAGTTTGCATGTGGTTTCTGAGCAAAAAAATAATTAGAGACTCTCACAACACCAGCCGACATTACTTATCCTGGACAGCTCTTCAAAACAGAGGTGTGCAAAATAGTGTGGTTTATCTATGTATTCAGCTTCCTGCAGGTTGAGGAAACAAATATTGTCCTGGTGTCAGGTAGGTGGGGGGGAAATGCAGTGCCGAGTGTCTGTCGGTGCTGGGGAGTCCTCTACTGGGGACAGCGTGTCAGGCGAGTGCTGGACACTGCAGGGTCCAGGAATAAGCTGCTAGAGGAGACCACTTCCCTTTGAGAAGGTTCTTCTTTGATAGGTGCACCTCATCTTGAAAGTGATTTGTAACATTTATTTCATTCTTGTCACTACACTCTGTGTATTTTTTCTCCAGTATTAAGCCTAAGGCTTCCCAATTCCTAATGGAATACAGTATCCTAGAGCATATCTTTCCAATGAAAAATGTGAAGTTTTTTTGAACACATGGTCTGCTTTTCTATTTTCAGCAAACAAAACCAACAGGTGACAGCAAGGAAGTAAAGAAGGACAATGATTGTGAGTAGTAATAATTCCTGCTCTTTCAGAAGTTTCTCTAGTTTTCATTTTTAATCTGTAATGAGCTCAATGCCCCCACTGAATTGAAGGAGGTATTGGAATTTAAAATTATTACCAAATACGATACAGACTTAAGCCAATAATGAGAAATATCAGTGCCAGTAATGGCTTCAGACATCTCAGCAAGGTTTCTATTTTCAAAAGTCTGTTAATAACAAGGCCCAATGCGTGTCTTACATCTTTATCACTTTGCTTGTTTGACCACATTAGTTTGTCTAGAATTTTATCCACAGAAGCTGGTTTTAGAAGCAAAGAAAGCTGTCTTAGAAGCAAAGGAAGAATAGATTATTGGAACTTGAGCATTGGGTTTGTTGGGGATTTTTGTTAGGGAAAAAGAAAGGGGAAAAAAATCATCTGGATAATCCATTTTCATTCTTTGGAAGGCTCAAATAATAAAATCAAGAACACTGGCTGCAGAAGTGGAAATATCATTTTAGCTTTAATCATAATCATTCCACCATCATTACAATAGCCCTGACAACTCGGAGTTCAGTCTTTCTTGAACCCCATGTGTGATGTTTCAGTCAGCAGCACCTAACCATGACTATTGGTTATGAGAACAGATCACAAAAAATGTAGCACATTGATAACAGACATCAAACAGTCTGCTTTGGAAAGCATCCATACTATTAATCTAAGCAGATCACCAGGTAATGGCTATTCAGCAAGCTAAATACAGTCAAGAGTGATAAATCATAGACAGCAAACTGAGTGAAATAACTGAGATCATGGAAGTGGCTGAACAAGTGATTAAAAACACTGCTCTTACTCACATGGCACCAGATGCATTAAATACTAACAGGAAGGTAAAGTTCCTAGCCCAGCAGTGTACAGTCTAAACAGTTTTTATGCATATGGTAGAAGTTAGTCAAAGAAAGCCAGCCCAACTGCAGGACAAATTTGTGAGTACATTTGGTATAATGGGGCATAAAATATTTTCTTACTGCCTATGAGCAGTACAAACACTTTTCTATATCATGTTTATGTTTCTCAAAGGTGCATTCAATGGGCGTGTTGCAGCTAAAAATATGGATGTGTTCTTACACCTCATAACCATATGCACAAGAAGTTTTAGATAAACCCTCATTTGCATGTGCTTTCAGTGAGGCATAAATATATGCTTAATTGTTTTGTGGAAATGGAATTATTTCACTTTCTGCTGAAATAACAGTCCCGTGATGAATAAAATACAAAACCTTTTTCCCTTGGGACACTGGGCAAAATCCAGAGTAAACAAGTCTAGAGCGTATGCGAAGATCAGGTGGGCTATTCTTGGATTCTGCAAAACCTGTGTTTTCAGGTCAAGTTTGTAGCGAGCAGATCCTGCAGGAGTTCTGCAAAAGCAGAGCGTTTAGACCCTGAGGGAAGAGTGAATGCTCTTCCCAATCTCTTTCAACAGTGGTCTCCCTTGTCAATTAAAAGTATGCCAGCTACTGTCAGCTAGGAGTCTGTCAAGCCCTTAGTGTAAGATGCCTGAAGGGAGGATGCAGATTAAAGCAATGTAAGAAAAACGGATGTTAGAGCATGAACTAGAGATGTTCTGAAATTCAAAGAGGTTGTTCTGCCTTAATGTGCTTAATTACAAAATTCCTTGTTGCTGTCATTAAAATTGAACCCTGCTGTTAGCTCATTCATCTATGCTCCAATTTCCATTAAAAAATTTTAGTTCTCTTAGGGGTGGTAGGACCACCTAGATTTGCCAATTCCTGAGATGTTACATCAATAGGGGAAAAAATATTCTCTTTACAATTCTAAACTATTCAGTGGTAAGTGTAAAAAGGAAGTCCAGTGCTTAAATTCCAGGACTAGGGATTAAATGATCTAGATTTTATTACATTAGATAGATTTGTGATGAAAAACTAGGTCCCTTGAAAACCTTGAAAGTTTGGCTATTAACTTCAAAAGACCCACTATTTCTCCCTTGCTGTTAAAGTTGGAGTTAGTAATTCAGGTCAGCCTTTTGAAAGGGCCTCAGAACTACAGATCTTAAGAGAACACAGAGCATCCCAAATATGAAGCACGCGGCACTAGTGAGCTCCGTTATGCAAATTCTGTATTCAATTTTTCCTACTTGATTTTTCCGTGCAGAAAGTAAGAGAAATTATTTTTAGCTTTATAGAGAAGTTTTACTTATTATATTATATGATTAATCAAGGATAATAATAAGTAAAAAAAAAAAAAAAGAAAAAAACCACTAAAAAAGAAAAGGTGTTAAAACTGCATGTGCTTAGTCTTCTTGCATTTTATCTCTTCCTGAGTTAGGTCAAAACTGTATTTTCGGTTTTTACCATCACAATAATCTTCCAGTTTTCAAATTTCGTTCTGGGTTAGAATGAAAAAGGAAAACATTTTGGTAAAATATTTTCTCTCTAAAATATTCAAAAACTATGCTGAAAACATAATTTCAATAAAATTGAAACTGGTGGGTTTTTTTCAGGGAATGAAAAAACCCAAAACATCCCAATTTTATTTTTTTTCCTGAATCTCGTTACAACAACAAGTTTTCACATTTTTCTAAAAATATTTTAAATCATACAATCATGGAAATGTTTCGGTTGGAAAAGGCCTCCAAGATCATCAAGTCCAACCATTAAACCAGTGCTATGAAATCCACACTAAACCATGTCCCTAAGTGCCACATGTACACATCTATTTAATACCTCCAGGGACAATGACTCCACCACTTCCCTGAGCAGCCTGTTCCAAAGCTTGACAATCGTTTCCATGAAGAAATTTTCCCTAATGTCAAATCTAAACCTTCCCTGACCTTCCCTGAGCTTCTTTTTCTTCAAACTGAACAACCCCAGCTCCCTCAACTGCTTATCATAAGACTTGTGCTCCAGATCTCTCACCAGCTCTGTTGACCTCTGGACATGCTCCAGTGCCTCCATGTCTTTCTTGTAGTGAGGGGTTCAAAACTGAACACAGAATTTGAGGTGTGACCTCACCTGTGCTAAGTACAAGGCATGATCACTGCCCTGATCCTACTGGCCACACTACTGATCCAGGCCAGGATGCCACTGGCCTTCTTGGCCACCTGGGCAGACTGCTGGCTCATGTTCAGCTGGCTGTTGCCCAGCACACCCATCAGGTCCTTTTCTGATGGGCAGGTTCCTAGCCACCCATCCCCAGTCTATGGCAGTACGTGGAGTTGTTGTGGTTGAAGTGCAGGACCTTGCACTTGTCCTTATTGGATCTCATACAAATGGCCTCAACCCGTAGATCCAGCATGTCCAGATTCCTCCTTAGAGCTTTCCTGTCCATACCTAACATACCCACCTAAACTAGTGTCATCTGCAAACTGACTGAGTGTGCCCTTGATCCTCTTGTCCGGATCATTCATAAAGATGTTAAACAGGACTGGCCCCAATACTGAGCCCTGGGGAAAACCACTTGGGACCAGCTGCCAACTGGTTGTTTCCGACCAAGCAGCATAGCCAGATGGAATAGTCCCAGACACCTCAAGTCATAAGAAAAAGAAAAGAAAATGAAAGAAAATGTAAACCTAATATTCTAAATTTCCAGAAAACAGAGTAAAAATACTCGGGATTTATTTTTCACTGCACAAATATTTGAGTTAAATATAGAGATGAAAAGGTCAAACTTGCTCCTACGGGGAGCCCAGGAACAATCTGAGCTTCTTTTTCAGATTTTGAATGAAGTTATGTAAAGATGTCTTCAAATGTGGTTAAGGATGGGGGAGAGGAACACCCGTTCCTTCTATGGAAGGAGACCAAAGCTCCTGGAAGGCACTTGGGAAGATTTCTACATGCCAGAAGTTCTGAGTCATGTGTCTGAGACAGAGTGAACCTGAAGAGACTGGAGAAAAATGTTGCTAGAGCCACAGAACCACAAATGTTTGTGTCCATTTAATATAAATATCAGTATAAAAGGCCTGGCAAAACCCAGCATTGCATAACTGCCTAAGAACTGCATTGTCACAATCTGCTATTCACTTTTTCATAGACCCAATCCAATAATTTTATCTAGAATTTTATTTGACCTTTTTAAACTTTTTATTTTCCCTCATAGAACAGTCACTCAAATATCCTGAATACTCTTTACTCTTAATTCCTGAGTAGTTCTTTATAGTTCTCCAGATACATCCCAATTAAGTACATAGGCTGCAAAGTGTCACATTTAAAGGAACTTGGGAACCTCAATAACTATTCAGGACTGTAAATAACTGACTTACTCCCAAAGAGATCATTTTCATTGATATATGTAAAAAAATGTGATCAAGATTTCAGATGTTCTCTGCTCTTAATACTGGGAGCAAGAATTAATAGATATACTAAATATTTCTTAATATCAGTTAGGAACCTCAGTGAAAGGAAAGCACTTGTCTTCCTTTGACTTGTACCACGTGAGCCAATTATTTTTGAGAATCAGCACATCAGATGTTATTCAGTACTCTCCATTTATCAGACTTAGCAGTACCTATGACTGTATATTGTAAATGATCTGTTTTGGTTACCAGCAAAACCCCATGCTAGGGTACTGCTGAAGAGTGTGCACCATAATGTTAGAAGAAGAGTCACAGAAGAATAACTTGAATCAGATATTCGTAGAAACATGAGAGACTGTTTCCACAGCTTGTTGTCACAAAAAAAAAAAACCAACCAAAAAAAACCAAAAAAAACCCACCAAAAACAAAACAAAAAAACCCACCTGCTTTAGAAAGTGCTTTTCAGTTTTAGGAACAAGATTGCTGAAAGAAAATCCAGACTGTTTATTCTTCAGGTGAGGTATAACTTAGATTCATTTTGGCATGGACTATCTGCAGAGATATGACGTATTTGGATGGCAGTGCCCCTTGCACAATGGCCAGAGTGTTTTGCTGGGAGAAAAATACACAGAACACAGCAGGAGTCTAACTGAGCACTGGTTAATGACAGCTTGAAACAGATATTCGAAGGATTTATCACGTAGCATAGAGAAAATGGATTGAAAATGAGGCATCTCCATGCCATTAGAAATCTTGATTTTAACAGATTAATAAGTATAATTGCTAGTCTATGTATTCACTCCAATACCTTCAGCCAAAGATCCAAGTCAGTTAAAAAAGGGACAAAAAGGAAAGTTGATATGCAGAAAATCCACAGATATCCCCTTCAAAAAACCCCATCAAATGCAAAACCTTAGGGCAAACCTTAGGGAAACAGTAGCTGACCCCCAGTATGTTTGGTTGAAATCAGAACAATCTGGGCTGTACCCTGTCTGCAGAACAGCTTCCAGGTCTGGCCTTCAGCCTGCTTGTCTGAACCAATTATAGCAGTTTTCACCCACTTTGCACTAGGAGGTATATTAGTAGAGCATAATAATGGATTTACAAAATTAGTTTAGCTAGGAAAAAAGGTATTAGGGTGTTTGGAGTGATATTCGGGCTTTCAGGACTGCTATTTTGCATGTAATCTAAAAGTGCTTTCAGTAGTAAAATATCCCAGGACAGTATATAAAGTTATTACTCCAGAAATGACCTTGATCCATCTTTGTATCATCTCTGTACACTTCTGCACATCTCAGAAAAATCTGTGAGCTGATCTGTCTCAGTAGATACGATGCTGAGTTTTTCAACTGATCTCAGTGAGTATTAAGTTGGTATTGTACAGGAACAAAGCAATACATTTGCTTCTTTGGTGTTTTAAAAGATATTGCAAAGGTTAGTCAAAAGAAGGTGGGAGAAGGTGAGTCACCTCATGCATTTCTAAAGACACCAATAACAAAAGAGAAACCGTCAAAGAAAAACATAGTTATTTTTAGTTGTCTCTTCTCTGTTTAAGTGACAGCTGTAACTTTTTATTAACAAACCTAAATTTACCTGCAGCAGTTGTAAAACTGAAAATTACTCAAACAGGTCATTTAGTTATAAAAATATTTTCTAGAAATCTGTAAATTTGTTCACAGTCAGATGCTAATAAAATTGTTCTAGCTGCTAAAAATATAGGCGTAAACATTTTCAGCATTGACAAACCAAAAGAGAAATGTTTTCTTCACTTTTTTTTTTCCTACCTCAGCTTTAGTAAATCTGTCCCAGGCACAAACTGGAGCAGAAGAGAGCTTAGGAAGGGCTCTTATTTAACATAAAAAATCTTCCACTTTATACCTTTTTATTTCTTATAAGGTGTGGCTTGTTGGTTAGCTAAAAAACACATTCTCCCTGTTATTTCTTTTATGTCCTTTCAATAGTTAGAAACATTTTTTTTACATATTTACTGCTGGAAGTTTTTTTTCTCCTAAAAGTATACCTTCACTTTAAAAGAATGTACTGCCCCCAAGCTTTTTATGG
Organism: Empidonax traillii; assembly: GCF_003031625.1. NCBI lineage: Eukaryota > Metazoa > Chordata > Aves > Passeriformes > Tyrannidae > Empidonax > Empidonax traillii. The sequence continues at coordinate 33,966 of NW_020955374.1, read as the reverse complement.
CATTGCACATTTTAAAGGTACTTCTGTAAGTACTGTACTCATTACCTTAAGCCATCAAGGATGCAGTACATTTGATCGACCCTAAAAGACTGTCTTGTTACAGAGATCCTTTTCTCAGTGAATGCTGATATGATCCATTTCTCAGTAAAACACCTATTGTTTTACATAAGCTATTTGAGCACTGAACTTAATATAGTGTAGTAAATATTTCAACATCTGAAGTTTTTCTATGAAAGAAGTGATCCTAAGACATTTAGATCTATGAGTATTTTCCAGTTAGAATGAGAGCAAGATATCTCCTCCAAGTCTATCCAGTCGTCATTTCTTCTTCATTAAATCATGAGAAACTGACTGTACTAGGCCCTGAAAATTACACCACTTGCATTTCTTAGCATGCAAACCTTACAATGTGGATCAAACCCATTGATATCTGAAGTTACAAACAGAGTTTCTCAAAAAACGAACAGGCCTTATAAAACCTGTAGGGACAAGCAAAAAGACCTTTTCCCCTGGGCCTTTGAACTTTTCCTGCAGTCAACTCCAACCTATTCACCCGTACTCTCACATGTTCCTCAGATTCTCCACTCTGACTGCACCTCTCCTCACATACCTGCTTGCCTCATGGCAACATTTTGCAGGCCAACCTGCATGGTGTCAGCCCTGGTAATTTCCCAGGCAGGCTCCAGCAGGGCAGAAGTGTGACAGCATCTCCCTTGGAGAGAGGCAGGAGAAAGCCCTAAAATCTTCTAATTTTCAGAAGACTGATTCGAAATAAAAATGGCTGAAATTACTGAATGTATTCAGAAGCCCTCACAAGGGATGACATGTATCCACAGAGATTTGATTCAGAGGTACAATGCTCCTATAAACCCCTTTTTCTTCCTCAGCCTCCCTAATAGTACCTCAGGCTTAATAACCTCCATGTGTGCTGCAAGGGAAGTCTGCTTAATAATGTCCTGTCTGAACAGCAGCTGCATGATGAGCTTATATAGTTTTCTGAATAATATAGGGAATGTTACTGTAATTGTGGGGTTCATTGTATAAATATGTAGATCTACAAACAATAATGATAGGTAAACAATTTTCTCCAAACCTAATTTTCTAAACAGATCGTCTGTCTTCTGGTTGCTCTTATCAAGGAGAGTTGGTTCTGATCTCACCTGTACCAGCATATGTGATAAAGTACTTCCATGGGATTCGATGACTATGTAATAATTAATGAAAACAGAATCAGCCCTCTTTATTTTTATTGATTAATATTTGAAAAAGCATCATTAAATTACTTTTGTCAGGTAACTAAATTAAAGCTAAGGTTGGATCCTCTTTCACTCAAAGGCAAAATACCCTTCAAATTCACTGGGTGAATTTATGATTTCATCCATAATCCATACTTAATCAATTTCACCAAATGCTATTCAACCAGTAAGTCGTGTCAGAAAATGCCAAGTAATTCAAGGCTTAATGAAAATAAGAAAACAGGTTAGAGAAGTTACAATAATTTTTTCAGTATTTGAAAATTAGTAAAGGCTGGCACTATTAAACTTCTCAATATAGTGAAATGCTGAATGTAATGCATCTGTCACTAAAGCCTCCAGATCTACACCTGAGGATTCATTTCACTGTGTAAATGTACAGCAGCCTGGTAAAACTGAAGAGCTGTGATTTATTTGCATCAGCCACAGTGAAGTATCTGAGGAAGATTTCAGGCTAAATGAGATATACGTCGCTTGGGTCAACAGTTTTTCTTTAATTTCTTCAGACATAACTTTGGACTATGGTGTATGACTGCAGAGAGAGGCTGGGTTTTGTTGTACAGTGGTAAGCTCAGGCTATTTGCTCTGTTTGCATGAATAACTGGCCAGGTGAAAGAGAACATTTTGTGTTCTATTGATGGGTTTCCTTGTTGGCTTGCAGTCCATTGCTGCACCTCTCCAGGTGAGCTTTCCCATTTTCTCTTCCAGTTGAGTTTTCCTCAATATGAAAATGCACCCTCATATTCTGCATGAAGCCAGGCCACTGTGTTGCTGAAGGTGGTGAACACATCCATTCCAAGAATGTTTTATGCAGTGTTTGAAGCAGATTTCTTAGAGGTGAAGATGATGCTGGTTTCCTGGGGACACAACCAGCACGTGGGGGTCCCCCCAAGGGTCCCACTGCAGCCCGACAAGTACCACTAGGTGTCAGCGCAGCACCACAGATTGCAAATACATTAAATGACGCGGCTACCACTGTGTAATTAGCAAAAATAGTTTAAAATGTGTTTCTCTTTCCTTTCTAATGCTTTTAAACCAGTTTAGTATTTTTGAGTTTTTTCCCCTCGTTAATTTTCAGAAGTTGGTAGTCAAACAACCTGGCAAACGTGGAACTTTATGCTAGCTATGATGTCAGAGCAAATGCCTGGTTAACACAGCTCAATCTTTTCTTTCACTCAAACTGAATTTTATTCCATAAAACTTTCAGTGTCAAGCATGAAGCAGAAGAGTTAATCAGAGACAACAATCCTACTTGAACATATTTCCTGAAAAATATAGGTATATGCTATTCTTTTTTGATTTGGTGTAATAATCTGTTATCTTTTGTCATGCATGTTACACTGATTTCATGCATCAGTGGAAAGGATGGATGATTTATTAGGAGTGCCTTATTCATCATGCTGAGCAGACTTGGGTTTGAAATTGATATGTACTTAAAGAAATACAGTATCTCAGCTCACAGTTATGAAAATACATTTCTGGTTGCAGCTTCATTAAAGGTTTTCTTTTTCTTTTAAGAAAATATAGGCGAAAGAAATCTTAGCTGTTGCTCATCTTTGCATTCTACATAACAGATTATACTAATGAATGATTTAACCAAAATAATTTTCTACAGCTTCTGTTCCTGCCTTTGTATTGATTTCCATTATTCATCCATAGTTATGGTACAGAGTGTTATAAAATGAGATTTGATTTTGAAGCATTGCTCGTAACTGGCGACCCTTCAAAGTTTGAAAAACCAAGGCATCAATTCAATTACATCAGTCTGTCACCAAATATTCTTTTGGAAATATTTTTCATAGGACTTAAAAAAACATTAAACTATGATTAAATCGTGAGGCCTATAGTTCTGCTCTAATTAACATCTCCTCACAGTAATGATAAATCACCATTCAATGTAGCGGTGAGGAGATTTCTAAATTGTAAGCCCTGAGTAATTTTAATGTTGCTGCCAAGATACAGCCACCCATATTAATGGAAAGCTGATTAATGACACTTTCTCTGAACAGAGTGCTGAAAGTAGGAGCAAAACCTCTGTGAGTTAATGAGATGGCCTCTTCCTTCAAGAAAGTTTTGTGGTGCAGAAGTCAGAGGTTTTGTTTAGAGACTGTTCAAATTATGATGGCTTTTTACTTCTAAAGAGCAGGTCAATGGTAGATGTTAAGAATTAGTCTACTAAAATTCTATTTCTTTTTCTAATTCTTTTTTCATAATGGAGACTTCACAATGAACAGCAAGCTGACGTGGAAAGTCTGGATAGTTCTTATGACCCACTCAACTTACACACTTAGATTTTTCTGTGGTTGTTTGGAAATTCACTGTCCTTGTGTTTACTGTTCTGAAATACAGGCACTCAATGAAGGAGAAATTGCATTTGCAGCTCTTTCATACTTTCATTGTTTTACATTTACACTATGAAAAATTGTTAATGTTTTTTAGAGGGTGGTGTAAATCTTGTTTGTTTCCACTTAATCAAAACATAAGATATTTTCACTTAAAAAATGGAATTTAAAAATAAGTGTCGCCAGTCCAGCTGTTCCCAACATGTAAAGATATGATATAAAAGCTTTAGTTCACTGAAATAAAAAAATCCTTTGATATGCTCTGCACTGATCATTATCATTTGCGAAAGAGACCTTGTGGTTATAACAGATATTTCTAGGAAAACACCAGTCCAGTGCTCAGAAGCTGTGAAGAAGCAAATCAAGTGTTGAAAATTGTTAGAGAAGAAATAGACAATAAAGCAGAGAACATTATTGATACACCATGCAAATCCGTAGGGAGCTCGCATCTTGAATAACAGGTATAATTCCAGTCTTCCCATTGGAAGAAGAATATAGTAGAACTGGAACAGGTACAGAAAAAAAAAAAAAAGAAAACAATGATGATCAAAATTACGTAATGTTTTTCATAAGAAGGGTCAACAAGCATAATTCATGTCTCCAGACTGAAAAGGCAGGAGGAAGAACTGATAAAGTTCTGTAAAATCATGAATAGCATTTAAAAAGTGAATAGAGAGCAACAGAACATTGTCTTACACTACAAAAAATAGGAACATAGGAAGCAATATAAGACAGGCTCAAAATAATCAAAAGGGTAAGACTGCTTCAAATATTACTTATTTAAGTTGTGGAACTCCTTGCCATAAGATATTCTATGGATGCTAAAAGTTGGATGGGTTGAAAAATCACTTGAAGAATTAAATGAAAAAAAAAAAAAAAAGGAAGCCACTGAGTGGTCTTAAATCTGTGGGTCCCTATGATTTCATATAGAGTTTTGCTTGTGGGGAATACAACTGTCTGAGGCCAATTTCAGCACAGTGCATTCAAATTCAGTTAATTACAAACCCAGCCACAGACATTTTAATAACCATGGCCAGGTCAGATTCTGCTATGAGAAGGTCCAGTCTCATGGCTGGTCATAAATGAAAGAAGACTTTTATGGTGTTTTTTGTCATATGGTGTAATGAGAAGTGCAGAACCATGCTGAGGCTGCCTGCCATCTTAAGAAATGAGAGCAGCTGTCCCTCAAGCAAAAATTTTATTACAGTGTTGGTTACTTGTCCAAAATGTTTTCCTATGCCTATCAATTTGCTCTTGTTGAGCCCAAGTTTAGTTCATCCAGCTGTTCATAGTCATAGTGCTAACCCCTCCTAGGTTCCAGCCATAGAGAGGTAGTTTATTGCATTTGTTTTATTGGCTGGCAATCAGTAGAAAGTAAGTCTACCAAATGAGAAAGTTATCCAGAGCTGAATGTCACAATGTATCCCTAGCATTTCTACCTACTCAGTATGACAGATTCTCAAAATAAATTGTACAGATATGTTAAATGGAATGAGGAGTGAGGAAGTTTGTAGCTTTTTCGGTCCAGCACTGTAGAACACATAGATACCATTCCCCTCCATAAAACTGACAGAAAATAGTGAGGTTTAGATTTTTAAGATTTTTGTAATCAACATCTTCTTTCTTAAGTCCTATAGAGTAGCCTTATTTGACTGTGAATCCTTTAGGTTTTACTGGTCCCTAAATATTAGGACATATGATATAATTAAACATGGATAGGATATTGTAAAGTTTTTTTACAACTTTCATGATAAACATCCTAACAATAATCTCTAAGAGGCTGCTTTTTCTCTGTCTACCTCTCAGATGAATCAGCTTCAGACAAGCAGAAGGACAGCTACAAATCCTTAAATTGCTATAAACTTATTTCTTTTGGTCACGTTTACCTCCCTTGGTGCACCAAAAGTGCTGAACTCAAGTGAGTTTTTAATTTTGCAGGGTTAATAACCATCAGTTCAGTGTGGCTCTCATAATACCACTGGCTCTGAAGGTGTGTAAAGTGACCTATTGATTTCCTCGGCATTTTGTGGCTTGTTCTGATATGAACACAGGTTTTTGTAAAGTCATCTTGGTGCACATCTTGGTGCAATGACAAACAGTCAATATACTCTGCCAGTGCTCTGTTATTGAAACCTTTTACCCAGTGGTTAGATAGTATTGCCTGGAAAGGTACTGTTTGAGCCGTGTTACTGGTGTATACTGAAGGCCTTTCAAGCAGCTCCTGGCTCATCTGTGAGTGCTTCAATTTGTGCAGCATTCTTTATTTGCTTAGCGTTGTTCTTCCCCTGAAATTATGCATTAAATATAAATCTGCATCCTGATACATAACAAAGACAATACTGTATTTCTAGCAGTCTGCAACCCAGAGAGGTGATGTAATGTTTTTGGAGTGTCTCAGCTCCCTGGAATGAGACAGGTTGGAATTATCCCCCCCCCCTCAAAGATCTGTCCCCCTCTGAGATATAAACACAGTTTAGCTTAGCCTAAATCGGGTGGCAAACAGTGCTGCACATGCTGGCAGAACTCCCTTCTATCCTTTAAGGAGTAATAAACGATTCTCAAAGATTCTCAAAGGCAACCTATGCAGTCATCTCATGATGTGAGGAAGCATACGCTGCATACGCTGCTTGTTTGCCTTTTTGCAGAACTTAGCTTTGCTGCCCCAACAGGAGACCAATGTGTGAAGGGTATCCTCTTTTTCCTCACGGTTTCCTTGAACCTGGACAAAACTCTTTATGACCTAATCTTTACCAGTGCCAGATGGGTCTCGTCCCTGGTGCTGACTCAGCTTTGTCTTACCTCACCTCCTTCACTGCACATTCCCCTCAACCTGCATCTGTTAGGAAAACTGTGCACCCTTCCCATTTCCTTTCTTTAATATAAATGGTAGGGAGTGCCATTTGAATCCTACACAGTACCCATGCCAGAACTTGGTAACACTAAACTTTTTTGTCCCTACTGTGCAAGTGGTCTAATTGTACAGGAGGTCTGGGAGCTGCTTGGGAGGTGAGTGTCAAAGACAAGGTGACACTGTATCTCCTGTCTCCTCCATCTGTTAGCACATGAAATCCCCTGCAACCCTTCTGGCCTTCAGTCATTAATCTCATACACACAGAAGCTCTATTCTTACCTCTTATAGAGGGGAGAGATGAGAGGAGAGAGGGAAAAGGATGGATAAATACAGCTTATCTTCAATCCCTTATTCTCCAACACCACACATGTTGTCCTGTCTCTGAGAATCAGAAAGCAAAGGTGCAGGGCGGTGGCATGCAGAGACAAACCTGTCTGTGTAGAGACCTTCAGGGCAGCAACCAGCACTGGCATTACCAATTCTGCAATAGAAATGCAGGCATAATTTTGTATTTTGCATCAAACCACTACAAAATCATTTGTGTATTTTGTATTGTTACTCCAAGGCAGAATTCCTGAAAGGAGTGGAGGAGACTGCTCTATTTCCTTTCGTTGTTGAATAAGACAATAAGCAGTGGTTGAAAGTAAGGCTGCAAGACCACCTCAGCCCAGTATCTCATCACAAAAACAGCCATGTTTGTATTATTCCATATATTTTCTCATAAAGTCTGCAAGCATGAAGTACCAAACTTCTTTCCTGTCTCTGAAAGCAGTAAAACCTTCAGGTAGAAATCCAATCAAATGCTCTTTCAGAGAGTTGTTTAAGAATTGATTCCTCCTTTAGGATACCTCTTAACTGAAAGCTTACTGCAGAAGAATAAAGAGTTCCAAAGGAAATTCCACAGACCGATTAGTGGGTATGAGTCTGAGCTTCTTACCATTAAAGACAGTAAGGAAAGTAAGGAAACAATAAGGAAAATTAGCATAAATTGCTTGGCAATGTGAAGTCAATTGAAGAGTATTAAAACTGCACAGATGCATGCACTCAGGAGTAAACTGTCCTTAGACCCCTCCAGCTTCTAGTTTATTCACACTCAAATACATCCCCATGATATTTACATTGTTTAAGCATGTGCATATGGAAGTCAAATCCTTAGCTTAATCATCCTAATTTTCCTGAATGATCCCAGGTACAGATGATCTTACAGTAAAATTGATTAAAATTTATTCAGAAAATGACGCTGAGGTATAAATTATCTTCTGTGCTGGCTCACAAGGCTTCTGTTCTTTGAAAATCCTACCTAACAAACACCAGCTGAAATGAGGAGAGCCTGTCACTGAGGTGATAAAGCTGACAGACAACTTAATTATCTTGACCAGGGAGATTTTGCTTTCTTGGACAATTAGAAGTGAGGAAGCCAGCTTGCTTTTGGTATCCCAGCAGTAATTATGTCTATTATAATACTAAGTTAGGACATAGTATTTTCCAGTCACTGCCTCTAGAAAAATGGATGTCGGAAATTTGTCTTAGAAATAAATGTTGTGAAGTGTGTTCTCTGGAACAAGCAAATGTTTCATATTGTGGAAATAAGCTGTACAGAACTGTCTGAACCCATGAAACAAAGCGGCCCCTCTGTTTGCATGGAGAGCGAATGATGACCAGGTGCGTCTCAGCTGGAAAATCAGAGCATGAGCATAGCCTACTGGATTCTGCTAAAATTGCATTAGCAGTAATTGCTTTTGAAAGGGGCTTTACTGTTTAAGCTTTTCCATGAGCTGCAAAAAATTTTCCCTGCTTGAAACTTTTGCAAGTTTTCCTAATGGAAAATCAAAGAAAAACATTTGATCCCCTAATTAGTGAGTTATTAAAGCTACCGCTAACACTCCACGCTACATCCTGAATAAAATCAAAATGAAAAAAAATTTTTTTTTTGCTTATTTCAAGAAACATCATGATTTATGTGTTTCCCTATGGCCCCATATGGCCCCATATGATTTGCATATTAATAAGTTAGAGCAATATGGTCATCCACATACAGATATTCTGGACAGGATAGAAGGAAGCCGCACAAATACATATTAAATTAGTTCACTAAAGGAATTAAAATTACTAAAAGAAAATCCAATTCTACTCCATGGCTTTAGCTAAAACTAAATTCACTGTCTGCATGTGAACATGAGCTATGAAAAATGGCAATAGTTGCTCAGAAGTGTGGATTAATTTTTTGCTTTTGTTCAGTAAGTATGACTTCTAGTCCTCCTAGCTCTGGCAGATCTTAGTTCAAAACTTAGTCCTTAGTTAGAGCAAAGCTTGTATTGCTTATAACAAAAGCTTATATCTTCATAGGGAATGAGTGCATCATTGCATCACAGTCTTCTAAAAAGTGAGGGCTGCCTCATCTTGGCACAATGGCATTACATACCTTTCTAATACCTCAGAGTAACTTCTTGCGTTCCTTTGAACAGAGTTTACAAAGACCATTTAGTCTTTATTGTGTGGCCTTAAGTGTCTTTGAATCCGTGTCACATCTCAGCTACCACTGAATGCAAATAGCAGCTTCTCTGGAGATAGAGTGTGCAGCACCTGCACAGAGACAGCACAGGAAAGTGTGGTTCAGTACACCATACCTTAGCAGCAGGCAGGTGAATGCAGTAAGGAGGCTGCTTGCTTCCTAAAAGGTGTAGGTGTTTAGCCAGGTTTTGGGGTGCTTCTGTGAGCAGACGCTATGAAATGTGACGTGTTATCAATTAATAATAATTTTGATTACCAAAACCAACAGCAAATGTATTTTCTTTGCAGAATATTTGCTTAACCTAGAATCATCTAAACATGTATAGCCTATAGAGATTAAGGGGGAGAGTTGCATGCTAGCCAGAGGACCTTCAAAGTTTTTATCAAATCTCTCAGAGTAGATGGGAGGCTGATAACACTCTTGTTGTCTTTGGCTTGTTTTAGTTTCCTTACTTTCAATCTCGTTGCAGATCTCCAGCAGCTTCTCTGCTTGCAATTCTTATTTGACCTTTTTGTTGCAAAGTTATTGTGGAGGCTTTAAATAGTTCTTTATGAGATCTCAGTGGGTATTTCAATCTGAAATTCAGGAATAGTTCTTGTTATAATCCTAAGAATCAGCATATACAAGCTGACCTGCAGCTTAGTGTTCATTTCAGTCCCAGACGTCTATTGTCTCTCACAGTAGGTACAGAAGAGCACGGTATAAGGAAGAAAACTGTTTATTAAAACTGCTGTGAAACAGGAATTACAGGGTTAGTGTGAAACTTTGAATTCTTCAACTGAAATGTCCTTAGCATAATTTTGAACTTTTTTGGTTACTGCTAATATTACAATAATAAAAATTTATGTATTTTTCCCAACAGAAGTAATATTTTATATTTTACACCCAAATACCTTCTAAATCAGTACAGTTTTACAAACAGCACATTATGAATAGATTCTAATTTTTCTCCTCGAAAATGATCTGCAGATTGAAAATGCATTTGTGCTGTCAGAACTTAGATGAACCAATCATATCCCCAAATTACAAAACAAAGCTGTTTCAATTTTATTGCTGAAAAAAGAGGACTGTGCAAAAAGCTTGCAAGAAATGAAAACCTGAAGATTAACTAGTATTTTGATATTTTTCCTGATGTTGATTTGCCATTTATTTTCCCAGATGAGCTCAAGTAAGTATATTAGGATTTAGTCACCAATTTCCATGGATCTTTTCTTTAAAGAACATTATTATTCATTATGAGGAAGGGAAAATAAATAAGAATAGTAAATGATATTTGGAAAAAAACCCAAACAGAAATATATGGACCAGATTTTTTTTTTCAGCAATGACCATTATAGTGAGGATTATGAGGAACTTTCTCTTTTAATGGAAAGATTCTGAAACCTCATATTCCTGCACAGCAAGATAGATAAGCTCTGTTATACAAATAATTATTGCTGTTGCCACTCTCCACATGGTCACACTTTTATTTTTATTTTTAAATTGACACCTTTCCTTCTACTATTCATTCGATTTCATCACCAGCTCATGTTTTCTTCTTCCCATTTATCAGAAAGAAAGAAAAGAGTTATTCTCATAACCAGGAGTTAAGCTAGAGGGATTTGGATTTCTATTTTGCTAGTGTCACTTAGACAAAAGCTCACAGCAATAAAACACGGTTTGTATTGGAACATGTAGTAGTTTGTTGATGGTTTGTGATACAGTAAATGTGCTTTCTTTAAGAGTTTTCAGTTCCAGCAAGAGCAATGGGAATGTTTCTTTGACTTCCAATGCTTCACCTTTAACATTTTCTACTAGAGTTTTCCTGTTCGTGTGAAAAATAAATATCCTTTAGTAACATTTCTAAGGCAATGATTTGCAATGACACAGTGGCACTGAATCAGGTGCGTTGTCCAACAGCTGTGAAATCTTAGATGATTTCAGGCAGAGTCTTGTAATAGGCTGTATTAGCCATAGCCCATTTTGCTAGTTACTGCATGTTACTACACTTTAAATAGCACTGGGCTATTTTATGGCAGCCACACCCCTTATTTCCATTTTTCAGTTGGCCCAGAAGTGTTGTATCACAAACATTTCCTTCTGTTTTCAAAGAAATTGCAACTCCCATCTCCAGGTTAAGACATCCTGATATATATCTTGGTACTAAGAAATATGGAATTGAAATGGATGCAGTGTGCTCTACCCTTTTACCCAAATGAGATCCAGAGCATTGTTCTGACTTTATTATTTCAATCTCCAATCCTGAACGACAGCTTTAAATATTATCTGATAGGGAAGACCTCATACAGTCCTTAAAATCACTGTACTTCACATTTCATTTTAATAATGATTAGCAAAGGATTCAAAAAGTCTTTGTTAACCATAAATTACCATGAGAGCTGCCCAGGTTTTGGTACAAAAATATATGACTAGTAGCTCTGTTCAAACTGAATGGCATAAATCCCTGGGGATGTGCTTATCAAAACAGGACCATGTGTTCTGCATTATTAACTAGGGGCTGTTTACTCAGATAAGTCAATATGTAGAAGAAATTCTAAAAGAACATTTTGTTCCACAGAAAGAGTTGAGGTGAAAATATATTCAAGCTTTAGCTTTCATATTGGTCAACCTTTTGTTTTCATCTTTCATACCAGCGGGGTGGTGGAAATCCCATTTCCCAGATAGCGCAAGCTGGCTGAGAGCAATCATTTTCTGCGTTTCATTTAATTTCTTGTGCAGAATGGGCTAAGGATATAGCCTGGAGGCACCCCAGGGTTCGATGTACTAAGATGCCAAAGCACTAAATTGAACAGGAAATTCAGAATAAAAACAAATAGCAACAAAATCTATGTGAAATGCTCAGACAGTAATTTTAGTACCTCGGAGTACTCAGCATTATCTTTCTTCTGACTGATAATAACATACATAGAAAATACATATCAGCATCAGGGTTGTGGAGGCAGTTTCTATAGTCAACCAGAGAAGAGTTAAAGATGAGTCTGATACTCATTTCTTTATATAAGGTGTTCTCTCTACATCTTCCTCTACGTGGCACATAATATTTCCCTCTCCTGGAGGATTTCTATAATGAGAATAAATTGGCACAGGGCAGAGAATGAGTGCCACCTTTAGATGAGGGCTCTATTCTTTGCTTCTTTCTGCTTCCCCGAAAGGAACATAAAATACAAATGTATTAGAATAAAAATGTTTTGCCCGCTTCAGACTCATACAATTTTTAACCCATTTTACACATATGAAAAGAAAGACACAAAGGCTATGGCAATGAAGAAGCCAGTCATGGATCTACTTCCTTGAGAAGTTTATACATAATACACTTATGTGCAGCTCGAGGTATAACAATGTCCCTTAGAAGGTTTCATCATGTATTAGGGTCAAGAGATAGTATTTAAGCAACTGGAAATTAGACATAATACTTTTGTATTATTTGTTCTTTTTCTGGTTGGTAATATAAGGTTTCTGGGAGGTAAGATCAGTTTTAAGGCAAATCAGAAAGTGATCATCAAGAGGACATAAAGATGGCAGTAAAAAGAAGACAGTGTGTAGCAAGTTTGCATGAACTCAGCTGAGCAGCTGGGAATTGTCTGCGTGACTTTTTGAAGTTGTACAAGGAATTGGAAACAAGTACTTCAAGACTGAAAGCCACTGCAATGGTGGTGATTAGACACTGTTCAGTAACATCTGTTTACATGGCAGTGTTCTGAAATACTTACCACTGGTATCACTACAAGTATTGTTAGCAAAGTCTAGCAAATACATGCCTGGGTTCTGGATTTTACGTACTACGGAGCCTTAATTGCCTCGTCATGGAAGTTGATGAAAAAAACTTAGAATCAGTTGAATTTTTTCATAGAGTTTATTAGAACCAACTATATATAGATGTAGATACAGAAATATAGATGTATATTTCTTATATAACAGTTTTGTTAAAGAATTTAGATTTTTAGATTCATAAATTCTGGAACTGATAAAAGCAAAACCCATTTTTGTTATTTTTTTCATCAATATTTTTCAGCTAAACAAACCACTTTCCTGTTCATCTAGACTTAGACAAAGAAATTCTAAATTTTAAGCACCTGGAAAGTGTCACTGACTGCTTTGCTAAATCAAAGCTTTGACACGAGGTCGGGTAACACTCTCATGCCTATTATACATTTCAGCATTCAATGACACAGTGTAATCTCAACAAAAGTATTATTCACAATTTCTAATAAAAATTATACACAGACATCTGTGAAGTATTTGATTGGTATGACAGACAGTATAGATGTTACTACAATAAGTTCACAGATGATTCTAACAGTCTAGTAAAGATTTGGTCTTGCAGTAAATCATAACATGAGCTCTCTCCTGGAACTAGACCAATGCACATGTGCCCTTGTGTTCCCTCCTTTGCTGCAACACTGAGAAGGGTTTGTGTGCAGAAACAATCCATCCTGCACATGCAAGAGATTGCTTTAGCAGTTTTTC
>NW_020955374.1:17185-20049 GCF_003031625.1 Empidonax traillii | reverse complement strand
TGATTCTAACAGTCTAGTAAAGATTTGGTCTTGCAGTAAATCATAACATGAGCTCTCTCCTGGAACTAGACCAATGCACATGTGCCCTTGTGTTCCCTCCTTTGCTGCAACACTGAGAAGGGTTTGTGTGCAGAAACAATCCATCCTGCACATGCAAGAGATTGCTTTAGCAGTTTTTCTGTCAGGGCTGCACTTAACCATTTAATATTAAACATATAAATACTTTAGTGAAAATATAGTGAAACATGGAGGAAACCAGCCTTATTTCTGAATTTCCTTTCATAATACCTTTAAATTCCTTCAAATAGTTTTCTCTGAATCCTACTCCTTTTACTTTGTAACTTTTTGTGGAGATCCTGAATCAACTCTGGATTTTTGCTGTGGAATGATACCCTTATTTCAGAGAAAGCGTAGTAGGCAAACTGCACTAAAACACTTGTATTATTGGTGCCTAGAAGAACAAACCTAGAATTAAAATGAAATAATGGGGTTCTTATTATCAATTCTGGTTTTTATTTTCTATCCAGTCCATTAGTGCTGTTGTAGCTCTGAACACTGATAATTTTTTCTTCCATATTATATATATTTCTTCCATATTATATTTTTCAACTAACACTGGAAATTAATATTTCTCTTTGTTTCTCTCAAATTTTGTTTAATTATGCAGTGAGTTATAGCTCACTGCCCTTATTGCCACCATAGGAAACATTAATCAGCTATAAGAACCCCATATACTTTCACCAGAATGCAGAAACTGTTTCAAAGACTTTAATACTAATTGCAGGAAGAATTTTAGATAAAATAGGAAATAGTCAATTGCATCTCAAATAAAAAAATCTATTCCACGAAGGAAAGAAAAGAGTAAAAAATGTAACAGGAGACATTTGTCATGTTTTAGTGAAGAGACTGGCAAACTACTTCACTTTGAAAGGAAACTCAAGAGAAGGTCGGTCATCCTCTGCACTACAGGTCAGCTGCCTGTGCTTATAAAGAACCGTACCTGCTCCCTCTAGTGGCAGTTTGCCACAATTATGAGACGATGAACTGAACAGAGATTGTACACCTTCCTTGTACTGCATATATATGTATAACTCTACAGGTTGCCTTAGGAGTTATTTTTCCCTTAACATAATATAATCATAGAATCATAGAATGCTTTGGGTTGGAAGGGACCTTAGAGATTATCTAGTTCCAACCTCCCTGCCATGGGCAGGGACACCTTCCACTTGACCAGATTGCTCAGAGTCCCATAGAAAATGGCCTTGAGCAGCTCCAAGGATTTGGCATCCACAGCTTCCCTGTTCCACTGATTCACCAACTTCACAGTAAAAAAATTTTTCACGATATCTAATCTAAACCTTCTCTCTTTCAATTTGAACCCATGGCATTTGACCTATCACTACATGCCCTTTTAAAAAGTCTCTCTTCCCTCTTTTTTATCAGTACCCTTTAAGTAGTGAAAGACTGCAATTAAGTCACCCTGAAGCTCTTCTCTCTTCCAGGTTGAACAAACCCAGTTCTCTCAGCCTTTCCTCATAGGAGAGGTGCTTTGTCCCCCTGATCAACTTCGTGACCTCCTCTGGACTCGCTCCAAAAGGTCAATGTCCTTCCTGTGCTGGGGACCCCAGGGTTGGATGTAGTACTTCAGGTGGAACAGAGTAGAGGGGCAGATTTATCTCTCTTAACCTGCTGCCCATGCTGCTTTAGATGCAGCCTAGGACACAATTGGCTTTCTGGGCTGCAAGCACAAATTACCATCTAATGTCCAGCCCTTCATCCACTGGCACAGCCAATGGCCTTCTTGGCAGGGCTGTTCTCGATCTGTTAATCCCCCAGTCTGTATTGATAGCAGGGGTTGCCCAAATCCAAGTGTAGCACCTTTCCCTTGGTCTTGTTAAATCTCATGAGATTCCCATGAGCCCATTCCTTGAGCTTGTCCAGGTCCCTCTGATGGCATCCCATCCTTATGGTGTGTCAACAGCACCACTCAGCTTGGTGTCATCTGCAAGTTCGGTGAAAGTGCACTCAGTCCTTTTGTCTATGTCATTTATGAAGATATTAAATAACACTGCTATTACAGACCTTTGAGGAACACCATTTGTCACTGATGCCCATTGGAACTCTGAGCCATTGGCCACTATCCTCTGCATGTGACCATGCAACCAATTCCTAAACCACCTAACTCATCAAAAACTCATGAATCTACTCATCAAAACCATTACTCTCCAATTTGGAGAAAAGAATGTTCTAGTGCTTCATGTCAAAGGCTTTACAGAAGCCCAGATAAATGACATCTGTAGCATTTCACTTATCCACTAATCTAGTTATTCCATCATACAAAGCCATTAGGTTGGTCAGGATTTTCCCTTGATGAAGCCAGTCACATCCAGACATGGATCCTGGTGTGCATGAGAAGGACTCCTTGCCTCAGAGACCACAGCATCTACACAAAGCACTTATAAAATGAAAACAAAGCATTGATTATATGGCAGACAAATTTTAAAAACTCTGTATGTACTGATACTAATATTAACACTTCTAATTAAACCAGAATGAATTTTTAGTATTTTCACTGATTTTTTCAGTGCAAAGAAATCAAATAAAAATGGTTGACTGGAAAAGACTCGTGTTGTTTTTCCTTCGCTGATTTGTTAAGCTCATCTCAGCCAGAGGCAAAAGCACCTCTATTCAGGAGTGGCTTTATTGAAAACATTCAATTTTCCTACCCACATGAACCATGCAGGGGGAAGAATGAAATCCTGAGCAGTAGCAAGTGTTTTGCTGCTCTGAAAAAGGAGTTGAATTAGAGAAAGACAGCTTTAAAATTTTCTTGTGCTACCTTAATTCTTTTTCTTTTTTTTTTT
>NW_020955374.1:13924-16681 GCF_003031625.1 Empidonax traillii | reverse complement strand
TTTTTTTTTGTAAAATACTGCTTTTCACAGCAAATAAAGTTCCTCCTACCACATACATCCTGCATGAAGTACACTGCATCCACACTTCTTTGTTTTGCAGCTTAAATTTCAAGTAAATTATTTCCAGAAATCTTCAAAAAATTTCAAATTCAAACCTCATTAGACCCCACTAAAGTTTTGAAAGAAGTGCAACATTATTGCCAGGTGATTGGGATGATTATAACTCAGTTGTTGCTGAAAAAGGTAGTACAGGAGTGTATGTTCATCCAGAGGTCACCTCAGAGAGCAACCATGAGAAGTATCCATTGTCCAAGGGAAAAAACACATTTCTGTGTGGAATTCTAAAAGCAACCAAAGATAATAATAGCAGCACAGAAAACCTTTCCTCTTGTGTTTTTTGGAATTTTACAGAAAATGAAAATCAGAAGTTGCCCTAGAAATCTATTGAAGACAACCTATGCCATCTATACACGTGAACTGGCATAATTTCTTTTGCTGTGGTAAGCTTGGTTTGTTCATTTGTTTTTTTTCCTATGAGTTGACCCTGTAGCTTTACACACCAGAAGTAATTACTGGCCTAGTAAAACTCAGTTCTATGGTGCTAGGGTGAAACTAATAGATACTCGCTTCTAAAGCAAAGGCTTGTGTAGGTGGGAGAAAGCAAAGATGAGAGAAAGAAAAGAGCCTCTCATGCAAAAGTATCACACTGTGTGGGAGAATGAACAGCAGTGGTAAAGAACAGACCCTGCAGCAAAAGGTTTACAAATAACTAAATTAGTAGAAAGCTATGCATTTACCAGCAGTCCTTGTGGAAATGGACTAAACCCCTTGTAGTGCAAGTTTGTTGCTTACTCAGCAAGCTGTACCTATGGAGCACAATATCCTACATCCAGGACTTTGCAAATAAAAAATCTTCATTACTCCTGAACTGTACCATTACCCTTGTACATAGATTTATCCCCATGCTTTTTCTCAGCCACTGACATATTGCTTTACCTTTTAAAATTACTATGCCAGTTTTCCAATGAGCAAAACAAATGTGTTAAAATACCTGACTTGACCAAAGAACAGCGGTTCTATTTTGTGACAACCTTCTGTGAAACTTGAATGTATTCTGTTCCACACTGGCATGAAAACAAAAGCTTTTCAATGCATTTTCTATCACTGGAATGGTATTGAATTAACACCTTTCAAACTGACACATAAATTCCTACTTCATTATTGCAAAGGGAGGTGATGGCTGGGACTCTGTCCAAAGATTCCACTTTAAATCCCCCTTATACCTGGTTTCCCAACACTTACAATGCTAGAGAATTTATCACGTCATTTCTCTCCTCTCAGTATGATTACTTTCAGAAGTCATTAACTATACTGAAATATTTTTAACTTTGATATAATAATATGTATCAGCAAATTCAAATTTCACTGAATACGTTTCAATCAGCTCTAGGAAATACAGACATACTGATCACCACTCTTGAGGTGCCTTGAACTGTTTAAAACTTTGCATAGTGTTGAAAAACAACAATAGATTCTTGTCCAAAAGTTAGCAATATGCTTCCTATCTCATATACATAAATCTTTGCAATTTTATGGTGATTAAGCTGTGACTTTGTTACCATCATTTAGTTAAAAAATATGATGAATACTGTCAAAAATATTAAAGTGAACCTTAAATTACTTTGAAATATTCCACTGGCATATGCAAAAGTAAAAATTTTGTGATGCTATTCAGTCTTAATTGCTTACCTCCATACTTATAGCTTGTATGTCTGATTGTTATATGGACAACCAATCAACATGCTGAATGATTAATGCCAGCTTCTGGATATTTACTAATTAAAGTTCTAGAGGTGTTGGAGATAAGGAGTGGGCAATGAGGAGTATTATGGTCTTTAATTCTCTTTATTTATGGTCTTTTTTCTCTTCTTTCAGTAGACCCTGCCATAAAACTAGGAACTGTCATTCAGAGCAATCCAAGCACAACACTGGAAACTCTTTTCGTTTCAATCATACCTACAAGCTTTAAGGCACCTGAAGAAAACAGCACTCTAAACATCATGCATAAGAAGGAGGATATAAAGGTTGGCTTATCATGGGGTTAAAGATACTTTCTTGCTGAAATCTTCCACTTGACCTAGGAATCCATCTTGCCTCATGGCCCACATGTCATATGTTGTCTGAGTTGTCAGAAGGTCCAGTCCCAAAAGGCATGTTATTCTTGGTTACATAGTAGTTTATAAGTGTGTATCTGTAACTGTGTAACTGTGTACCTGTAATTGCAGATATAATGAATTCAGGTTTACATTGTCAAAACCATGGAATAAAGCCACCCAGTTTCCAGTCAAGTGAATTATGATGGGGGTTAAATTCAATAGCCAGACTTGGGAAGCCAAATCTGTGTCACTTACACAAAGCAGTGTAGAAATATACCCAGCAAATCGCAATTATTTTGTAATGCTTTATTCAAAAAACTGATATTCATGACATAGTATCTTCACATACAAAGTAGAAGGTCAAATTTCAAAGGTTGTTCTAATATTTCTTGATTTTTGTACTATGTTTCTTCTTTTCTGTGGGCCTAAGTCTTCAAACTTGTGCCCTAATCAAACCACGAGCCTCTTGCCAGTCTCCCATGAATGAGTTATACTGTTTTCTGTGATCACAACTTGAATCAGTATCAAAAAGGTCACTGAACAACCAGCTCTGCTGGGTGAACCAAAATGCCTTCTAACAGACTGGGCAGTGGGTGACAGG